>NW_008349068.1:3066803-3072136 GCF_000622305.1 Nannospalax galili | reverse complement strand
ATCATTCCCTAGTACTTGACCATATGGCAAATCTAGCCAGCCTATCTAGAGATCCTTGTTTAAGGAAAATCAGCTGTTCCTCATCTAGCAGCAATCAGTTGTCAATATTCCTTTAGATAAGACTGGGGTCTGCTGTTCATTTTCCCAGTTCTATGCTGGGTTACTACCTGGGAGTCCCTTTGGCCACCTTGGCCAACAACTCAAAAGAAGGTATTGCTTATCTGGCATTGTTGGTTGTTACATAGCCTTTAGCTATACATATGGACTCTTAAAAAATTATATCGGTCCCTTTAATCTTTGGTTATACTTTCCTTTTGGGTGTTTAAGGCATAGAGTTGGCCCAGATAAACCAATTTATTTTTACTCTTAAGGTTGTTTGAGGATCTGTTCTTCAGGGGTCACATGGGCTTGGGAGGAGCCCCTGGCTCCTTTCTTTTACCAATTCCATTTATGTGAAGATAAGTCAAAGGTCCTGCTTGACCATGGTTGGCTTCGCTTGGAAGCATGGAGGAAATGATTCTTCTGTGTTGACCCTCCTCTTTGTAGACTGGACACTGGTTCAAGTCCATCTTGTGGGGTCTCCTCAGCTTCCTTGATCAAGAGGACAGGTGACCCACCACAATTACAGGACATTTTGAGAGATGCTCACAGTCCCCTGGAACTAGTCGACCTAGGAGGGCTAGGAGCAAAAACTGTCCTTTATGTCCCTCTGACCAAATTATTATAGGCCTCAAAATATGTCTGTTAAACATCCAAGAAGGTTAGTTCCACCAGTCTGGTACTTTTAATTACTGTGTGTCATGTAGAAAAATCTTGGGCAAAGACCAATTATTCTCAGATAAACCTTACCTAGACATATATTTCTTGATCTGCTATGTATAATTTGTCAGTAGGTTGTTGGAGTAATATGGTTCCCTCTGGCTTTTAAAACTAGCTAGGCATTATTTATCTCTCACATTGTCTCACTCCTCCATCATGGTTTTCCCATTTAAGGTGCCCCCATTTCCCCCCTTTCTCCCTTAATAATACCCTTCTCCTGTGGTCCTATCTCTGTTTGGGGCTCTTTAAGAAACACCAAAAAAGCTTTAATTTCTCATGCCACTCCAACTTAAAACAATAAATGATATTTGCAAAAAGTTTTGGAAGGAACATATATTTTGCCTCTGGGCTGAGAGCAAATAGAGCAAGAAGCCTTGAAAAGAAAATACCTCACCAAGCTAAGCAAGAGAGAAAAAAACTTAAATGATTCTAAAGGAAGTAGGCGTGTCTTCCAGGGGCCGGTGGACCTCACACACTAGTTTGAACTTGACGCTCCCTCTTCCTCCAGTTGCAGACACACAGGCTTACAAGACATTTTATAATTCTGAAGTGCTCCACAGCTGTTTTTGTTAGTTCCTTAGACCCTTTCCCATTCTGTGAGTGAGTGACCTGGTGAGGCACACCTTCTCCCCCAATCCCCCTCTGTCAATCAACACTTTCCTGGCTCTCTCTGCTCTTTGTTGTAGGGTCAGCGTTGTAGACAGCCTCTTAGAGTCCTGCTCTGGCTTCCTCTCACTGTAGTCCCCAGCCTGTAATGAAATCCATCTCTGTCCCCAGCTGACCAGGGTGTCCCTTATGGGAGGAAATGCTTTTTGGAGTAGCTTCTGACCTAACATGGTAGGCACCAGCCCTGGCTTACCAGATGGCCCAAATCAATAAATGCCATATGGACCTCATGCTTTTTTGTGTGTTCTCCATTAAAAACTAACTAGAGCAAGTATATGTGAGTTTCTCTTGGTTTCCTTGGATTAGAGTGGAGGGAAAAACTACCGGCCAACTGTCATTTCTAAATTGTGCCTTCATAGCTCTAACAACCAGAGGACCCTGTAAACCTGCCCGTGGCCAGTCTTCCTGAACCACCATTCTGTCTTGCACAGGGGAACTAGAGGCTTCAGCTCTTGACCTACAGGTGTGGCACAAACTTGGCTGGGACAAGAAAAATGAGAAACTCGTGTATTTGAACACCCACGGGCCATAGACTGTGAACACAATTGTGTCTGCCACACTCAGATGGCAAGTATTATAATTCCCACTTCACTGATGAGGAAATGGAGGCTCAAAGATCCCTGTGCAGATCCATAGTCATCAAGTCTGTGGTTTCCTTGGTTGACTCTTAGCTCTTTCGATTCATGCTAGTGGCTAGGAGTCATGGTGACCAGGTTTCCCATCATTGGCTGAATGGAAGTAGAGTCGCTGACCAGTGATGTGATCTTAGGGTGAGTTTACAGAATGGCTTGAGAACAGCCAAGAGTAGCATACAAACTTAGAGGCGGTCAAGAATGCAGTTTTTTCTTCTCTATAAACTGTGAACCCCACCATTTGGCAACCCTGAACCCTCCATATCTTCTATTTGGTAAGGTCAAAAGTTAAAGCCAGTTAAGAACACTCCACAGATGGTGGGATAAAGGGTAAGAGACATTATACTTTCCGCAATCAAATGAAGGGAAGTGGTTTGCTCAAGATAGAAAGAAAGACATGGGTGTGTATCAGTCCACTGTGTTTATATCACAGTGAGTAGCCCATCAGATCTGAGTCACTGCTCCCTCTGCTTCCTGGGGACCCTCCTATGCTGGACCCTAAGGGAGCTGGTGTCCCCCCTCTGTGACCTTGTTGACAATAGGGGACACAAGGAAGGACTGGTGGCCTCTCCTTTTGCCCAGGTTTGAACTTGCTGCTTCCTGTACAGTGATTGTGGAAGGAGTGGGAAGACTCAAGTTAGTAAGGGAAACAGAAAGGTCAAGGATATGGAGGGAGAAAGGGTTAGAGTCAGGCGTCTGGCAGAAGGCCTGTGAGCAGAGGCACCTGACCCTTTGATATCTTAGCCTTTGAGAGAACAGGGTCCAAGAAAGACCTGGCCTTAAAATTTCCATTTTTTGCTTCCTTCATGCTAATAAAAGCTCTACAGCTTTGAGTAAAGGGCTGGAGGAACTGAATCCAAAGAAAAGAGATGAATCAGTTCTAGAATTCGGCATGAGACAGAGAATTTTTGTTTGTTTTGTTTTATTTTGGCAATGAAGAACCAAATGAAACACTGCTGGTTTCGGATGGGTGCTGTGCACAGCACAGTGGGGGGAGGAGTGGGGGGGGCACCTCTGGATGCTCCCCATGGATGGTGATGGTGACTGTGTGTGGCCTCCATCAGAAGATGCTAAGCAGTTTTTACTGGGGCAGAGAGCTTTAGTTGGCATGTAAATACATAATTGGAAAGCTGAGTGGATTTGAACTTGCACACATTGCTAATCTGCAACATGTACACCATGCTGGTACCGTTTAGAAACACAGCATGCCTTCTGTGTTTTTAAATATCCAATTTTATCTTGTCTGACCCCTTTCATTTCTCAGCCTTGGCAGACAACCCGAAGAAACATTTTCTCTCCCCTTTCTCTTCTTTCTCCCCTTTCTGAGACAAAGTCTCACTCTGTAGCCTAATTTCGCCTGGAACTCACTATGTAGCCTAGACTAGCCTTGAACTTGTGATCCTCCTGCCTCAGTTTCTCAAGTGCTGGGATTACAGGCATGCACCACCATGCCTAGATCACTCTCCTCCCTTCTTGAGAAAATGATTCCATAGCTGGAGTATCTTTATAGGCACAAATGTGGTTGCATGTGGGCACTGGGGTGCACATACTTGCATGCACCTGCCACAGAGGGACTGGTCTTCCTATGGATGCATGTAGCCATGGGTTTTGGATAAAGTGCCTCAGCCTCTGCTCACAGTGGCCTCAGTCAGGAAGGGAGATGAAATGATCTGTATGTGGCTCACATGTGATTTCATTCTGCCATTCCATTTGACTCACTCTTCTTCTACCACCGTAAGCATACCATGCCTCTTTTGAACTTGGATCCAAATTCTTTTTCCTGTGTCCTTATTGGTTTCTTGTTTGCTTTGGACCTTATGCTTCCATCTGCCCTGTGTCCAGACACTTAGCTGAAGGAACAGCTTCCTGAAATTTTTCACACATCTCTCACTCCGAGTGTGGCAGAGAGAACAACAACAAAAAACCTGTACCATTTAATCAGGAGCCTGGAGCCTGGTTCTGCTGCTAATTAGCTTATAAGATGGCCAAATATCTCTGCCTCCCTCAGGCTCCAATTTCTTCCTCTGTTAAGTGAGGGAACTGCATGAGTTGATTTGTCAGGCCTGGCCCCCTCTGGCCCCTAGACTCTAAGCCTTTCTCCACAAGAGTTTCCAGAGTGTGAACTCCTCTAAGAATGTTCACTTTGTAAAGGGCACTTTAGTGACCCGTGGTCCCTTATAACTTAAGTGCCTTTGTGGAAAAGTGCTGTGGAGTTTTAATTCATTTCAAAGAGTGCCTAGAACACATGGTGAGTGCTCCATTCACAGGGAGGATATACCTTGTTGATGTGTTAGTTCAATAACAGTTCAAATTATTAATAACCAAGAGTAATGAATAACAATGCCTTAGTCCTTATGTACTGTCTTTTGCCCAAAGACATCAAGGTGCAATTTATGAAAATCCATTTTTAATGAAATATTAAGCAGTTTCTATTTTTCCTGACCCAATGGATTTATAAGGTCTCTATTTTTCACCCTGTATCTCCCCTATTTATAGCTGGTAAATGCTATCATATATTATACATCTTTATGACTTTCTCAATGCTTCTGTGGTTTTAGAATCACCCTTCATATGTTTTCTGATCAAATTCCCTAAGATGGATTCTTGGCTTCCAGTTTAGGCATTTCGAAGTAAGGGGTTATGTGTGGGGGAAGTGATGCCAGGAAATTGGTTTTATTCCCTATTCTCTGCCGACTCACTGTATCTTTATAGGCAAATCAATAAACCTTAGATACCTTGATTTCTCCTTCAGGAAAATAAAGTCATTATAGGCTTGCGGATAGACACTAAAGCTTACCAGCCCTTTCAACTGGCTCCAATGCCTACATAATACCCAGGTCAAATTTTGGAGTAGAAGCTAAGTCATAAGTAACAAACGGACAATTGGGAGAGTTCAAGTTTAGAAGGCATTCACTTCTAGATCCTGCCTGTTGCCAAAAACTGTCAAGCCAAAACTTTGCAGTGAGATGTCTGTAATGCTGAGAAAGGCCAATAGATTGTTCATATGTATTAAAGCCAGATAGCAATAAATAAAGCATCGTCATAGAATTGTAACATCTGCTAAAAGCTAGCTGTTGGAGAGAATATACATTTTACTCATTTAAAAAATATTAATAAAGCCAGGCGTGGTAGTGCACACCTTTAATCCCAGTACTTGGGAGGCAGAGGCAGGCGGATCTTTGTGAGTTCGAGGCCAGCCTGGTCTACATAGTGAGT
>NW_008349068.1:3044588-3062065 GCF_000622305.1 Nannospalax galili | reverse complement strand
TATTTAACTATCCAAAGGAAAACCAGGGGTATATTCAAGCTGACCCTTGCTTTCTGGGGATAGTTGATTAAATACATGTGTGTTTATTTATTTATTTATTTTTAAAAGAAACAGTGTTTCTTCAAGTGCATCTGTGCAAACCAAGTTCAAAAAACAATTAAGGGCACAGAGTGACTGGGTAATCCATTTGGTCCCTCACTGAATTCTGACCAATATAGTTATTTAACTATCCAAAGGAAAACCAGGGGTATATTCAAGCTGACCCTTGCTTTCTGGGGATAGTTGATTAAATACATGTGTGTTTATTTATTTATTTATTTTTAAAAGAAACAGTGTTTCTTCAAGTGCATCTGTGCAAACCAAGTTCAAAAAACAATTAAGGGCACAGAGTGACTGGGTAATCCATTTGGTCCCTCACTGAATTCTGAACATAAGCCAGCATTTTCCAATTGATTCTTGAAACCTTTGTTTTATTTTCAGTAAGACAGAATCTGAAAGCCAGCAGCATCACATGAATTTTCTGATTTGCACCTCTGAGGGGAGGAGAAATATCTGCCAAGTAAGTTGGTTGTCATCCAACGTCCCAGTTTGGTTGTGATCTAACAACCCAGGAAAAGACAGCACAAAACGGCCATGCTCATGCTACCAAGGCTTGGATAAACTGTATAATTATGAACTGTATAATATAAGCTAGGAGAAAAAAAATCTTTCTTCCACATAAATTAAAAACATCCAGCCACCTAGTAAGAAGGTATCCCTTTTCTCTGTTTCTTTTCCATTTTTAATCTGGGCCACCTCTCCTTTTCTAAATTTTCTTAAGTCTTTAAGACTTTGGCCCTGCTGAGAACAGTGCACACTGTGGCCACCTTCTAGGCTCCAAGGAGGGGGATTTGCTGCTAGTCTGACATCCTATCCTATACACCACTAATCTTTGCTTCAGTATCCTTGTTTGTTCCTAGAATGGTGTAGATGCTGTAGGTCATCACACCTGCTTCAAGGGGCAAGGAGAAGATTCTGGCAAAAGTGCTTTAAGGGCCAAAGAGAAGATTCTGGCAAAGGTGCTAAGCTCCTGGGAACAAAGATACTTCACAGGCCAGTGGCTGAGGTGGGTACTTTGGTGGACAAGCTGCTCCTTGAATGAGTGTGGTATCCAGTTTGAGATGAGCTTAAGTCTTCTGCCTGTACACGCCTGTCTCTTCACTACCTGTAGTGTGACCCACTGTTTACTTCTATGTGACTGCAAATGTCTGACCTCTCCTAGCTCCAGGGACTATAAAGGAAGCAGGAAAAAAAAATTCAAAGATGACACTGTGTTGGAGCTCTGAGGTAAAAACTGTATAGAGGATCTTCTTTTTAAAATAAATATTTCTCTCTGCTAATAAATGTTTCATTGCATCCAAAGTTCTCCTTTTCAATGTGCTTGGTGCAGGTGCTCAAGGAGGATGAGAACAAAGCAGGCAGAAAAGAAGGGTGGGGGAAACTACAGTCATGTTAGGAAGTGGGCCTTGCAGCAACTCATCCTGATCTGGGACCAAGAACCTGCCTCCCTTCCCTGTCCCTCTGCCTCACGTCTTCTAAAGCAGCCTTCATGTCTGCACATAAAAACAAATGGTTAATCAATGAATGCCATCTCGTTTAATTAATTTGCTGTACCAAACAGGCAAAGTGGAGGGAGGGGTTGTAGCACTGGGGGAAAATGATGTTAAGGTAATGGGCTTTTTTCCTGCTCTGTTTATAAATCATAGTTTTGACATGTCTTTCGTAAAACTCCTCCTTAAAGACCATAAAAAAATTTTTTTTAAGTTGCCTTCATTCTAGTGAGTGTGGGAACTTAGCCAGATACAGAGTCAAAGGGAATGTGTCCATGTGCGCGCGCGTGCACGCACACACACACACACACACACACACACACACACACACACACACGTATATGTGGTATATGTGCATGGGGGGGGAGATCCCTCTAAGGGACAGTGGGGGAGGGGCAGGGTAAAAGAGTCACCTAACAACCAAATGTTCATTTGTGACTGATGACCTCTGCTCTCCTCTCCTCCTCTACTGTAGGGCTGTTTTTGTCATCAGGCAGTGTCTTTCTGGGGGTGGGTGGAGGTGGCTGGGTTATGCACATCCCCATCTGTGTATGCCTTGTGGGGCCTCAACATTTAATGCAGGATTATGTTACCCCCATGGAGACACTGAGCCCTGGAACACAGCCTACTAACAGGATTAGGGTTTCAGGATTTGAGACAGGAAAGCATCAGGGAGGAGAGGAGAGGACAGGACAGGACAGGAGGGCAGCTCAGGGACTCAGGGCTGGGGGAACAGGAGCAGGCTGGGCAGGAATGACAACAGCGTCAGAGAAAGATGGAGGAAGGGGAAATGCAGATGCTGCATTTGGGTGGGATGGGCCCTCCACTTCTGAAGACCCTAATGCCAGGGTTTGGATACTTTCTGGTTTTAAAAGGGGGTTCCTAGGTTCCTCTAACTCCCAAGTGGGCAGAAGAGAGCCACAGAAAAAAGGACTGGATTCCATAGTACCTCCATCACCCACAAGCCTCTTCTAGGTTAAGTCTCTACAACTGCAGAACAGGGAATAGAGACTGCAAGGAATCCACCAGATGAGGCCGTTACCTCCATGCTTAGATACAGTCACTGTAAATGGCCAATGAAAGAGTCCTGAATTCCAGCAAAATCCTGGCTCCCTCTGTTTCCCCTTCTTTTCCAGCACCTCTGTGCATAGCCTTGGCCTGGGAGCACAGGGAATCCAGCATCAAGGTCAGCCATGGCAGGGAGGAAGGCTGGCCTCAGTTCTAAGACAGTGCAGCACCCCTGGGACTTGGGTGAAGTTGGCCAACAACAGCCTGACAGAGAAAAGTTCAAGCACATGTATAATGAAATTTTCCCTCGAGCTTCTTAAGTGGAGAGGCTAAAGGTCTGAGCTCATCCCATGGCAAATGGATAAGGGACAAACTGAATTACCCAGCATGCTGAACTCCTCTCAGTTTTAATGGAGGGGGGATGAACAGACTGAGGGATTTGAACTTGGATAGAGCACCTGCCCTCTTCAGAGCACATGTAACCATGGTTAGATCATATAATCACATCCACAACTTCTGAAAGCTGATGCCTTTCCTAGATTGTGGTTTAAGTCACTGTCTTTATGCAACAAACAAAATGCCAAAGCATGAAAGGAGTAAGTGCAAGTTAGGCATCTGCCAAGGGGTTAAAAAATCTTCAAATTATTAATTGGAAGAATAATTGCATCTCTCACAAAGAATAAAGCTAGGATGGCATTTATCTGAAGCAGCCTGAGTGTAAGGCAGTAAGATGCAGGGAAAGGCCTGTATGACTTATCACGGTCCCTTCCAGACCTATAATTTTAAAACAGGCAGATAAATATCCCATGGGGCCCTGTTACTTTTTAAACTGACAACTTGCTTCTGCTCAAGAAGAGCTTTGTGGGCCTAATCCATTGATTGTATCTGCAAAGTGCCTTCCCTCTGCAGATGGTCAGGTGTTCTGCCAAGAGCAGCTGTAGCACCATCGCGTCAGGGTGACTAGGAACACTGAGGCACAGGTCTGGGAGGGAGAGTTCCAAGGCTACTCAGTACACCATCTCAGAAAATCTTAAACAGACATCCCATGCTTCTAAAACTTAGCCAGCTGAACTGGGGGTTTGGTTTTCTAAAACTACTCTTTCATTCCAAGTCTATGATTTAAAAAAATGATTTGTTTTAATTTAGAAAATAAATACAGGGCAGAGAATTTTTGAACTAGGGCACTTGTTTTGAAGGATTGTGGCCAACTCAAACAAATAACAGCTTCTTTCAACTTTCCATCCTCATGATTCTCTGATGGAGTTCAAACCCCTTCCATAACGCTTAGCCTTGCATCCTGAGCTGCACTGCCCACTTTAAGACTCTATCAGTAAGCAGGAGCTCAGAATACGCATGCCACTTAGTTCTTAGAAATGCCAGGAGGCCACTTTCCCTGTAGATCCATGACAAGGAGTGAGGCCCAGAACAGACAGTTGAGAGCTTCAGTGGCAAAGCCTGGTGACAAGGAGCCTTTCCTGGGGGCTCCAAGGTACCCATCCCAGGGACAAGTTGCTTAGTCTCTGAGAGCTGCAATTCCACAGTCTGTGAAACATCATGAAATTCTGAAGCAACTAAGTCAGTTTGTGGAGCTCCTTGGCACACATCTTTGCATTAATATGATGAGCTCAGTGCATCCCTGCCACTTATTTTAGGCTGATTATCCAAACTCATGGGATCAACCCTTACCTTACCCTTCACCTTTTTATCCCCAATCTGACCATTGGTGTCTATAGCCTCTGTCTTTTGTCTTGACTTTTTCCAAATGGAGAAGAAATGCCCAGAAACACCATAAGTAAGAGCAAGGTAACCAAAACTATGTCAGCAAGCTGTGTACGTTGATCAAATAAATGAGAATTGAAGGCAAGGTTTTTACCTAAACACAGAGGGCAATGGCCTCTGTCCCACTGTCCCAACACCCAGAAAGCCTGCCAGGGCTTGATTTCTCAGGCACAGGCTGTCCCTTCAGTGCAGACTCATGCGATCACCATCTCAGAGGAGGGCAGGATTCGTGCCTTTGAACTAGTCCCATTATTCTCCCCGTACCTTTCTTGGTATGTACGTGCGTAATTGTGCCTGTAATTACACACACGTGCACATGCACACTAAACTACCACTGTATTGACAACACTATGCTTGTGTCTGGGATGTTACTCATAGAGCTGGCAAAACCAAAAACAGTAGTTTCTGCTGTGGTTTCTGAAGAAATGTATGTGAAGTAATTTGTATAATCCAAGGGAGCTCGTGGGTTGGATATGGGTTCCATCAGGCGGAGGAGCTCTCTGCTTTGTGGTTATGCCATAAATATGCATAAGGAGGGCCCGCCTATGTGAAAATCATGGGTTCCATATTTATGGCATGTGGAACTGGATAAGGATTTGGGGATGTGCTGTGCATGTGGCCTGAGTAAGCAGGCTGCGTTTTGCCAGGAGGATGCTAATGATCCCCCAGCTACGGCGTGATCTGCCTGTCTTCTCAGAGATAGTCTCATGAATGCCTGTTGGAAAGAAGAGGCTGTTCATTGGTTGGGAGGCTGGAAGAGAGTTCTTTAGTCTTCTCTACCTCCTATGAGGAATAAGAAAGGCACTGTCTTACAGGTTTAGACCTTTCCTTGCCCCGCCTGGGTGAAAACTGCAGTGAATGTTTTGTAAGGACACAGCATAGCCATCTTCCACCACTGTGAGTGCTCATCAATCTTGTTTTTCTCTGGTTTCTCCAATTCCCTAGCCTTTGATATGCTGCACTGGTGTTGACAGTTATCAGTTTGGAAACTGAGATCCCAAATTTGTGCCCCAAATGTCACAATACCTTCTTTACTCCTTATGCAATGGGAAGGTATGGCAAGGTTTTCAAACTCTCCCCCTGTGCCCTGGAGTCCAACCACTATGTTTTCCTTCTCTTCTCTGCTTTTCTTGAGGTCCTGCTGTCTGAACTTCACTTTCAAGCCCACCACTTGGTGTTAGATAGCTTGGCACAGTGCCTGGCATCCAGAGGCCATAAAAAAAAAACCTCAGTGGTAATACCAGCATGGACAAGCTCCTCCCCACAGCCTCTCTGCCCCCAAGTCCCCTCCTTCCCCTTAAGGCATCAAATCAAACTGCACAGACTTGACAAATCTATTTGGCATGGTTCGCTCAGCTTTTTCAACCTCAGCAGCCTGGAGAACTGCACATTAAACACAGCTATCTGAGGGACACCTGCTAATGAAGTGGCGGAAAAGAGCATCCTTGTAGGGGAGGATGAGAAGGTCTATTGGCCTCCCATGACATGCGCAGTAAGTTGCGGGAGCTGAGGACTGAGGTGAAGCCTAATTAGCAGGCTTTCTCTTTTCCTGCCTTGTTTTAAGTACAGGAAGATGCATTTCTAATCGGAAAAGAAAGGGCTTTTCCTCTTCCCTATCCCCTTTTTATGTGGGCAAGACAGTCTCTCTAAAACAAAAATGAAAACAAGACCCCAAGTTATCCACTGGCTGCTGGGGAGAGAAATCTTTAGGAAGAGGAGACAGAAGAGAGCGAGAGTGTATTCAGTAAAAAAAAGTTGAGAAGGAAGATTCTGAAGACTAGAAAAGCTCAATTCGGTTCTCAGGAATATCTTCCCTGAAGAATTGTGTAGCAGGGATAAAGCCATGAGGACAGCATTCTATCAAAATGTGCAGTGCTAAGGTATTTCCAAAAGCAGATTCCTACAAATGGTGTTTTAAATAGCATCTTGGTCCATCTGTGTGTTTTTAAAATCAGCTTATGCTACAGCATCCTCAGGCCAGCAACTGCTTAGTCATTGAACCTGGACAGGGAGACAGTCAAGGGAGCCTCGTGCCTCTTCCTCAGGACCCATTCCTACCTTGCTGCTGGCCCTCACCTGCTAGCTAAGCTCCCAGGTTCTACCGGTTTCTTATTGAATGTGGGTGGAGAGAGAGAGAGGTGGGAAAGAAATGGGGTGAGATAAGGACTCAGCTCCAGGAGTTCCCCAGCCTCTAGTGCAGATTCAGCTGCCCCTCCTGACTGGCATCCAGCCACTCTTTCTAAACCAGGGTAATCGGGGACCAGACCTGCCCACAGGTCAAGGTGAGGGTATCTTTCCACTGCTGAGTATTTCACTTCCTTTACTGGGGAAATGAGGAAATTGTGTGCAGAAGAGACACCTAGTAATATCTAGAAACCATGCTTTTCATATGAATGATGCCATGTTACTATGGCGATTCTTGATTAAAAAAAAAATTCACTCCTTTAAAAACTCACATTTCCTGAGTGAAGCTGCCAATATTATAGTGCAGAATTTTCTGGGTCCAAGGCTTCCAGTTATATGTATAGTTGGAGAACATGCTGACTTGAGACAGTGACAGGGGCCAAGGATATACCCCTTTGGGAAAGCTCTTGGGCTACAGGTATTTTATTTTGATCATTTGAGCCCCTAGACCAGAGCCTGGTGGGACTGTAACATAGAGGAGGCGAGACAGACCTATTTTATCACTCACTCCTGATTCTCTTCCAAGGAAGAATCAGAGTCTCTGGGAATCCCCAGGATGCCATCCCTACCATGGCCTGAGAGTCACAGCCTGCAGGGCTAACCTTCACCTGTGCGCCTATGACAGAGGCCCTGTCCCCACTCAGGTGAGACAGGCTGTTTCCACAGAGGCCTCCATATGCCTAACTCAAAGAACACCCTGCTTTTTGCCAGCTGTAGACCCAGAACGACATGTGTTTTAAGAGCACTGAGTGCCAGACACTCATCCCTGTATACCACAAAAGCCTCATATCACCCACATGGACCACGAATCTGGGGGCTGCAGACACTGAAGGCACCGGCTGAGAGGATTCAATGCCTTACTGCTAAGCATGATTGTCAGTTCAGATCCCATCCCTGACAAACAGGATTTCTCCTCATTATTTATTGTTCTCTTTCTTCTTGGGGACATTGTGATTCCCTCTCAGGATTTTGTGCCCTTGTATTTCCAGACCTTGGTAACTCCTGAACCGCAGTTTCATGCAGTTTTGTAATTGTTAACCCAGCATGTGGAAGGGACTCAGGCCATAAATGCGCAACGAATCCTGTGTGGGGAGGTACGGATGGGCTGTGCATTTTCTCCTTCATTTGCAGTCAGATAACACTCTGCAAGCTCTCTCTCTCTCTCTCTCTCTCTCTCTCTCTCTCTCTCTCTCTCTGCTGTGCAAGATGTAACAGCAGTCAGGCTGTTGGAGAAATGAAATTTTCCAATTACTTTAACCTAAGAAAGAAAATTTTCAGGGCTAGTGTGTTCCTTGCCTCCATCAATTATTTGAACCTCACAAAACAATGGCTCCTCCCCTGTGTGGAATCAACTTGAAGTCCCTCAGGTCCCACTCCTCTTCACCCTGAAGCATGCCTTTGAGATGCAGGAGTATATCTACCTTGTGGTTTTTGCCATGCCGGTATACCATCCAGTCTTCGCCATTCGTGCTGACCTCCAGTTTGTAAGATTTGACATAGTAGCCTCTCTGGGTTTCCCTGGAAATTGCCCCCTGTGTTGCAATGGCTGTGAGCATGGTTAGGAAGCGTAGATCCACCTGGGAAGAGAGGTCAGAGAGTAAGGGGACCACCACCCCAATAACATTTAGCTATTTCTGCAAAGAATACGATTGTCATGCTAAATTCACAAACTGGGCCAGTGAGTAATGAGACAAACCTGCAATTAACATCATTTTGCAATTCCCCTGGACAATTAAACTCAACTTACTTCTTACCAGATTCGATACCTTGAAAAGTAGAACTTGATTATTTAGGGTTTTTTTTTTTTTTTCTTTCACTTGCAAATCTGAATGGATAATCTTCAGTTTCTCCTAGTGAATTCTTAGAATCATGGCCCCCTCATTAGCTCATAATTTGCATCTGCATATGAAGGCAGATGTTGTCTTAAAGGAGCATTGAATGGCTTCATCCACTCTACTCTAATCCAATCCAGTCCAATTCAGTCCAATCCACTATAATGCTCTACTTGCAAAAGTCACAGCCCATAGCTGTTTTCCCTCCCCATGTTCCCTCACTCCATTGTGTCTTTAACCACTCAGGTCACTAAAGGGTCAAAGGGCATGCAGAGTCTGCCCAAGCAATTAGGCTTATGCACCAAGTCCTGACCTTTTGCTTCACAAAGAGGATGGCCAACATTTTGAGGTACCTCCCCTCTGACAATGCCAAGCCCATTTGGAAATTGCTGGATGTTGTTCTTTTGCTGGTTATGGTATTTCTGAATGAGTCTCTACGTGTGGTAGTGTGTGCAAACTGGTAAAACTCAACTCAGCAAGCACTTACTGGATACTCAGTATGTGCACAGGATTACAAAACATTTAACATTAAGAAGAAATGTGCAGCACCTTCTATGTGTATGAGGAAAGGTAGGTAGCAATAATGAAGCATAGGGGATTAAGGGCCAAAATAAGGAGTAACATCAATAGACTGTAACGACAAAGAACCTTCTGGAAGCATTGCAAGATGAAAGGATTTTTGGAGAGGCAGCGAGGAGAGACTGACAAATGGCTGGAGAATTGTGCTGTTGGAACCTTTTAAGTGACCCCCCCTCCCCTCTCCAATCCTGTCTGCACTGTAGTGTCCTTCTTAGAGCAGAGGTCACCATGTCACATCAGGCTTGTCAGTGGGTCACAAGGCTGTCTGTGTGTGTCATAAAAGCAGACGTTGCTCTGGAATAGAACTAGCAGCTTGCTCTTCCCCTGTTTACTTCTTCCCAAGGGATCAGAACTGGACCCGTCTGCAGTGCGGGAAGATTACTCAACATGAGCTGCGAGACTTGTTCAGGAAGAAAGCAAACAATAGTCTGAAAAGACGATGCAGAGCATCTGGATAACTTGAGTTTCCTTCCCCGCAGTGACATTTTCCCATGTGTTCTTCTGATAGCTATGTGCAAAACCTTCCTGGCAGGCTCCCTCCAGATAGCAAAGATCAGAAGAAGTTGCCACATTCAGCTAGCGCCTAACAAACCTGCCCTTAGGAAAGCGTTCTTCCCCATAACTCTGATGCCCCCCCCCCTCCTGCCAAGAATGAGGAAGATCTGGAACTATTCATAGAATGTTCCTTTGATACTGATAGGGCAAACAGCATCCTGGCCAAACAACTTTTCCCAGGCCTATTAATCTACATAAGGGCAAGGATGGGGCGGGGCGGGAGGGGCCTCTAGTACTCATCAATTTATCGCAATGCACAGTATCTAAGCATAGCACAGTGCCTACTTGGGTGAATGAATGAAGGAATGAAGTTATCAAGCATTCTGTGTTTGTTTTCTTAGTGTCCTTTGTCTGCTCTAGCTGAGGGGCCACTGTCCTATCAATACACACATACTCTGCACACACCCCACCCCCTTCATATCTGAGTAAGTACCTGGAGATACTCCTTGTTGGAATCCAAGTTGGGGGTCCAGCCATTATCATCCCCATGGAGCCGGCTCTGTTGAGGGGTCCACCGTCCATCAGAGAAGGTGGATGAGGCACTGATTTGTTCATTAGCTATCCGGCCAGACTCCATTCCCAGAGGGATATTGCACTGAAAGTCTGAGGAGTGGAGATGGTCAAGGGCAGAGTCAGGCATCTCAACTTCAATCTACTGGGGGCTCTCAGACACTGTTTCCTTCTAGGAACAAGTCCTAGCAGGTACTCCCTCACCCTGAATCTAATTATATGCTCACATTTTAAAAACAACAATACTAAGTCGCGTAGTTGACAACCCCTCTGGGTCTGCAAGAAACTAAATTGAACCTAAAAGAAATTAGGGGGTGGATAAATAAGAATCACCATACAAATTAAAAAATACCATTTAAAACACTAATGTTATCACTGCTGCAGGCTATGGATACTCTCCAGAGCCAGAGGCCCCAGCAGTGTGATACAGGTGAACATGAACTGGCATCCTGGCAATTTGGGTGGGCTGAGCCTTCGTGGGAAGCCTGCTTTATTAACACACACCCAGGAGGCACTTTTGCATGTTTTTCTCTTTTGTCCAACTGTTTCTTGACTTCTGGCACAGAAGACAGACTTTATAAAGCATAAATCCTGTCTTTGGGAAACCTGTCTGTGAGTACATGCGTGCCACACTGTGTTTCCCTGCATCACCTGTCTGGGCAAATAGAGCCAGAAGTCACTTACTCTTTTAAGCCATCAGCTAAGTCGCTGTCCTCCACCTGAATGCTGTGGATACTGATCAGTTCTTGCAAGCGCAAGAGTTTGAGGGGGACCAGTCATCTTTCTCAGGCCTCAAACCCATTTTTTTTTTTTTTTTTTTTTTGAGTTAGGGTCTCTCTGTAGCCTTAGCTGGCCTAGAACTCACTATGTAGACTAGGCTGGCCTTGAATTCACAGAGATCCGCCTGCCTCTGCTGGGATTAAAGGCGTGCACCACCACGTCTGGCCTCAAGCCCATTCTTTAGCTCTGTGGCTGTACTGGCCATTTACTGAAGCAGTTGAAATTTGGGGTACTGATTCTCACCCCATTTTCAGGAACTCTGATAAAAACAAAAGCCACATTCAGAGCAGAACTCCATTGACTCTTTGGCAGGCCAGTCTGCCATGTAAAGTTACATAGGTGGTAAGCTGCCTAGAAGAGTGGCAGGATTCCCTCAGCGCTCATTATCTTCTTCCTTCGTGAGATCATCTGGGTTTCTAAGCAGTCATGGTAGTGCATCTGAAGCACAGGGCAAGAAGCAGCTGGTTTGAAGATGGAACTCGGGGCCAGAGACCAATTGTTTGGGTAGCAAGATCCATAACTGTTGGGCTCACAGCTGCAGTTTGCAATACGATGCACAGTGCCTGGCACATAGCAGATGCTCCAAAAAATAATTCTTGGAAGTGTAAAATGGAAGTTCAAGTGTTTGTATCATCTAGCCAGGGAAATCCTACCCAGGGCTGGGGAAGTTTTAATGTATAGCTATATATATATATATATATATATATATATATATATATGGAGAGAGAGGTTGACAATGTCTCAGTTTTGTAATAAATGACCTCTGAGGTTTAGAGATGGAGGAAACTGGTCCCAGCCTGAAAACATTAGACTCCCATATGGATCACCCCAACCATCACCTTTCTATCCACAGATGAGAGAATGGAGGCTTGAGATGGTCCTGTGACTTCCCTGGAAATAACTCATTCTTTGTACACGTTATTTTTTTAAAGGAAATGAGCACCCAGATCGACCTTCACCTCTGCTTAGAAAGAAGATGCGTCTCCCCTTCCTTGAACTCAGATGCCACCATGGATTCTCTAGCAATCCCATTTCCTGCTCTCTCTGAGGTCAGCCCTTTTGTGTACCCACTCATAGCCCTGATGAGAGGACAGGATAGGGATTAAGTGATCAACTTACTCTCAAGTGGCTCTTGGTGGACCAAATAGTAACGTGCAGAGAAGCCATCCTTGGCCACCGCCATGTCCGTGTGAAAGGTCAGGGAGAGGATCCCTGTGGATGAACGGAGTTCGGAGGGTGTTTTGGTCCCACAATACTTGCCAATCAGAGGGCCAACTGGATACAGGAGACAAAGAGAAGACAGGAAATGGTAATCCCATCTCAAACTCGGTTTTCAGTGCCTTCTCCCTTTCCATCACAGGGAACCTCACTGCGGACACCTTGACATAAAAACTGAATACGTGCTTTAAGAACAATGTCTGATATTTTTCCTGCACATTAAAAAGTACTTTCACTGAGCTGGCTTCGTTCGATTCTCCCATTCCTGGGAGACTGGCCAGAAGGTATCATTACAATACTTGCTCTACGGAGGAAGAAATTGAGTTTCAGAGGGTCAGGTGACATTTTCCTGCTCATACTGCTAGGAAATAGTAGAGCTAGGCCCCAATCCTACTTGCCTGACTAAATCTTATGCTTTTTCTAGGAGAAGAAACTTCTCCTGCTTAGCTATCAAGTCTCCCTTATATTAGAAAATATTTAGAATAACTACAAATGTGAATGATTTGTTTCCAGTACTGACTATACCTCAGCTCTATGCTGGTCCACATCTGATAAATGCTAGTTCCTCTTGGCTTTGAATGATATACCTTTTCAACAACTACAGCTATATTAATAATAATGAAATGATAGTAATGACAGAATCAGTATACAGTTAATATATAAAGTTTCAATAACTTGCCAAGGTTGCATAGCAGAGCCTGGATTCAAAGCTATTTAGTCTGGCTTTAAGTCTTTCTACTGGTCACAGGGGCTTGCTACTGAGTCACTTTCTATCCTGATAACTTGATATGGGAAAAGAACATCACTTATAGTTTTGCCATCTGTGATGGTTAATCTCAATTTTCAATTTCATGAAATCTGGAATCATCTGGGAGACAGGCCTCTGGGCATGCCTGTGGGGCATTATCTTGATTAGGTTAATTGAGGTGGGAAGACCCTCCCTCTGTGGGTGGCACCCTTCCCTGGGATGGGATCCTGGACTGTATAAAAAGGAGAAAGTGAGCCAAGCACAAGCATCCACTGTGCTCTTCAATGCAGATACAATGCGACCAGTTGCTTCAAGCTCGGCCTGCCTTGACTTCCCCTCTATGATGAACTGGGGTCTAAGATCCAAAATAAACCCTTCCTTCCTTAAGTTGCTCTTATATTTTATCACAGTGACAGGAAAAGTAACTAAGAAATCATCCTTGTCTAAGACCTATTCAATCTCCTATCCTCTTTCAAAAGGAAATCTCTCTAAGAAAGTAGGCCACCTTCCTGTAACTTTTCTCAAACTATCTTTGGTGAAGTAGAAGAAAAAGTGGTTATGGGTCCTTTAAGAATTTAAAGAGCTCAGAAGTCTACTCTCTTCCTTTCTAAGTAATTTACAAAGGACAAGTCACTTTGAAGTGCTTCGTGATAGGAACATCACTCACCATGCGGAATGCCATCCCAGATGTCCAGCCAGTCATATTTGCAGTCTCCTTCCCCCACCTGAAGAGGGTCATGCTCCAGGTCGAAGGTCAGGAACTGCAGGATGATTTCCATCCTGGGTTTGGCCAGGATGGTAAAGGTGCAGTCCAGGTTGTGTGGGTACTTCTCTGGAAATCCAGGAGATTCGATGGTCCCATTGGGGCTAGTGAAGTTCTTGGAACAATCTTCAGAGCCTGTGTGTCAGAGAGAGAGAGAGAGAGAGAACTACAGCATTAAGAAGCAGCCTTTCTCTGCTGCCTCTGCCTCTGGGTTATTTAAATGTTTGGGTCCATGTCCCCCGACTCATGAGGTTTTTGTTTGTACTCAAGTGGCCCTTGGAGCAAAATACCCTTTCCAACCATATTTCAAGCCCTCAAGCTGGCTCCTCTTTTGGACAGAAATTAGGGAGGTGAGGCTGAATGCTCTGTATATTAGAATGAGAGCAGCAATTGAGGAATTGGAGGGTAAGAGGTAGAGAGAAGTTGTGTGTGTGTGTGTGTGTGTGTGTGTGTGTGTGTGAAAGAGAGAGAGAGAGGGAGAGAGAGATCTTGAAATGAGGAACAGAGTCTTCTTTCTCAATTGCTCAGCTGCTCGCTCCAGAAATGTAAGTTATTTCAATCCTTAAGGAAGGCTTGCTGGTTGCCAGCAGGGAAAACAATGTTACCCCTTATTTATTGCTGACCTCAACACTAGCCCCTATTGTACCCCAGCCAGCTAAGTGCCCCTTCTCTCTCCAAGATCCAAGGTGCCTCAGGGGAGGGGCAAAGGGGAGCCCGAGCCTCATTCATGTCCTGACTGTATTAAAACGAGCTGTTCTGTAGTATTGGGACAATTAACAATCGTGGTTTTTAGCCGGTGGATCACAGTGGGGCGATGGGATGTTAAAGGCCGCTTGGGCGGCGAGTTTGGAAAAATGCAGCAGTGTATTGACATTTGGAAGGCTTCTGGTGCCTTTGTGGTGGGGATGGCCTTGTCTCCTCTGGGGTCTGCTTTCTGGGGACTCATGCTGATGAAAACGTGGCACATATTCGCAGCCTGCTGCAAACTTGGACAGCAGCAGGAGCAGTAAGAGGATTTCAGCCATCATGTCTCCTAATGCCTCTAGGTGGAGTCATATTAGATGAGCTCTCATGCTTTAACCCAGCAACCATTTGCCTGGGCAGAGCCCACAAACAGATCCTGGGAGCGGGGAGACCCAGTTTATATAAAGAGCAAGAATGGGTGTAAGTTAGTGAGGTGGATGTAAATGCTGGACAATTACAATTGATTTCATTCACGTCGTTAGGACTTTAAAATAAGAAAAGGAAGTGAGATTTATAAGGGTGATAATAGACACTCTAAGCATGGAGGAAAAAGGAAAATAATCCACAGAAATACTCAATAAACCAGGTGTTTACTGGCAGGAAGTGTACTCTGGGGATCACACTGAAGTATAACTATGGGATGTCAATACACTGATCTCAGCCTACAGCGATGTCTTTATCAGCAACTCCTGTGGCAGAGCCCTCTGCAAGTCTCTTCATAGATGATGACTTTCTGGAAAGCTACAAATGTCTGACTTGGAAAAATGTACCATGTAAATGAATGAGGGTGGGAGCTCGCTATATTCTGCAGTCCAGGTCACACAGGAAACTCCCAGAATCCCCAGCTATCTATCTAATACCTTCCCTCTGCTCACAGTGCAGACTTCGGCCGCAGAGGAACTGGGGAGCAGGAGGAAGAGTGAAACTTCATGGCTCTTTGGAAGCTCTAGGTACCAAATTTCAGAGACTTGGTACTTCATCTTTCACAGGCGTGGCAGTGGCAGGGAAGGCCCAGAGCTGTCAGTAGGCAGCTAGGCTGGGCGGAAAAGGCTGGGGTGGCCTCCCCTCCCCAGCTTTGTTTACCATCAGGACTCAAACTCCTGAGGGCTTCCACAGCAGCCTGGGGTGATGCAATTTGGCAAAGTCAAGCCAGCTGGCTGGTCTTCAGGGGGCCAAGAGGAATTTTGAAAAGGTTAGAGTTTAAGGCTGCTATGCAGACTTTTTCATAGGGCCACTTAGGGAGCCTCACACAGAGCTGGGTGGAAATTAGCTCTCTAGTCACAACTGGCTTGAGAGCTAGCAGAACCCTCCTGAGTCCCCTCCTAGAGTTGGCTCTATTGTTACTCCCTTAGAAAGCAAGGGGACTCTGCACCCCACTGGGGGCAGGGAATTTATGGTGGAATCTTTGATCCTTCTTATCTGTGGGAGACAAGTGTTCCACAATGGATATCTAGAGTGCAAGACAGGCCTGGAGAATGTGAAACTCTAATTATCCAATTTCAGGATCCTGAGGCCTTCCATTCAGCTGGAAGGGATTTTTCAACCTTAAGTATGTAAGGCCAAATAAACAAACAAAAAAGAGTGCATATGTGATACATGCTAGATATAGGTACAGTCGCTGGTTTATTTTGAATGAGGTAAGAAAACTTTTATCATTTCATGCTTTATATGCAGAAAAATAAGACCTGCCTATTAAAATGGCATTTGCCTCTAAGTTGCATCATAGTCAAAGCATCAGAAAGGCAGCTGAACAACCAAGCTTAAGAAGTGATTCCAGAATTGGAAGCAAAATTGGAGTTTTATAGAAATCTGACTAATTCATGATCCTTTTCTGTGACATGTTAAAAGAATAAAATTTTTTTGATGAGTGGTGACTGGGATATTTGTCTATAAATATAAGGATACATATATTGCACATAGCAAGAAATTTTATTAGTCTAGGGATGTGACAGTCTTGGGGTTTTCTCTAAGATCTATGACCTCTCCGGTCATCTGTATTTGATTATATTTACAATATCACACTTGAGTTTCTTCCCATTCAGTGGGCTTTTAGTCCAATTAGGTAGCTGTTGATTGTCCCCAAGTAAAAGTGCCACTATTGCACCAATGTCGTATGCTGTGCTGGCTACTGATATGATTATTTGGTTTTGAAGCTGGTGTTGGACCATTGATTGATGTTTTCCCTTGACACCCTCACAGTGCTCTCCAAAGCTATGAGAGTTAGTCTTCAGGGAAAATGGTTTTAGGTCAGTTCTAGCTCTGTTACCCAAATCCTGTGTCCGAAGTATGTTCTGTCTTCAGCAGTAGGGTCTTACCTTCAAGTTCTGGGAGACCATAGCCTGGGCTATGACAATAGCCTGTGTAATTTTGAGAGTCTCTTGGACCACCCTGGCTAACGACTCATGGAAAGTTTCTCCTGTCTGGTACTATTTCTTGTTATGTAGCCTTTAGCTATACACATGGACTCATGTAGAGATATTGTATGTGTAATTTGTCATTAGGTTATTGGACTAATATGATTCCCTCTCATTTTTTAAAAGTAGCTGGGCATTATTTATCTCTCTTCTCTCTCTCCCTGTCTAACCCTTCCACCATGGTTTCCCCATTTAAAGTGTCCTCATTTTCCTCAGTGGATGGATTTGCACAGGGGAACATCTGGGGACACTGATTTGACACATTGGGCTTCAATACGGATGACAGAGTATACGGGTTCCAGTGGAGTGGGGGTGGGGGAGCTGTGGGAGCGTGCCAGTGGGGACGAGGGTATAAAGATGATTAAGATTTTGAGATATTCCATATAAAATACATGAAAATTCAATAAAAACAATTTTTAAAAAGGATAAGAGTTTTAAAAAAATACCCCCCCCAAATATTCACGTCAATTTAATATGAAGATTGTCTGTAGAAGCTAGAGGTTTGAGTTGGTGGAGTGGTTCATACCTGCCATGCCAGCACTGTAATCCCAGAAGGCTAAGGCAGGAGGACTGCCATGAGTTCTAGGCCAGCCTGGGTTACAGAGTGAGACTCTGTCTTATAAAGAAAACAGTGGAACAAAAGCTGGAGGTTTGAGTTGCAGTGAATGATTGTATTTCAAGGGACCCTGGCATGCAAGATGCCCACTCCATCTCGTTGCATATTTTATAATAATAACCTTGCAAGTAGAAGAAGGATTTATATATATATATATA
>NW_008349068.1:3028478-3044217 GCF_000622305.1 Nannospalax galili | reverse complement strand
AAAAAAAAAAATCTACTGATTGTTTCTCATACTGCTTTTCAAATTCTTTTTAAAATTTCCCTATTCTGCTTAGTATTTAGTGATTTCAGACATTTTAAATTTGTGACTTCTTCTGTCCTATTCTTTTCCAGGTGAATGATCCAGTGATATATACAATATTTTATAATTCATTTAGGACAGCCACGATGCTTCCACTCCAGCTACATGCCCCATCTGTCCAGGCACCACGGATTTATGTCTCTCAGTATAACTCCACAGCAGAGCCTGGAGAAAGCCAAGCTCCCAGAGCCTTCTGCATGGCTGTTTGCATATCTATGTTTACAGTTTTTCCCTCTTTCTTTTTATGAATCCGACTGGCAAACATAGCTGTGTTTGTTTGGATTTCTTCAGCATGTCCACCCATTTCTTTCATGTTCTATGGATGACGTAAACTGTGTATTTTCTCCCAGGACTGCAACTGTGGAAATGGGGGCCTAAGACAGGGCACCTGGAAGGCACCTTCCTAAACTTCTCCGTTTCGACTTTTGCTCTTTTGTACATTCCTATGTTTTATGTTATAGGGTTGACTTTTATGCCAAGATAGGTGAGATGGCAGGTATGAGTGGCCTGAGGAGGCTCCTGGGCTCGCTCTCATCTTTTGTACCTTCCTAGTCATGTGGCTGTTGGCAAGGCACTGTAACAATCTCTTCCAGAGTCAATCCCAGTCCTTAAAGCAGGCTGCTGTGTTGCTCCAGACCCAAGCCACCTACTTTTCTTGGCTGGAACCATTGTTTTAAGCTCTTTAAAGACTGGCTGCCTCATTCAAAATTCTGCTTCAGCGTGTCATCAAAACAGCAGGGTTGAATTATGATACCCTCTTGTGTGTTTTATCTTTTAATATACTCCTTTCGAATTTGCATGATGGATGGAATTAACATTCCCTTTTTCTGTGGCTTTCTGGAGAATGTGGCATCAAGCACTGAGATGGGAGTCATGAGACTAGAGATGTGCTTTAATGGCCCTGCTCATCCTTGTTCTCACTTCCCTTGGCCAGCTCTCTGGAAGGTCTTGCTTGAGCTGTTTTCCTTGGGAGGTTAAGGCAGTGGAGCTGATTGACAGCTTCAGCACTGGGACTGTTTTCTGATAGACTCCAAAGAGGCCCTCGGTTGTTCTCTCATTTTTAAAACTAGCAAGTGATCTATGCCTTCACTTAAAACTTACTCATAGCACATTTTTCCTTTCAGTGTCATCAACAATGTTTCTTGTGCATCTGTGTAATGAAGGTTTGTGCATCTGACTCCCTCCCCAGAGGGCAAAAACACCTGTCTCATTCCTTCTTCTATGACACCCTTAGTTGGGGATGCTCATCAGCTTTGGTGCCTTAATCTGAATCTTGCACAGGACTCAAAGAGCTGTTGACCCAGCAATGCAGGGGTCTATACCAACTCTAAGCCCAGGACACACAGAGCAGTTCCTGTGACCTTATTATGGCCAGAAACATGACTCTCGGCAGATAGGCCATCCTGAGCCTGTGCCCTGTGACAGCCTGCTCTGGCACAGCCCAGTACTGCTGACCCACCCCCTCATTTGATTCCACCTTTTCAGGCAGGCAAGTTGGACAAATATTTAGACAGAGTGGATATAAAAAGTGCTTTCAGCAGCTACCACTTCCTTTCAAGAATTGTTTAATGAAAAAAGAAAATATATCTGAATAGTTCCCCTCACACTGAACTCAACAGGCGCCAGACTTGGGCCTCTCGATGACAAGGCTGACAACTTCTACTTGAAATTGAGTTGTAAAACTTGACTTTTTGGAGAAAGGAGATGCTCAAAGACAGAGTGGAGCTTCTGAGGTGAGGAGTAGGTGGGGCAAGGGAGCCTTGGAGGATATTTCTTCCTCAGTCACAGTGAGAGCCATTGATGAAAGAGAGGGACACACAACTAGGAGAGCAGAAGTGTAGATGCTGAAACAGCCATCTGTGGATAAGCACTGGCTCTACCCAGCCGTGGGAGTGAGCACTACGCGTATTTTCAAGGCCCAGGGGGATCTGTGGGAGCCCTGATGGGATCAAGCAGGCAACTCAAAGGAGTGCTATGTTCTCTGCCCCTTTTTCCAGTATATTCTGATTCCTTTTCAGCGCATCTGCTTCATTGGCATCTGGGAAATAGGGGTTCAGTAGAGGTATTAAAATGGATTGCCAAGGGGAATTTCTGGGAGTCAAAATTCAATTTAAAAGTAATGGCTGACCCCATTCGGGGGTCATGGAGAGATCTTTAGAAACGCTAAACAATGAAAAGATTATGTCTTCCAGCCCCATGTAATTCCAAATAAAGACAACATTAAACCATGAAGTAATTGCAATGAAGTTCAATCAAGTTCATCCACAAAGAGTAGCTTGATTGAAAGAAAAATCCAATTCTTTGAAGAGATATTCTTGTATATATTTGCCCCCCCTCCCCCAACTGTGATGGTGCTTGGTCTTCCCCCTCAAGTTGAATGTCATCAGCCCGACCTGGCTTTTCATACCAACATCTCCGGGTTCACCTTGGGCTTTTCTTCCTGTACCACTATGATCAAGCCAGCTGACTGAAGCCCTTATTACCTGACTCCATTCACCAACTGTGGCTTCCCCTGTGTATCCCACCGTCTCTAAGATGCCCTTCTCTGGCCTCCACCCCAGGACCCCACGAACCTGTCTTGAAGATCTCGTAGCGCAGAGAGAAGCCTGCCCCCTGCCGGGCGTAGTCTGATGTGAACTTGATGTATAACATGGAGCCTGAGGAGATGATGGTAGGTGGGGCGATGTTCCCACAGTGCTTGCCTAGGAGGTCAGCTGACTCACTGTCCCCATCTCGAATCTCAATGAAGTCATACCTAGGTGGGGATGGCAAAAAAGACAGATGAGAAGAGATCAGTCTGAGAGGTTGGGAGGACCATTGTCCTTCAACAAAGCACACTGTGCTTGCTTGGGTAGACACAGGAAGTCGCTTTGTTAAAGTCACAGTGAATGAGTACATGGGTGGGAGGCCTTATCTCTTGTTCATATAGGAGCAATTGCATCACTCTATCAAAGATCTCAAAACAAACATTGTTTTCTTTATGTAGCAGTAACACCCTTCTTATTTCTATCATAACCTCTCTAAATCTTAGTCTCTCCTACTTAACTGGGTCATTGCAAGTACTTAAACCCTTTGAGCATCAATGTCTTCATATATAACATAAGGAGAAAAATAGCTGCTCCAGAAGGTTGAGATGGAGACAAAATACATGTCAGGGGCTGGCACCCTGGGAATGCTTCAGAGGTGTTTATTCTCCTGTCCTCTACCCTGTGTCAGTTTTCTCCTGGGCCATCCCCTCTTATTTTTAAGTCTCCCTATCTGTGGGCCCCTTTTTCCCTCTGATGAGTCTACAAGATTGCTATCAGCACTGTCTAGTCAACATGTTTTCAAAAGGAATCAGCATTAAATCAGAGAAGGCAATAAAAACTCTTTTCCAAAAGCCTGGTGATTCCTTGGGGACTGTGTCTATGTACCCACAATTAGTAGCTTCTTAAGAGGTAGAGCTGGCTGGTCTCCCCAGGCTGAGTGAGGCCTGTGTTCCTTTCAAACAGAGTTAGACTTGCCTGGTATGAGGCAGAGATGTCTCACAGACTTCCTTGGCCAGGTTCATGGGCTGATACACATAAAAAGTCCCCCTTTATCTTGATAGACACAAGTTTTCAGCTGAAGTGTGTGCTCCAGCAGTCCTCACTGTGCCTGTCTACACTCCTTTCTTAGCATCAAGTTAGATCACACAACTAACGTGGGAACTTCCTCCACTCCTCAAAAACCATCCGTTTTCCTCTTTCTCCTCTCCCTCTATTTATTTTGCATCAACCTGTACAAACAACATGTAAGAAATTCCTTTCTTGTGGGTAGGGAAAAGGGTTGGCAATGTGGCCCTCCCTGGGATGTGGCCTCCAGCTCTTGTCACACACAGGTCTGTGGGAGCTGACTGCCTGCAGATGTGACTTGTGTAAGTTAGAGAGGCCTGAGGCTTTACTTCAGCCCCCAGGAGCCATATTTCAGACTGCTCAGCCACTTCTGAATAAACAGGCCTGTAAAGGATGAATAAGGAGTGCCCTACAGGAGCAGTTCATTCTGAGGCCCCAGAGGGCTGGACTCCTGCAGTCAAAAGAATGACTGATACTGGGTTCCTTTGGAGAGGTGGCGATGGTGAGAGAGAGGCTTCTTTAGGAGCTCTGAGGAGGTGGGCAGATTAACAAGGCCCTAGGGTGGTTGGGGGATCTGCTCAGATCTGGGATTTTCAGTGTGGGAGATGGTACTGACTTTGGAAACAGGATTTTACTTTCAGAGCAAAAATGAAAAGACATTTAGTCTGCTCTCAAGGGGAACTCCCTGGCCCTTTTGGAAAACCCCTGCTTGTTGTTCCCATTACTGCCCAGCAGGTACAGTCAGCTGAGCAATGGTGATTCCCCAGCAGTGTGCACACAGGTCAGCAGCTCTGACATCCTTATTCATCCATCATACATCCCTTGACCCACCTGGAGGAGGGAATAAAGGCCTCAGGTTTGAGATGGAAATAACTGGGTTTGGATTCTTTCTTTTTAATGGATAGAATTCTGAATTATAGGTCTTTGATAAGCCAAATTTTTGTAAAATAAAACAATTTCCACTAAATTTTTCTCAAAGTAGAAGAGCTGAGAAAATCAAGCTTTGAACCTTTCTGAGCCTCAAACATGGAGAGAACAGAGCTGGAGAGTTGCCTCAGTGGGTAAAGCACTTGTGCAAGTGTGAGGATCTGACTTAGATCACCCATAACCCACATAAAGGTATGCACAGTAGTGTACATCTCTAATCCCAATGCTTCTATTAGGAGATGGGATGCAGAGACAGGAGAATTCCTGGACGCTCACAGACAAGCTAGACCCTGTCTCAAACAAGGTGGGAGGTGACAAATAACACACAAGGTTGTCCTCTGACCTCACATGTGCTCACTGGTACACAGACACTGACATTCCCATACACAAACATGCATGTGTGCGTGTACGCAGATATCCATGCACACAAAGATTTAAAAAACAGGGGACTATAACAGTCTGAGAGTTATTAGGATTCTTATCCTTGGGTTGTAAAGTTTACATAACAGAACCTAATCTACAGTTACTATACTGTATGCCGCTCAGTTTGTACTTTAGAAAGCTTAACTGTTTTCGTCAAATTCTCACACCCATTTTGGAGGCCAGGAGGTTGAGTACATAGAAGATACTTGCTTGGAGATAAAGTGACCCAGGAAATAGGGGTGAAAAGTGAAAGTGGGGTGATAAAGCTGTTCAAACTTTTTGGAAGACATTTTTTGGCAAAATGTGACAAAAGTTAATGTGTACATGGCCTTCAGGCCAGAAGTCCTGCTAGATTTTTTTTTTTTCCTAAGAAAACATCAGACAGTGGCATAAAGATGTATGTGCACCTTTGTACATGTTTTTAAAAAAGCATATGAAAAGTGAGAAGATACTTTGTTTATAAATAGCATCATGTTGACAAAACCAACCACAGAGGGCAAGTAAATCAATTCTGGTGTATTTATAAAATGAAATATTCAGCTGCTGCAGAGAACAGTGCTACGGGTCTAGATTTTTTGTTTTTATGGAAAATGTTCATGACTTACTATTAATGTAAAAGGAGCAGTTTTTTTTAAAGTATGTTTAAAAATGCATACATGTATTTCCTTGCAGAAGCATACAGAAATCATTTGAAAAACTACATACTAAAATATTAGCAGAGATACATCAGTGGCAGGATCATTTTACCTTCTTTGTTCTGTTATCCAAATTTGGTAATTATAAGCTCACATTTCTTTAATAAGCCAAATAGTATAAAAATAAAGCTGTATACATTAAGTTTTTTCAAAGTAGGGAAGTTGAGAAAACTAAGCTCTTAAGATATAACAGAGCTGGACATGGTGGTGTGGGCCAATAATCCCAGTCTGTGGACATGAAGCAAGAGGATCCTGAGTTCCAGGCCAGTCTGGGCTACACAATAAGACTCTATCTCAAAACAAACAAACAAACAAAAAAACAAAACAAAAGACCAAACAAAGATCTAGCAGATTCGAAGAGGTGTGTACTTCATCATCGTCGTCATCCATCTCACAGAACAAGAGGGAGTACAGCAAGGACCAAATGAGACAGAGCATGTCGGAATACCTAAACTAGTAATGGGGACATGGTCTGCACTCAATAGATAGTTAAAAAAAAACAGAATAGCTGGGCGTGGTGGCGCATGCCTGTAGTCCCAGCACTTGGGAGGCAGAGGCAGGAGGATCTCTGTGAGTTCAAGGCCAGCCTGGTCTACATAGTGAGTTCCAGGACAGCTGGGGCTACAGGGAGACCATGTCTCAAAAAGAACCCCCCCCCCAAAAAAAAAGAAAGAAGAAAACAGAATAAGGCAAAAAACCAGAAACCTGGCTTTGTGTTGCCAATTTCTCTACAAAGGACAAAGAGGCCCCACCACCCCACTGGCTACTCCTCAGAAGTAGGTGGGCTTTGTTAGGTCGCCTAATCACCCCTAAAGACACTTAGAGGATTAACACAATCAGCCAGGAGGTGGGGCTACCAACAAATACCATCACTGCAAGCTTTACTCAATGGCTAGACAAATCCCAATCCTTTTTTGTAAAAGGCCAGTAACAAATATATCTTTAGTTTATCTACATACACCTATGGTGAAGTCAACGCAATTTGAAAAAAGGTTCCTATAAGCCAATTGAGTAACAAATTCTTTGTCTGAGCTTGTTAGTTAAAGGACCCCTCTGGTGAATCTTTGTGTGAAATAAACTATCAGCCCTTCCTTCAATTTCTCAGGAAAACTGAATTTTTCTATAAAGCTTGCTTGAAGGAGAAGCAACCCAGAGTTACAATTTGGCAGCCTAACTCCCTCTCCCTCCAGGGCCCTGACTGAATCCTGTGGACAAGTCCCACTTAGCCATGTGGCCTTCTGGATGAGCTTTTGATATAAAGGGCACACGCTAAGCAACACGCTGACTTCATACAGAATGTCTCATTTACCTCCTGTGTGACGGGCTCATTTGGGGAAATTTTTTATTATTAGGGATTTGCAGCAGCTGGAGTAAATCTCCTTAGAAATTTCAGTGTTGTCAGGTTCATTTGTGAAGGACTCCTCAGAGGCTCAGGAAGTTTGTGGCTTTGGAATAGATAGGGGCTTTGCTTCCAGTCTTGAATCTCGTGTTTGTTTGGTGAAGGAATCTGGGGTGCAGAACTAGACCTCACCCTAAGGACAGTGAAGCAGGATAACTTGCAAGCTGCTTCTCCTACATCTTATTGCACTTTTTCCAGAAGCCACGGTGAACCAGCTAAGAGACATATTAACTACAGTGTTTGCATTTCATTATCCATAATCTCTCTCAAATGAAAAAATTCCTTTCGAAGCTTTAACACTACCTCTTATTTTTTCCACGGAGCTGAAGTAGCCATCTCTCTCTCACTCTTGCGTGCTCTCTTTGCTGTTATCCAGATTCCCACATCTACATGGGCAGCGTTTGCCTAGAGAACTCTTCCTCTACTTTCTCTATCAGCTTCATGTCTTAATTTCTTCTCCCCAAAACCACATGGGTGGGGGTGGGGGTGGAAATTTAGATGGGATCGATTTTCTGAGTTTAGAGAGAGAAACAGCAACAGCCACATCTCTTCTTCTCAACATTGGGGAAACATGGAAAGAGGCTCTCTAGTGACCACAGCTGCCTCTCCCTAGCAGGGCACCAACGCTGAGTGTGCTAGAAAACTCCCTGGGCTGAGGCCCTCATGCAGAGCAGGATGAAGTCTAGCCTTGGTCGTGTCTGCCTTTCTGGGTACACAGACAGAGTTGCACATGAAGGGGGTTTCTATACTGAAGACAGAATCCTTGGGTCCTGTAAAGATACCATGTCTATCCTTGGGAGGTGGGTCTATAAATAGGAACACCTGCATCTAAGTCCTGAAATGAGCATCTTTGCTGACCAAGCAATGTATCCTTTCCCAATGCAGGCCTCATACAATGTTTATGACACACACTTTGAGCTCTTTCCTTTGCCTTGGCTTTTTACTTCTATATGTCATATTGTTGGATAGCTTTGTCCATGGCTGGTGGCTTCCCATCTTTCAGGCCTAAGTGGAGATGTCACCTCCTCAGAGAAGCCTTCCCTGACCACCTATTTCAGATGGCGTACCCTTCTTCTCTATCTTACCACCTTCTCGAAAGGTCTAGCCTATACACTTGTGTATTTGTTCAGCTTGGTCTCTTGCATTAGTGGGGAAGGAGCATGAGGCCAGAACTTGGCTCTTCACTAGTGGATCTGTAATATTTTTGGTACCTGGCACAAAGAGGGAGCACTGTGTGTTGAGTGAGTAAATGAAAAAGGGACCTGGGGTTTGTACTGAATGTTAGGAAGATACGCCCTATACTGAAGCTTTCCCAGGGGCCTGATGGGCTGGCTGGTCCATGGTACCTCCTGCCTTCGTGCCCCAGCACATCCACTGAGCTATTCTGGTTGTATGTGAAAACCTAAATGTTGCTCCCTGACACAAAAACATGAAATATAGCATTTTGTGGAGAAGAAACATCTCAAATCCTGCTGACAGCATTTTCACTATTAGCGGCAAACAAATCAACTATAATTAAAATGCTGTCAAAGTGATTGGAGATTTTTCTCACACTTTCAAAGTTCCATATTTCATGAGTAGATTATCCAGGCCAGAGAATTTACCACCTCCCGGAGTGCCTTTCTTCCAAGGAAGCTCAAAGACGGCTACAAACACTGTCTTATTAATCCTTACATTAAAACCTGCAGGGAAAATTGGAGGAAATGCCATCACTGTCGTGCACAACTCCCAACAAAGAAGCCACCTGAGACACACAGGCTGCAGGCCGAGTCTGCACAATGCAGAAGTCTCTGACCAACGCAGGCCCAGAGCCAGGTTACCTACTTCTTGGGTCCAACCTTTAGGGAGAAAATGGCATGTTGTCAGATTGGATCTTTTTTTTTTTTTGTCTTTTTGAAGCAGGGTCTCCCTGTAGCCCCAGCTGTCCTGGAACTCACTATTCACTATGTAGACCAGGCTGGCCTTGAACTCACAGAGATCTGCCTGCCTCTGCCTCCCAAGTGATGGGACTACAAGCGCATACCACCACACCCGGCAGATTGGATCTTTTTTAAGAAGTACATTTCATTATCTTGAATTTCCCCCTTTCATTGTTGCCATTCATTTAATAAGAAGCTAGTGTATCTGTGGAAAGTGACTGTATTTTACTGATCAGTTACTATAGGGCCCAGACCCTCAGTGTAGATATTATTTCATTCAATCTTAATTTAATATACACCAAGTCCTGCCATGATTATCATCTATTTGCAGATGCAGAAACTGAGACTCAGGTTAATAGCCTAAGGTCACAACAAGGAAAAGCCAGAAGGGAGATCTGAACTCAGGTGACCTCACTCTGGGCACAAAGACCTCACCTCCCTCCCCTTGCCTCATTAGAAATCCCAGGTACCCCCAGCACAAAAGCATGAGACTGGGTGGGAAGGAGCCTTCTAGTCATGGGTCTAAGTATGAAAGGCACTTCACAGAATTCAGCTTTTTTTAGTTAGTCATTCTGATTAAACAAAGCCCACAGGACGTGCCAAAATTAATAGACAGATCACCAGTGGGAACAGTGAGCACATTTAAGATGCATGGTTTCAAGATTAGCCCAGTAGAAATGCAGCTTACAACTCTTCAGATGGGAGAATATATTAATTCTTGTAAGTGCAGTATTTTTATAAGCATGTGTATACTTGTATGTGAACATATGGCTCATCGAGAGAAGAAATAGGATCCAATGTATTTATAAGTGCTTAAAGCATCATCCACATATTCTGAAGTCCGGAGACTTCCAGTAGGGAGCATACGGGAGTTTCTGTGGGCCCCTGTCAGCATATGCTGAAAACTTTTGTCTTCCTATGCAGGTATACTTTCTTAAGGAAGGAATCTGTGACAAAAACAAAACTGAAATTACTGTTACACAAATCTATGTCCAGGAGGGTGTCTGTACCCTGGGAAAGAAGCATAACATACGGGCTTTATGTCCATAAAGAGCCAGCTAGCCTGTGGTGTAGGTTACTGGTAAAACTGCATCTAAGGTACTTACTCTCTCTTCAAGCCTCAGTTTCTTTATCTCTAAAATGGAAATAATAACAACTTCCACCTGTGGAGCTTTTAAAAGACTTGCAAAGGTGCACACAGGCCCAGCACAGTGCCAGGTGCCTAAGAGACAGTACCAGGTACCTGAGAGACAGTGGTTATTTTTATTCCAACCACTGCTGTCAACAAAACAGGGTGATGAATTTGGGGAGAAAAGGGAAGGGTTACACACACACACACACACACACACACACACACACACACGCACACATATACAGAGCACATGGAGGACACAAGAGGTTGACATAAAAAGCTGTATCTACAATCTCAATGCTGTCGAACTTGGCATTGGATTTCTACAAATCTGTCTCCTGAGCCTTGGCTTTGGGACCAGGCTGTCAGAGTTAGGTTCAAGGCCACCTCTGCCATTTTTTTTTTCTTTTTTTAAGACAAGGTCTCCCTGTAGCCCCAGCTGGCTTGGAACTCACAATGTAGACCAGGCTGGGCTTGATCTCACAGAGATCTGCCTGCCTCTGCCTCCCAGAGTGCTGGGATTAAAGGCGTGCGCCACCACACCTGGCCCGTCTTCCTGCTTCAACCTCCTAAGTGCTGGAATTTTTGGTGTGTGTCACCATGACCCACTTGTACAATGCTGGGGATTGAACTCAGGCCTTTGTGTATGCTAGGCAAGCAGTCTACCAATTTTTAGACAGTACTGAGGTTGAACCACTGAGCCACATCTAACCCCTATTTGCTGGGTCTTGAGCTGCGAGGAACTCACCTTCCTGCCAGCCTGCTGAGCTAAGGCACACAAACAGTTCATCACAGTGGCTGACACACAGTCAGTGCTCAAAGAGGACATGTTGTCATCGTTGTTATTGTTGTCATTATTATTTGTCTACCTCCAGGGCCTCAAAGAGTTCCCAAAGTCTAGAACTGTTTGTGTGCCTGCATTGGTGCCCACTGCCTCTTCACACCAGATGTTTGCAGTTACATTTTCTTCCTTCATTTCTTCCCGTCACAAATCTCTGATGTTTGCAGCTTTTTATTTGCAGTCCCCTCACAGCCGGGGTCACCATGCGCTTTAGAAGAAAGGAAATCTGACCACCCAGCAAAGGAAGTATGCAAAGAGAATAACCCAAAACAAACTGGAGGAATTATTCTGGAAAACCTTGAAGGCAAGAAAATGGAAACTGCAAATACCATCTATTTATAATTGCTGCTTGTTTTTCCGCAGAAACCCTGGGATGATGGAGAGGGCTCTGCGATCTCATTGTTCCTTGGGTAGCAGCAGGCTGCCAAGAACGCTCTCAACGTGAGGAAGGAGACTGCTCCAGACACGGCGTCTGATAAGTCTCGCTGTAGATGAACTTTCAGAGAGTTAAGGGCACACAACAAAGCCTCCAGCACTTTTGACCCTGACCCCATGGGCTCAGGCTACTTCCCCTGCTGCCCTGGCTGCCCAGGGAGGTACATTCCTAAGGCCACATAGCTACAGATCTGCTGGGCTCCCGGACCAGCAAGCACTCTGGAGGGCTCTTGGATGGAACACATTTGCTTATGTAAGGAATGACTTTCAAGGCAACTGGTACCAGGATGAAGTTGAAGGTTGGGGGGCAGGCTGTTTTCAGCATGGCTGTCAGAGCTTGCTTTCGTCGTGTGCTATAGAATCTTTATCCTTTGGAGTCAACTTCAAGAGCCCCTTGCCAACACTCTGTAATGATGCCAGAGCACAAAGTAGGTAAGTACAGCCCACGGTTTATGTCCATTTCTTTCTTCTCCGAGGCAGCAATAGCTGCCTGATGTTGAAAGTGACTTCAGGCAAAGCTAAGACTTGATAAATTGTCCCATGCTGGCCTGCCTCTATCATACTCCCCTGCCTCAGTTTACCTCATCTCATAAATGGGATCAGGGCTCCTACCTTTTTATCTCTTGGGATTGAGTAGGAGGGGCATAAAGCAACCTGTAGTCATTGAAGGGAAATCAGAGCACGTCATCTTGGGGCCCTGGTGTGCTGGAAGCATCCCTCCAGTTGGCTGAGAGAACAGCTCCCTCTGGGTCAGGCACTCACTAACTCTGGCTCCCGGAGGACTCAATTGTAAGAGCAAAATCATAACCTCCCCATCTGTCCAAAAAATCGGAGTCTGCTGGGAACAGGTGCACTAGACATCAGGGAACCATTCACCTCGTCGAAAAATCCTTTTTTGTTTTCCAGGGATTTAGGTTCACAATTATTTTAATGTCACCTTTTGCTGGCCTCTAGCCTGGAACACAATTTTATGAGACAAAAGACTTGTCTGAGTGGGGCATGGTGGTGCACACTTTTAATCCTGGCACTCAGGAGGCAGAGGCAGGTGGAGCTCTGTGAGATTGCAGCCAGCCTGGTTTACATAGTGAGTTCCACGCCAGTCAGGGCTACATAATGAGAACCTGTTTCAAAAAAAACAAAAAACCAAATGTGGTGGTTTGAATGAAAATGTTCCCCATAGGCTCCAAGTATTTGGACATTTTGTTCCCAGATGATGGCGCTGTTTTGGGAGGTTTTAGAAGGTGTGGCTATCCTGGAGAAAGCACATCACTGGGGGTGGGCTTAGAGAGTTCTTAAGCCTTGCCAGATCTCCAGTTGCTCTCTTGCTTCCTGTGCCTGGTGATGATGTGAGAGCTTCACTTCTGCTGCTCCTGCTCCAGCAGGTACCTCCAGCTACCATGCCTCCCTGCCATGATGACCTGTAATTCCCCTGGAACTGTAAGCTCAAATAAACTCTTCCTTCTATAAATTGCTTTGGTCAGTGTTGCTATCACAGCAACAGAAAAGTGACTAGAACACCAAACAAACAAACAACAACAACAACATCAACAAAAAAAACAAACAAAACCAAAAAAAAAAAAAAAAAAAAAACAAAAAAAAAAAAAAAAAAAAAATCCGAACCAGGGACAGTTTGGGAGCAGGTGGCAGGTGTGACAACCTGATTTTGGATCCTGCTGTCTCAAAGCTTCAGGTTACAGAGCTCAGAGCTTCTCCTGGCTCCAGGGGCAAAGTTGTCACTACTGTGCAGAATGCACCGGGGTGTGGAAATGACAGGCTTACACTAATGTCCAAGCAGGAAGAGGCTGTTCCGCGCCAGTGTGGAGATTCTGAATATAGCCCTTGGTGGCCAGTCAGCTGGAACTGCTTCCTCCTCTCAAAGTGCCACTTGGTCACTGTACCCTGGATGCCCATCCACAAGCCCTGTGGTATACTCAGGTCAAAGCCTGCCTAGGTCAGGAATGCATGTCAGATCCCTGACCTTGAGGCATGACAGATCCTATGCCCCTTCTGTGCTGAAATTCAGGGTTTGCTTGGTATAGAAGCAGTGTTCAGAAATACTGGGTGCTTTTGGACTGAGGCTCACTGGACCATGAAGAAATATATCTAGAAAGTACAGGAACTTCTTTAAGAGGGAAACTAGATTTCGGGAAGTCTCCAAATGGGATGGAAGCAGTATGAGTCAGACTTAAAAGACCTTTATTTACCCTGAAGCCATAAGCAGGCCAGTTTGTTTTGTATGGATCTGCTGGCTGGCTGGTCACCATATTGCAGTGGTCAGCAGGGCCCCACAGCATGGGGAAGACATTAGTGCCAGGAATGAACTATAAGAACCACATGTGGATAAGAGCCCTCCCTGGTGAGAGGGGTACAGTGGTGGACTCCCCAGAGGAGAAGTCAATACCCTAGCATTGAACCTAGCAGCCTGCCCTGAGGTCGGGCCAAATCTTGTATCGGGCTGGACCTCAGATTCCCAAGGAGGAGACCCCTCAAATATTAACAATAACAATACTTTCTTACTCTCTTACAGTTCTCAAAGGATGACACACAGATAAATCACTTTGAACTTTCAGATGAAAGGTGCTCTATAAACCTGAGGTCTCATCAACTATAATTGTTAGAGTAATTATTTTAATGATAATAATGATGATAATGGGAGAAGGGGGTGGGGCAGGAAGGAAACCTCCTACTTAGAGACAAAGAAAAACTCTTCCACTGAAACCTGTGCTATGCTTCTTTCTGCTCCCAGCCTGTCCCTAATCCTCTCAATCTGCCAATTCCTGGGCTGAAATATTATTTACTCCTTTCCTTTCCAATAAAACAATTATTTGTTCCACAGTTCTCCTTCTCACTCCCCCTCTAGTGTCTGGCTGGGCCCTGACAGCTCAGCCATGGACTGTTTACATGTCTCGCTCACCCACCCAGATTCTGGTTCAGGTCCATTGACACTAAAGGCAGGAGCATTCTCTGTGTGTGAGGAATCAATTACTTCCGCTGACACTCCATTACTACCCTTCACATCCCTGGATTCCAGATGGAGAGGAAAGGTGGTGTGTGTGGGGGGGGGATTTGAAGAGGGTGGTGAGCAGGGGAGGAGGGGTCCAGGGGGGGCAGGGAGGGGGGGGCAGATGGAGAAGATTGACTGAGTCAGCTTGTCCTTAAAGACACAGAAGGACTCGTCCCTTGATTGCCTCACTGGCATCCACAAATGACCACACGGCAGGAAGAGGTGAAACAAAGCAATAGAGAGAAAAGGAAAAGAAAAGCCTTGTCCAGGCCATCTGAAGAAATCAGAAGCCTGAAATCCCTGGGTTCTGGACAACAGGTGACAGCTCTCATACACTAACACAGGCATACAGAGGGCCTCCTGACTTCTGGTGCTGCTCTCGTAGAGTACCTGTGTGCTCTTCCAGGGCCTCAATATTTCCTTCTGGCCAGTGGGAAAAAAGCCATTCCAGTCCCACAGATAGCTATGGGAGGGAAGTGTAGACAGCACTTGATGTCTTTGAGAACTCTGAAAATGTGTGCTATTGTCTGACAATCTCTGCACACTTACAGCTGGGCTTCTAATACGGCAGGGCTGAAAAGTGTGTGTACATGACAAGATTCTTGGCTACACAGCTACCAAAAAGGCATGAGAAACACTAGGCACTTGCTTTTATCATGGGGCCCTCCTAAACCTAAACCTAACAATCTCAAGCCTAACCCTAACTCCAACCCTAGCCCCATTTGTAAAGCTAATCCTTACTGTAAACCTAACTCTATCCCTTAACATACCCCTAGTCCTAATTCTAACCGTAACCCTAAACATAACTCAAACTCCAGTAATAATACAAAATATGTACTGTAGACCAAAATTAACTCTAACCAAATCCTTAACCCTAAATCTTGCCCCAACCCTAAGCCTAACCGTAAAACTAAGCATAACCCTAAGTCTAACCCTAACCCTAACCATAACCTAACACTTATCCCAACGCTAAGCCTAACCCTTACCCTAGCACAGGGAAGGGGGGCAGGGGGGTAATCTCAAAAACTCCACCTCTGGCTCAAACATCAAAGAGGCAACACCCTAACCCTAACCCTAACCCTAACCCTAACCCTAAACCTAAACCTAAGCTGAACCGGGGTCTATTTCTTTCCCCCTTTTCTTCTTTTCTTAAAATTTAATTTAGGCTCAGCTAACATTTTTTCAGATATTTTCCTTCTAGGAAAAAAAAAATGTTTTGATTATGTAAATTGAATACAACCATCTATCCTGCAATCAACCAAGATGAGTTGT
>NW_008349068.1:2973815-3028344 GCF_000622305.1 Nannospalax galili | reverse complement strand
GATGATTTACCTAGGCAGGAGAATAAAATGGAATTAAGTTATCTCTTGAGTTTCTCTCATCTAAAGGTTTAAATCCCCTTGCCACTAAAACAGACAACAAAGAGTGTTTTTTTTTTTCTACAGGACTCATGACTACAGGAAAATACACAAATCCCTTTGTAGATATGGTATCTCTCTCTTTATTCCCCCCCCCATCTTTATCTGTCTCCCAGTCCCTCTGAATTTCTTAAGACAGCCTACCGATGTAATTAGATGGGAGAATTACATGGAGTTACATGGGGTGAGGTGCTGGCCCTCTGGGATCTCTGGGTTTCAAGAAGGTGCCAGGGTTGAGAGGCAGAACAAGTGGGATTGTGTGTGATAAAATCTCAGGTGATTTTCTCAATCAGAAGATAAAATGCATTGTTAAGCAAGACATCCACTGTGAAGCTTGCATGAAAAGAGTTGCGATTGCAACATTGCATATTTAAAAAGAAATGGCCAAAAATAACTGTTGAACAATTGCTCTTTAACCTTGGTAAGAGGAGAGCAATCTGTGGCTTGTTGTTTCCCACTTTGCGGGCAAGCTGGAGTTACTGGGTGGAGGAAGACCTTGGTCAGGTTGAGGAGCTTAGGGTCAGCTGGTAGCTAGGCTCTGGTTAGCAGGACTGGTCCCGTTATTGCACCATGTACCTGGAAGTGGGTCTTTCATTAGGAGGGTTGTTGCAATACAAAAAAGTACTACCTCTCATTGGTTCCTCCAGGGAATGGGAATATTTCTGCAGTGATCAGGCAGTCAATCTGTCACAATGTCATGAGTAAATAACCCGAGGGTCCCTCCTGAGTGAGCACAAGGCACCCTCTTGCACCACAGAGACTCTGGTTCCATTTTGCCTTCAGAGAGCCCCAGCTGAAGCCACACCTCCAATTGGGAAATTTGACCTCTCACCTTCTACTCAAAAAGGGATTCAGAGAGTCTGTATAGGAGTAGAGGAACTCAGTCCAGCTTGTTACCTGGACTTTCTTGAGCCAACCCGCACTCTCAGGCATTACACTAAGACTCTCTGGACACAAAGAATGAGGCTGAAGAGACACTTTACCTGGGCAGGGAGGACAGGGACCACAAGGTCCCCATCATCTCAGGCTTTCCTACTTCCTGACTAGACCATCTCCTAAGGAGGTGGTAGAAGTTGTCTGACCAAGAAAGAAAGTTAAATGGTTTTTTAATTTTTTTATTTTATGTATATGAGTGTTATGTCTATAGGTGTGTAAATGCATCTGTGTCATGCAGTGCTGGCGGAGGACAGAAGAGGGTGTCAGATTCCCCTGGAACTGGAGTTACAGATGGTTGTTAGACACCATGTGGGTGCTGGGATTCAAACCTGCAAGAACAGCCAATGTTCTTAACCACTGAGCCATCTCTCCAGCCTCAAGAAAGTTAAATAACTATGGTCAGGAACCATTTTGCAGGAAGAGGGTTCTCATCAACAAGTCAACCTTTGCTGCTCTACCTTATAGTACTCACAGGGGAGGAGATGGAGGTCAGCCATGTTCATGATTGTGCCCTGCAGAGGCATCCCACAGCCCCCTTCTTGCTGTTTTATGTGCAGCTCTCTGCCTGGACCAGTAGCTATGCACACCCCCCTCTAGTGACTTCTCCAAGATCAGTGCAGCATTGCCTTTTCCAGGGAGCCTGAGTCCCCAGCCTAGGCTGCATCTGGGTGCTGTGGACTCATTCAATAGGCCCTCATCATGTCCCAGCCAGGGCACACATGGTGGGTGAGGAGGAGGCAGAAAACATGAAAGAATGAAGACTGAAAAGCAGGGTAACTGGCTTCAAATCCTTTCCCAGCCTCTTCAGAGACTGGGATCCAAGGCCAGTTGCTTAAGTCCTCTAAGGCCAAGTTTCTTTTTCTGTAAGGTGGAAGAAGGGCAACCACCCCACAGGTTTTCATGTCAGGATTAAATGAGACAATGACTATAAAGTGCTCAGTCCAGTGCCAGGCTCAAGGATGCTGCTCCAGCTCACCTGTCCTTTTATCCCCCTCTTCCTCCTGAGCCCTAAGGTCCACCAGATCAAAGAGTAGAGTTTTCTAACCCCCATAATCCCAAAGCTGCCATCAAACTTGACACATAGTAGGTCTGTACACAACCTGCTGAGCATCCTCCAGGACTAGGTGCTGCGGTTCAGAGATGGGATGGGTAGTCTGTACCACTGGAGAGCTTACCCACTTATGTTCTCTGCCTCCTCCTCATCCACAGAACATAGGTGACCACACAGTAAATCAAGAAGCAAGAAGCCCACAGGGGTGAGGAAGCAGGAAAGAAGGGACAGTCTGAGCACCGGGGGCTCAGGGGTGCTTGTGGAGGTGGAAGGTTGTTTGGGTGTTTACTGGGTGCAGGCAAACACTGGTGGTTGGATGGGGAGGGGCCAGATTATTGAGGTCTGGTTTCTTTCCTCTGTTTACCACTGTTAATTTGTCAACTTGGGAAGAGGCTACTTGCCTTAAGACACAGTCACCTACTGTGAGATAAAGAGACATATCTTCTAAGACTTAGAGGGCCCCTCTACAGCAAGTAAACACAAGAGCATCTTGTTTATTTAGAACACTTGGCCAAAAGCCAAATACCCAAAACCTTAAATATCCGGAATGTTAGGGGGTTGGGGAGATCAAAAGAAAAGCTGATATGATGTGCATCTAAACCAAAGCCGAGAACCGTGTGTGCTGTCTCATGCTCAGTTGAGTCAATCTACAGACAGTCCTTTTGTGACCTTGGCTGAACGAAGCAAACTAGAAATGCTGGCCTTGGTTTGCACTGGCTTAAGGCAAAGCTTGGCCCCCAGGACCTAAATGTTTTAATAGACAGCAGGACCTCCTAGAGCAGAATTGATACATGTAAAAACAAGTTAGAAGAAGGAGGTGTGGAAGCAGGCCCAGTGACAACAGGAAGTGAGCAAGCGCAAGAGTACTGATGGAGTGGCTGGGCATAGTGGCACATGCCTTTGATCCCTGCACTCAGGAGGCAGAGGCAGGCAGATCTCTGTGAGTTCCAGGCCAGCTTGGTCTACATAGTAAGTTCCAGGCCAGCTGGGGTTACAGGAAGACCCTGTCTTTTTTTTTTTTTTTAAAAAAAAAAAAAAAAAAAAAAAAAAAAAAAAAAACCCAAAAAAACAAAAACAAAAAACAAAAAACAAAAGTACTGACAGAAAACTGTTCCAAGTTTTTCCATGACATAGTGCAAAGACATTAGCACACTTTCTAACTTAATGTACAGCGACATAAGGCACAACAATCATGCAAAGCGGTTGTTATTATCATGCTTTTGTGGAAGGTGTAAACTGAGGCTTAGAAATTCAAAAGGTCAATCAGAGTCAAATCTATGAAATTAAAAAAAAATTTAATTGCATGTGTATGAGTGTTTTGCATGCATGTATGTAAATGTATCCATGTGCAATGTCCGAAGAGGCCAAAAGAGGGCATTGGTCCCCTGGAACTGGAGTTATAGATGGTTATTAGCTACCATGTGTGCTGGGGGACCCTGATGCTAAGGTTATAGTCCACCATGTCCGGATAGCTCTAAGGGACTGGGCGCTATATGGAAGGACTCCCTTTCTCAGCGGGGGCCTCCTGCTCTCTGCCTGACTTGCCTGGAAAGTGCCACCAAGCACAGATGCCTGACCTTATTTGGAACATGACCTTTGGCATAGTTACCTGTAATAAAACTGCCCCCAGGTTTTTTCTATATGATAACTAGGCATTGCCCTATAGTCAGATGATAGGATCCCCCTACCACATGTAAATAAAGCATACTATGAACACCTATCGGCTGAAGCTTTGGCAGCTGCCTCCACACTATATTTTCCCTGACCCCCCACTGAATAAACGGAGCTGTATCCCTGAATCTGACTCCCTGGATCCGTTGTGCTCACTGGCCGTCCTGAACCCGTTAGTCGCTTCTGCTCCCTTTGTCCTTGTGGATTGGTGGCCAACGGCCCTTGAGGGGAGGGAGAGACCCACACATGTGGGTGCTGGAAACTGAACCCAGGCCCTCTACAAGAGCAGTCAGTGCTCCTAACTGCTGAGCCATCTCTCCAGCCCCCAAACTCAAATCTAAAGCAGATCCAAATATAGCATTACCTGGCCTCATTTGAAAAGTGAAGTTTAGAAATGCAGTTTTGAACCATCATAGGTAAAAAAATGACTCCACTGAAGTGTTGGTTTTAGGAAGACATGGGAGAATGGCATGTGATTTAGAATGTTCTTTACTGAAAACTCTTTAAAAAATACTTTATTATTTTTATTTTATGTGTATGCGTGTATTGCCTGCATGTAGGTAAGTGCACCTGTGTCATGCAATGCCCGCGGAGGTCAGAAGAGGCCATCGAATCCCCTGGGACTGGAGTTATGGACAGTTGTTAGCTGCCATGTGGGTGCTGGGATTCGAACCCATGTCTTCTGCAAGAGCAGTCACTGTTCTTAACCGCTGCACTATCTCTTCAGCCCCCCTGAAAACTCTTTTAAAAAAGAACTTCTAGAACTTTAAAGGCATATCTTTTAGCATCTGGAAACTTCACCCATGTGGAACACTGTTCTTCGACAGCTCATTTTGAGATGAACAAGTTAACTTTGCTCGGAATTTATGTAGATTTACTCGTGAGGCCTTTGGCTTGAGGAATATCCTTTCACTTTCACCTCATCTTTGTGGCTTTTGGACTTCTTGAAAATACTTTTCAAGATACCTAACAATGACCAGTTCTTTAAAGGGCCTAGGCTCTTAGGCTCTTGATTTTGGTTTCCTTTGCTTGGGCCTGTGTGTGTGTGTGTGTGTGTGTGTGTGTGTGTGTGTGTGTTGCCTGCTTGAGGATTCATGAATAAGCTATGTAGGATGGCATGTTGGTGTTTTGAAAAATACACACAGTTCAAACTTCAGAAATGGAAAAACACTCAGTCTTGTGTGTGTGTTTCTAAAACCATAACATCAAACCCTCTGGCTGATGACTCAAGAGAAAGGCCTTTCTCTGTCTGCCGAGGCAGCAGCCTTCTGGTATCCTCTGCTCCCGGGGGGATGGAAGTAGCTTCTCTCTGTTTGCCCAGACAGCCTTGAGCCCTGTCCTTTTATCCACCAACAGGCACCTGGCAGTGCCACAGAGGCCTCTGTTTCTGCCTGTCGCTGCTACCCAGTCCCCAGGACAGCATCTTGGTGCTTAGGGTTTGGCTCCCTGTGGATGGCCCAAGGGAGGAGTCAGGAGAAGCTACCAGGAAGGGTGGCCTTGAACTGTGCTGGCACAAGCAACATCTGAGGCTTGTGAGTGAAATTTTCCAAGCAGACAGCAAGCTTTAGTGGAACAAAATGAATAAGCAGTGATCAGAAAAAGATCTGTCTGGGGTTTGCTCAGCAGCAGCCTCAACCTTTGGGATGGAGATTTCAAGGGACAGTGAAGCAAGGGCTTGGGTGCCATGGGCCAGGACAGGCCCTGGTCTCAGGTCAGGGGACAGTTTGTTGGTTAATCCGGTGCACAGAAAGCAGAAGAGAAAACACCACGTGGGCAGGCACATAGGCTTCCTTTTCTTTCATTTCCCCTTTCTGCTAAGAGCTGCTTTGTTGCTTGTTCATATCAGGGTAGTTGAGGCAGTTTTGGGAAATATCCATCTGATAAGTCTTAGGAGCCCAGTCCAGCTGAACTTGTCTCCAAGATTCAAAGAGAGGCTGATCTCCTTTGATAGTGCTCTGCAAACCCAGGAGCTCTTTGGAACAAAAACATAGTGCACAATGTGGAAGAGAGGGAGTCAGAGAGATTGCAAGAACAAGACGGAACTTCTAGGATGTAATAAGATGAAGTGCTCCTTTCCCGAGAAAGTGAAGCAAGACATGGGGAGAAGCAAGGCCCTTATTCTGCATGCAAATGAGCATGAGTGAGAGGCTGAGAGACCAGATATGGCCTTCTAAATGTAAAAATTAATGAGACAGAATGGGGAGTAGAGGAGCAGTGCGGGGTGGGTGAGGAGCATTAAAAGAACAAAGTTAAGTGGCTGAGGCTTAACCCTAGCAGAGTCTCTCTGACAATTTGGTGCTGAGGGAAACAGATTCCAGAAGGATTTCTTCCTGACCTCCTCGACCTTTTAGGTTGAAACCTACAGCATAGATGAGGAGTGAGGAGGAAAACAGGAAGCTTCTTAGGAAGGCGGAGAAGCTGGGAGATAGCCTGTTCGGGGCCTGCTTCCTCTCCTCTGCTTCCAAGCAACTGTGAGGGTCTGTCCCTGCTGCTGACAGAAGCTCCAGATCAAGGTCTCCCCTACCCTGGGGGCTGGGTCCTGGGGTTGAAACTTTTCTGACAGTTTAGTGCTTACCAATATGTTTGAAGCCTTGTTCACCTGCATCCAAGTTCAACCTTCCAGAAAGCTGGGCCTTTTTCCCTTTGTCACCGTGAATACCCATAAAATGGCCTCTTAGCAATTTCCTCTCAAGATCTGCTGGTATCAGCAGAACCGAATTTGGCCCTCTATCCAGAGAGGTGCTTAGTCAAATTTCTCTGAGCTCAGGCTCAAGTACTCTGTGCATTACACTTCAGTTTATACCAATCTTCTGCAGCCCAGCCAAAGGTACCAGAATTCAAAATGCCTTTTAAAGACGCTCTTCTAGCCCAAATTCTTGATAAAGTTCTCTGTCAGAGAAGTGGAAGCCAGGGGATGCTGAGTCAATGTGTCCAGTGTGGGCACATAACACAAAGGGGAACTGATGCATTTTGCCATCCAGGCAACCAAGACTGGCCCTGGAATTAGAAACGCCATCCTGTGACTCGTGGTCACATGCAGTATCCATCCAGAAAACCCTTTGGTTTTCAACAGACTACCTCCTGTTAGAAGGAAACCATTCTGTAGGTGCAAAGTGGTCCTGGGAGGATAATAATGACTACAGCTCACTGGGCCTCAGAGTCTAGTATTAGTTACAGAAATGCCTCCTTTCCTTCATAAGGAAGTGCCGGCCTGGACCCAAGCCTGCTCTGCAATGGAGGCCAGGAGTGTTGCCTGCTCTGTTATACCTGTCCCACCAGCTGTCCCCTTATTAACTATTCTGGACTCATGATGCCTCTGTCCCAGGAATGCTCAGACTGCTTATTAATCATGTGGAACACTGAACACTTATTAAAATTTGCGTCACAAAGAACAGTGAATTCATAGGCACATTCTTTTCTGCTCTGAAAACTTTCACTTTTGATTCAATGAAGAAAGCATTTAAGATAGAAGCCCAGAGACTGCACACTCATCTGCATCTTGCATCTTATAACCCGACCTGCTTCAATACCTAAACACTGCATTTTGAAGGCTTTCACAAACGTCTAAATGTCCACTTGGCAGCTCCTAAACCACACATTGCCAAGGTGGCTGAATAGATGTCTTGCTGAAAGACCAGCTGCGACACCTTGAGCGAATAATTTAACCTCTCTGTGCCTTCAGTGTTCTCATCTGCAAAATGGAGATCATGATGGTACCAACTGCCCCAGGCCATGGTGAGAACTGATTGGCTTAATGTATGTAAAGCAATTGGAACAGTGTTTGTAGAATAAATCCATACCAGCAGCTTTGAGAATACCTGGACAGCTTAGACATCAAGAATCAGTATGAGATGCTTAGGCTTGCTATTATAGACTCAGCATTTTTGGGGGGTGGAGGGTTGAGACATGGTCTCCCCAGCTGGCCTGGAGCTTGACCAGGCTGGCCTTGATCTCAGAGACCCATGTGCCTCTGCCTCCTGAGGGCTGGGACTAAAGGGATGTACCACCATGCCCCAAGACTCAACATTTTTTACTCTAAGAAAACGAACTATCCCTTTGGAAAACAGCAGGCCATCTCCATTTGGGATCCAGCTACTATTTTTTAAGGAAGCTGGTAGGGCTCCCCAGTGAGACAGGAGTGGAAATAGGGAGCTTTCCAAGAGAAGGTAAGTTGCAGAGCCAAGAGGTAGGGTTTTTCTGTCTACTTTCTGCCCCCATAGAAACTCTACTGCCAACTTCTGCAAACAGGGCACCACTGTTCCTTATACATCTCTCCAGAAAGCTCTATCCCTATACTGTAGGATCACCTCTACTGAAATATGCCACCTTGATGTGTCCCTCTGGGAATGGGACTCATGAATACCCTTCAGTGACAGAAGGGACAGGAGTGTGTGGGTGTGACCACTGGTGTGTGTGCTTACTTGCAGTCATGCTTCTCAATTTCGAAGTGAGGGTTGAAGTTGAGGACAATCTTCTGATTGGGTTCAGGTGCATAGACAACCCATTCGCAGTTCTGGTGGGAGGGGTAGTCCTGGGGATAACCTGGGGAGGTGATGTAGCCAGCATCTTTGGAATTCAAACGGCCTCCACAGGGTGGGTCTGGAAGAGAAGGCAATACCAAAGAACTTCAGATGTGCTACGACAGCCTTTCTCCTCCTGCTCTCCTAGTGGCTGATCACAAGTATTTTACAGACCTTTTATGGCAGTCCAGGAGACTAACCTACTTACTCATTCAGTGGAAGAGATTATTTCAGCACATCCCTCCCCCACCTACCCAACCACACACACACACACACACACACACACACACACACACACACACATGAGCGCAAGTATTCCAGAAAATGGTCATAAATATTCTAATTACATGGTTAGAGATTATAAAAACAAGAAGACTGCACACTTAACAAGCCTCCCCTGCCTTTTCCTGTCTTCCTTTCTTGGCCCATCTTCCTCTTCTGCAAGCCTCCCATCTCTATCTTTATCTCATAAATCCTTCACTTTATTCGGTGTCTCCCAGCCCAGCCCAGGGAGCCAGCAGCCAGGCTCTGGGAACTGACAATCGTGGTTTTGTGGTACCGACCCACTAGCAAGCCTGGCAACAATTACATGTGGTGCAAGGAAGCACTTTCAGCTTTGGGCCAGAACAGGCCCTAGAGGCTGATTTCAGCTTCTTCTTCTTTTTTTAAAAATAGAAAAAAGCAACCCCTCCCCAAACATTTAATTCCACACACACCACAAATTTGATTTATTATGTCATTATACACCCAGTGGAAAATAATCTGTATTGGAGAATCTGCTGGCTCTGACCTCAGGATTTCCACAAAGGTGCTTTGTGTTGAATGGACTCCTTTGCTTTTCTGTGCTTTCTGCCCAGTGTCCCTCCTGCCTGGTCACCACCACCAGAGTGTGCTGCTGCTTCTTTGTCCAGCTGCTTAAAAGGCAGAGGCAGGGCAGGAGTAGGCTCCCCCCTCCAACAGCGCCTGGCTGGAGGTAAACAGCCTCAGTGGGCCAGGAGGAAAGGGACGACCTTCAAAGGCAGAAAAGGTGGGCGATGACATTTGAAGCATCTCATTTATCCAGGAGGGATGTTCTGCAATCCCTAGCAGGGGTTCTTGGGAAATAGGGGGCTTTGCTTAATACCACAGTTAGAACAGAGAGGCGCAAGAAGCATGGAAATATTCTGAAGCCTTTTGGAGACCTTCATGAGCTGTGCATGTCTCTGAGCATCAATCATGATTTAATATCGCCATCTGCATGGACCAGCATGGGCCCGTGAATTATGTATTACAGCTCAGCAGCCACCCTCCAGGACAGGGGTCTTTCTCCTATGTTCCCTGAAAGAGGGAATGGGTCATGCATTTTTAACTCTACAGGTGCACTTTACCATCCCCTGTGTCTGTTGGCATTACTGTCTTCCAGACCTCGGCTGCAGATTGCCAGCCTGACAGGCTTTAAATGCATAAATGATAGGCATGCTGCACAATGGTGGTGGGGACACAAATCCACACAAGTGGCCTTTTCGGCATCTAGTCTCCAAGTGCTCCAAGAGCTCCAACTGTGCTGGGTTGAACTGCCCAGAATCTAATGGATTCAGGTCCATTTCCTACTGGGTGGAAAACAAAAGCGAGCCATTTCCTCAGGCTAACAGACACCATATCATCCTCTACCTAATGACCCCGCATCCTTCCTAGTCCTGGAGGACAATGGGCCCATCCCTCTACCCAGATGCAGACCCACCCCCACTACCCCCTGCTTCTGCAGCCAATGCCTGCAGGCCTAGCATGCGCCCAACAGCACTCCCCCCCCCATACCTGGCACCAGTATCTTCCAGCTGGTCCTATGGTGGACCCTTGGTTCTGGCTTATGCTTGTGAAGGGGGGTTAGGAGAGGCCCTCTGAGAAGGCAGAGGGGTGGGTACTTAGATCACCAGTTCTTTTGCCACATGCAGAAGAAGGAATGTTTTGTTGGGTCCAGCCCCTCTGCCAGTTATTTTTGCAGAAGACTGCAACCCTGCTGCCACCTTACCCGAAACCTACACTTTGTGCCTTGGAACTTATCAGAGGAAACCTGGCCTGAGCTCCTGTTTCGAAACCCTACCGTTTCCCCATCATCCAAGATCACTCCCCTTTCCCTGTTTTCCTCCAATTACTCTTGAAAGAAGATTTTCTCCCTCAATTCCCTGAACTCCAGGCTTGAGCTTTCAGTAATTAGACCACGCACACAGATCAGCAATGAAGAAAGGAAAGAAACTTCCTTCCAGGAAGCTTTCATGTCTTATCTATACCAGGCATAATTATTGCCCTACAAAACTTGTTTACCTGTATAGTATATTCCATAGCCTACACTTCTGTTGTTGAAATTTATTAACCAAAAGAAAAAGGAAAAATCCACTTTTTTTTCCCCCTCCTGTCCTTTCTTTAGCTGAAAAAAACTCTAATCACTTGAGGGTTTTTTTTTTTTTTAATATTGAAGACTTATTAAAACATCTCCCTCAGTTGTGTATGGTTAACCTTTCAATACTCAGATATTTATAAACCCACATCCTTGCTTAGACTGCACTCACATTCAGAAACACACACAAGCATAGACACCGAACATACATCAATTACATATACATATCAGTAATTCACACTTCAGTCCTGTACACACGTTCACACCCTCTCATGAAATATCACACATCATTTGCACAGATATATATCCACAAAGATAAATACTGAATTTCTGTCCTTATTTTTCTTGGAGGGAACAGAATCCTTGAAAGACATCAATAAAAACTGTAAAGAAAACACTCAGTCCTCCTACATCTCTCCTCGATAACTGATCTTTTCATTTCAAGGGTTGAGGGACTTACATTTCTTAAATACAAACATGCCCCAATAGGAATTAGCTAGAATTTCTTATGAAGAGCTAGACCATCCATTACTTTGTAGGCCTTTATTGTGCTCCAAAACGAACTTCATAAATCCTTTTTGTCTTGTCTCAGGAGTCAAACCAAGTGGAGGGAGAGTTGAACTCAAGGGCAAACCCCTTAAGGGCAATCTCTACCCAGAGCAGGGAAACAGACCCCAAGGAAGTTGGAGCAACTGAGCCTGTTTGGTGAGTTGACAAGGGACTTCATTCTACAACTATTTTGTGAGCACCTTTCACCTGGGGCAAATTTATTTTCCCAAAGAGAAGCAGCAAAACTCAGTCTTCCAGTGTTCCTGGCAATTTTCAGTCACTTCTGGGCAGGAAGACTGAGCGGTGAGCTGGACAGGTCAGAGGCCGGACAGACAGAGGGTGAGAGGCGTGATGAGACACCTCTGCACAGAACTTCAAGTGAAGCAGAGGCTAACTTCTGAAGTCACCAAGTTTTGATTTCCCCTCACAGGGAGTACATAGGTATTTTTATTTGAAATACCAAATATCAAATGTTTTTAAAAATATCACCACATTCCTTGTGTTGTTGTAGCCTAACAGCCTAGGCCCTGCCTAGGGGTATCAGGGCCCCCAAACGATAAAGGGATTTCTTACCCATTCAGGTAGGCCCTCCTAGAGAACCAAATTTAAGACAGATTGCTAGCTCTTTGGTAACATTTGATTTTGAGGAGATACTAAGAAGGGGTTGAAGAAGAATTCCTACCTGGTCTGCCTTCCAGGAAAATGTAACTGGAGTTGTTTTAAAGAAATACTGTATGGCCTGAATTTGATAATATTTATTTAAACCTAGGGCTGCTTATGGTCAGGACTTTGAAATACTTTATTGTATTTTAAATTTTATGTGTATGAGTGTTTTTCCTGCATGTACATAAGTGTGCCTGCGTTGTGCAATGCCCAAGGAGGTTAGAGGAGGGCGTTGGATCCCCTGGAACTGGAGTTACAGATGGTTGTTAGCCATCATATCGGTGCTGGGAATCGAACCCAGGACCTCTGCAAGAGCAGCTAGTGCTCTTAACCTTTGAGCCATCTCTCCAGTCCTGAGAGGACATGTTTTTTAATTAAAAATATTTTCTTCATTATTTTAATTTTATGTGTATGAGTGTATTGCCTGCATGAATGTAAATTCATCTGTGTCATGCAATGCCTGTGGAGATCAGAAGAGGGCGTTGGGTCCCCTGGAACTGGAGTTATGGATGGTTGTTAGCTGCTATGTAGGTGCTGGGAATAGAACCCAGGTCCTCTGCAAGAACAGCCAGTGCTCTTAACCTCTGAGCCATCTTTGCGGCTCCTGAGAGGACTTCTAAATAAGCAGAATTCTGATGGCGTGCTTCAATAGCCAGAGTCATGTTACCACTCAATAGATAGAGCTCAATCAGATAGAGCCCTTGGTTTGGTTGAACTAAAGTTATGACGAGGAACATTTGATGGCTCACCTGCTGTGGAATTCAGGAGGCAACTGTGAAAGAGGGGTTTGTGTATGTGTGTGTGTGTGTGTGTGTGTGTGTGTGTGTGTGTGGCTACCAGCCGAAGGTGGGTCTTGATATTGGCCAAAAGAGGGGAGAAATACCTGGTTCTTACTTGAGTGGGGCCCTCCTGGGTCTTACCTTTGTACATGTAATTCAATGAATGGATTACATTAGGTGCATAGTTGTCACATTTATTTATTTATTTTTTTTAAGAAGTAGTACTTCATTCCCCCGAGTGGAAACTCTACCCAGACTTCCAATGTGTACCATGAAAGTGGAAAAGGAGCTCATCTTAGATGCTCTAAGGAAAGAAGCCGGAAGTCTAAGAAAGCTACTATGGCCCCCAAGCTCTCCCTCTCATCTCCCAGGGGCTTCTCTGCTGGTACGCTGGGGGCTCCTGGATCTGTGTAAAACTCGCTGAGCTGGAGCTCTTGTGACTTTAACATGCCATGGAAGAGAGAGAGAGAGGATTAGAGATATCTGTTTCTTATGTTTGTAATCCCTGCTTCTCTGTAGTTTCCCTTTCTGTGGTTTCATTTATCTGTGGTCCAAGGGCATTGCAGTACGATGATCCTCTTTCTGACACATGGTCAGAAGACCAACAGCAGCCTAACACTACATCACCATGCTAAGAAAGTCATCTCATTCCATGCTACCACAGAGCACCCTCAAAAGATGGGGAAGAGTGCATTCCATATGGTTAGACATTGAGAGACACATATTACATCCATATAACTTTTATTGTGGCATATTATTATAGCTGTAATGTTTTATTATTAGCCATTGTTGATCTCTTAGTATCCTTAATTTATAAACTAAACTTCATCACAGGAACACATGCATAGGAAAAAATATAGTCTATATTGAGTTGGGTACTATCCATGGTTTCAGGTGTCTGCTGGCAGGTGGTAGAGAACTATTCTTCACAGGTAGAGAAAGGCTACTGTATCTGAGGATATTTGATGGAGAAAAGCAGTCAGTCTCACTTCCCTTCAACTTATTCTTTACTCATAGCATAATCCTACCCTGCCCCTAATCCCACAGTATTATTTTTGTTTAATTATTCATAGTAAGGCAAAGAAGATTCCTTCACCTACTTAAAAAGAGAGAAAGTTACCACCTCGCCTCTCAGCTCCTCGTTTCAGTGCACCTGACTGGAAGCGGTGATGGGTAAGGATGAAGAGCCTCTTAATTAAAGCTAGTCTCCACTGGCGAGCTGTGTGACCTTGGGTCAGTCAGTCCACCATGCTGGGACATTGTTTGCTTTCTCATCCAAAAAGCCAGCTCCAAAATTCAAGCCCTATATCACAAGGCAGGGGAAAATTTCCTAAAACCTATAGACTGACCCAAAAAGTCAAAAGATTCTCTTCCTTCCTAGACAATCAGATATGTATTCCAGGTGTTACTCTAGTTTATTTACTTGGTTAGGTTGAAGCAAAACTCTAGGATCTTCAGATGAACATGTCTGTCTTGCATTATGGAGAGTTTAAATGTCTCTTTTAATCATATTAGCTCTACTGATGTGAGTTTCTTACCTGGGTCTGCAGCTGCATATTTATAAATATTATGGATACGTAGTTCTGAGCCTGAGCACATAAAAAGGAAGACCAAAAACAATGTCCCCAAATCCTTCACTCAGATAATTTAAGTCCTTTGCTTGGGGTTTTAACCAAATTTTGTTCACCAATTCAGGATAAGCTGCTTTTGAAGAGTTATCTCTGTGAGCTGAGGCTGGATTTTGTTTTATTCAAAGTGACTTCAGCCTGTCACAAGGCAGTCTCATAAAATCCATATCTTGGCTTAAGCTGGGAAGAAATGAGCCAATCCATCAGCCCAGGAATGCAGCTGTTTGACCACTTCCTAAGGCAACTAGGAGGGCGAGCAATCTATTCAATTTATGGGGCTTGTGGTGGTGAGCAATGCACTCCTGAAGGCACAGCAAATGAGAAACCCTATGAACTTTTGCAGTAATAAAGTTCAAAATCTGAATAAAAGAACCAGCTGAGAGGGGAGAAAACAAGGAACCAGAAACAGGAGAGGAAGTCAGCACATGCGCATGGACAGCAGGAGGTTAGGACTCAAACTCTCCAACACCTCCAACTCACCTGGGATACCACTGAAGATGGGCCGTTGGAACAGCTCTTCCCCTTCAATCTAGATGCTAAAGATGAACCCTCATTTAATTGGTAAAATGTAAGTTTGATGTGATTACTTCCCCTGACCTCAAATCATGCCACCTGTGGTAACCTTGTTATTTGTCTTCTTATATCATAAGCAAATGCAATTCCAATAGGGCAGCCAATATAATATCATTAGTTTTTATTTATGTCCACTCTTTTCCAGCCCTCGTTGCAAATGTAATTTTGATGCCATTGATGAGAGATCCGGGATTACAAATCCTGACCATTTTAACAGACATTTGGGGAAAGAAAGAGAAGAAGAATGATTTTGAGGTTTCTCCAAAAACCAAAGGAAGAAAAAAAGGTAATAAAATATATCTTTTCCAGTTATTTTGATTAACTAAAGCTGAAGTTGAAATGTCAGTGGCTCCCCTTCGATTAGCACATGAAACTTAAACCCCCTGACCTTGCAATTTGGGCTTTGTATTGAGCCCAAGCCACTACTTCTAACTATTGGCAATTATTTCCAACCACATATTCTAATCTGTAGCTGAGTGCTCCAAAGAAACCCAGTGACCATGTCTCTGTTCCCACTTTCCCTTTCCATGAACATTTTTCCTTACTGCAAATCTCACCTATGTACCCCCCTTTCTCACCTCCACACCAGGAGTGGATAATCTTTCCCCTCCCTGAACCTCAAAAGCCGAACTCTTCAGTATCTTCTAAGTAGTTCAAGAGTTCAAATGGTCTTATCTACTCTGCTGGGCCACCAGCCACCTAAGGCCAAGATTCCTTCCTCATCCATCTTTGGCAAGCCTAGAGCTTTCCCCACAAGTCAGGTTCAATGAGATTTAACCAACTAATTAACAAGACTGAACTAAAATAGTACCAAGAGTATCACTAGATATCAAAATTCAGTTTTTTTCACACATCCTAACATATCACCAGCTCTGACCCTTCCTTTCCTATCCCCAACTTTATTAAAGACAGACTTTTAAAGTGGTGAATCGATCATCTGGAATATAATACCTAGGCATAGATCACAGTGGACTTAGTGTAAACTAGATTTCCAAGGACACCCTAACCATAGATAATGGTCAAGTTCAATGGGCATACACATGGTAATTCTAGTAATAGCAAACGTAATATTTTTCTGAGTTTTTTTTTTTTGCTGTTGTTGTTTTGGGTTGTTTTTGTTTTGTTTTTCCTCCTCACTCCAAAGGCAAGTTCCAAATATTTGTTTTTCAGTAGCACTGGCAAATACAAAACTGTAACTTTATCACTAAGCTACTATTGGCATTAGATTTTCTCCTATTTGACTTCAACTCACCTCTCTCTACTAAATCTGTCCTATGTCCTTATCTCTGGCTCCTAATATGCCTTTAAGGCACATCTGTTTCATTTTTTCCCATTTATTCTCACAATTATTATTATCATTTGGCCCAGTAATTTGTAATTCCCTTCATCTTCTTCAAGGACTGGCTCTCTTCAGAACCCAATCTCCACTTATCAGAACATCTTTAGGGGCTGGGAGCAGGGTACCAGGGAGACACACACACACACACACACACACACACACACACACACACACATACTCAGATGGCCAAGAGCCCTATGCACTGCAAGCTACTGGGAGAGGTTTCCTTTTATTCCCAGCCTCTCTCGTTTTTTTCTGGATTAGATCATGACTCTTTTATGAAGACCCAGAGGGAAATGGGATTATTAAGAGTCTTGCTGGGTAAAAGCTATTTTGTCTTTCTGACGACTTTTTTGAGTTCAGCTGCTGAGGGGCCTTAATGCCAGAGAAGAAGTTATTACAAATTCGAGAGCAAGCCTTAAACACAGTGTTCCCTGCTGAGCACACTTTCAGTCATGAAGGATGGAAGGGGAGGGAAAGGAATGGAAAGAAGAGATTTAAAGGGGGGAGAAAAGTGGAAGGAGAGCATGGAAAATAGAACAAGGAGAAAAAAGTGCAAAGGAGAGACATAAGTCAGCCGAGGGTGGAACAGGACATGTCTGTCTCTGAAGAGCAGTGTGATGAGAGAGAATCTACTGCTCATAGACAAAGGTTTGCTGAGGAACAGCTGAAAATGAATAAATCTCACAAAATAAAATAAACTTCCCACAATGGTTAGAGAGTGCTTTTTATAAGCATGAGATGGTTAACTCCACTGTACTTGTTTTCAAGATGAAATGACTTCAGAACAGGCTTAACATGCATCAAACAGTATTCTACGCAATCTCTTATAGCACAGCCACTCTAGGAGTAGTAGGCACAGCTATCAAACACTTGTACAGATAAGGAAACTGAGGCACAGAGTGATTAAGTACTCTGCTGGCACAGAGTACTTAGACCACAGAGTTGGCAGTTGGCTGAGTTGGACTATGCACCCGGGTGGTCTGGCTCTTATTATTCAGAAGCTAAGCAATCTAAAAACAATGCCCTCGAACTCCAGCGACACTTATTTGGTGACATTTAAGGAAGGATAAATATTTTGCCCGCTTGAATACCCCTTTTCTCTGCCCATGCCAGTTATGACCGGTGTGAACAATGAGGGATGTGTTCAAGGCTGGGGTGTGAGCAGGCTGGAAGCACTTAACACCTTCTCCATAGCCTTGCCAGTACACACAATACATACAGGCTCCCTGGCTCCCTGTCATGGGGTGCTCTTTGCTGTGTTCTGGAAGCCCTGGGTGGAGTGTGGGGGAGGGTGGATAGGATGCTAGGTCTACAATCATGTATCACAATATCAGAGATTTTTTTTTGGTCAACACCCATTTCTCGCCTTTCTTCTCAAGCCCTTGCTTCTCTGTCCTAACCGTCATGTTGTTATTGTTCTCCTGGAGAGGAGCAGCATTTTCAGAAATGGGGGATTTATTTTTATAGCACAGCTGGTCTGCCAAAGGTCACATAATTTGGCAATGTTCCCAGTGGTTAAAAATTAATTTCTCCTTATTAATACAACCAGTGTCCCATAGGATAGGATCTCAGTCTTATCTAAACTTGACAGCTTCCTAAACCTTTAGAAGCTTTCTCCTGGGCCAGCCACAGGACAAGGCCAGTTGTCCTGGAATCCAGCCCCGTTAAACCTTGCTTGGGAATGAAACTGTTAAATGCTGGGCCCTGTCTCTTCAAGGCAGGTAAAGTCTTGGAAAATGCTGTAGGAACTTTGGGGGCTCGTGGGGGAAGGGGGGATGGACAGATGTGCAACTTCTGTAGTAACTTCCAGAAATGGGTTAATCAAACTCTTCAAAACTAACAGGAAGTCCATACCTGGAAGGAATGACTAACTTCTGAGATCAAAACACACAACTGCCACTCAAGGTGGCTCCATAGTTTGGCAGGTAATGATCAGATGATAAAATAGATGGCCGAGGATAAAATACCATTGATATGTTCATGTCACCATAAACCCCTGCTCAGAGGTCCTGTCTCCTTAGTTCAAGAAATTTCAAATGTGTTATGCTTATCTAACAACAAAATTACAATAAATTTAGTTAGGGTCCAATTGACTTTCCTTTTTAATTCATGTATCTGGCAATACGGCATACTCTAAAATAGATGAGTTTTCCATAAGCTAAGCAGGGGAGATAGTGGTTATAGACAGAAGAGGGCTGAGAAAACAGAAAACGACATGGATTGGCCGGTTCAAAGTTACTTTCCTTATCTGACTAAGACAGAGGGGGGGAAAGACTTCCTCTCCTACTGACTCAGGTAGCAAAGGTACCTTCTCATTGGTTGCTGTGGCTCTGAAGTTTTTGTTTTTGTTTTTAAACTGCTCAGTTCAGAGTTCAGTCTGATAACCTGCTGCCTACCACTTAACATGTAGGTCTCCATTCGGATTTGGCCTGGTCTGTTAGTTTAGTACAAGGGCCTAATCAGAGATGATGGCTCATCAATTTTACTTTAACATGCTTTGCTCTATCTTTCTACAAAGGAAAATCTCACCTCAGATTTCTAAACTGGATCTTTGGGGAACATATTCTGAAAGCTGTATCTCTAGAATCTGTCAGCTTAGAAATGTCCCATTCATGGTTCACCCCAAGCCAGTTCATTAGTTCATTCTTTTGAGGGCTTAAATGAAGAGCTGAATGTGATGAAAACCAACAGGGGCCTCAGAATCACCATCTAAGCTCCTTTCTCCACTGCCCCCCAGCCCCTCCTTAACTGCTGCTTGCATTCATGCCTCATTGCATATGAACTGGTGTTTGTAGTCCTCACTTTTCCTACACCTACAAGGTAGGAGTTGGCTTTCTGCTGAAGAATGTGGACTTTCCATTGAACAGCAGGGGACTGGAGCCATTTGGTAGACAGCAGGGGTCCTGCTGGAAAGCCCAGCAGCTTCCAGTCCCAGCAGCTTTCAAACCTCACACTTTGCCGGTTGAGATCTCTGTGGACTCTATGGGATGACCAAAAGTCTTCAAACCCAAGGTGCTTTGCATGCTCATAATTCTGATGTTTTCTAGACAAGTAAGGACCTGCCTTGGAGCCCGGGTGGGGTGTTCTCCCCTTTCCACTGTTTTGCACTGTGTGCTCAGTTGGCAACTGGTAACAGCCTCCCTGCCTCCTGTAGGGAAAGGGTGACTGGGCACTTACTTAATGAGGGCAGGAGATCAATCCCTCCGGCTTGGAGCAGGCTGTCTGTGCAGAATCCAGGAGTTGATCTTTTACTTGTAAACTATTATGCTCACACAAGGCCATCCTACATTTGGGGGAGAGAGTCTGAAACACCCATCAAACCCCATTTCGGGCCCTTAGACCATCAGTGATTCTCTTTCAGGATTTGTTTGAACTCGGAGCTGTCTCCCACAGCCAATTTACACCTCTTATCTGATCGTCCATCCCAGACTGAAGGTTGAATTGACCGACTCAGTCCGTGTCTATGGCAATGGTGTTAAAGCCCAACACAGATCAAAGCTCTTCTGGCAAAAGCAGGAAGGGTACGACGGTTAAGGGGTCTGGCTTCTTTTGGCCCCAAGCCGCGTGTCTCAGGGGTAGGGATATTAAGCCTGGGAGTTGCTACTGTCTGAAAACCCCACCGCCTGAACTGAGTGATTTCCTGAGCAAAACCCAAGGCCCCGAGGAGGAGGTTCGGGATCAACTCTAGCGAAGGAGAGTTTCCTGGCCAGGCGCTGCTGGGGAACGGCTAGCGCCAGGGGGCTCTCCTCTGTCAGAAACCGAAAGAAAGGGAGGTGGAGGGAGGGAATCAGGCCGAGAGCCCACGCCAGTAAACCGGAGCGTCCAGCCCGCACCCCTCCAAAAGAAATTCAACCCTAGCCGCAGAAGCTGCGGCACAGATGGGAGGATCCGCTGAGCTGGGTCTGCAAAGCTGGTTCCCGCCCCCCAGCACGCGGAGGTTCCCAGAGGGTCTTCCAGTCCCTTCCACTCTAGCTCTCACACACACAACGCCCACCTCGGGACTTTAGATCGACCCGTGTGCCCCAAACCACCTCTTTCTAGAGACTGGTGGGACAGGAGAGGGGCGCCGCCAGCCCAAGGCGGGGGTTGGGGGCAGTTGTTTAATCAAAACCCAGCCTCTATTAACCTGGCTTGATATTAAAGAGAAATCAAATCGTGAAAATGAAGCATTGGCTGTGAACACCGTATTTTTTCTCCCGTGGACATCAGAATAGCGAGCAAGGCGCAAAGAAGGGGGGTGGGGGCGCAGTACTGCAGAGGTTGCCCAGGAGGACAGCCGCAGCCGCGACTAAACTTTCTGGCACTGGGCAGCGTCAGGGAAATGCCGCAGGCTTCTCCCTGGGGGTGTCCTTAGTCTGGAGGAGGAGGAGACCAGCCTGCGGGAGTCCGAGGCGGCCAACTTCGCGGACGCTGTGGCCTCGGTTTTGCTTTCGCTGGGAATATTTTTGCCTAATAGAATGTTTATGGATTGTTCAGCTCTGTTTCTGCTGCGTAGCCCAAACAAATCGATGCGGCGTTAGAGACCGCGCTAGGGGTGTGGGGAGAGCTAGGGGTGGGGGCACGTCTGCGCCACGTGGATGCCGGCGCGCCGCAAGCTCTTCACCTGTCTGGGCGCTCGGGCCGGTGCTGGGCGCGCAATGCTCCCCGAGGCCGTGCAAGGTGCGCGCACTCCTGCGGCTCCGGCTGGCCACTTCCCGCCCCTCTCCGCCCTCCGCACTGAAATCCCACCCCAGCATCCTGCCACTCAGCCTGCCTAGCGCTGGGATCTATGGCCTGGGGCTCCAGCCCCTTCGAGCCAGTTCTTCTGGGGCTGCGGCGAGCTGAGCCGCGGAGCAGAGCGCGGGGGGCAGGAGGGGGCGCTCGGAGAAGGGCCGACAGAGCTGCCCGGAGTCCGGGCCGGAGGAGGCGGGAGGCTAAGCCGAGATCCTACTCCCGCAAGGCGGCGTGGCTAGGAGAGAGGGAGCCCTCCATCCGCCCGCCAGCTCGGGGGGCGGTGCGCCGCGACCGCTCGGATCTTGGTACAGCTGTACCTTCCGCCTTCTTTCCTAATTCCTTCTCGGAATCGGTACCCGCAGCCACTGTGGTGCGGGGTCCAGCCCACCTCCCGGCAGGCGCACACCGGGTGAGTCAGAGTTCCAGCTTGGCCTCGCCTTAGCCACCCCAGCTAGCTCCCCGAGTGCCAATCGGTTGCTTCGGCTGAAAGCCGTGACTGGCGATTGATGGTCTTTTCGGGGAGAATATCTACTCTGGGCAGGTCCCAGTTCTGGGTCTGTCCCACCCCAGGTCCGAGGTTGTCCGAGGCCTCACCGTGGCTGACCTGCCTCGCACTCCGCGCCTTTGAGCTCTGGAAATGACGCAGCGCGACCAGGGGTTGGGATGGGAGGGGGCTCTGCAGTGAGCGCCGGAGGCAGGTGGCTTAGCCAGAGTGGGTCCAAGCGGGTGTTTCACACACACGTTCACATGCTCCACTCAGCGCTCAGGGACAGATGTGCGAACATCTGGGAAAGGAGATGGCCCCTGAATCTTCACAACCCCTTCAGCTCGGCACATTACAGGGAATCTGAAGTTGTTTGTGGATGCGTCCGGGTGTGTGGTGTGTGTGCCCGTGTGCGCGCACTCGCACACAGGGGCCTACCGGTGTCCGCGCCTGAATGCATAATATACCGTGGGCATTCTCATGGCGCGCGCACGCACACACATATAAAGCAAACCACACAAACATACATAATTTACGCAGCATTCAGGTCGGTGGGAGGTATTTTAATTTCACTTCAAGCCGGAATTTAGAATTGAGGCAAGACTGAATGGGAGGCCCAGAATATCTCCCCAGGACAGACCTGTACCCTAGCTTTGGGTCATACTTGCGGGACCTGTAGGGACAGTTAAGCAGAGAAGCGGCAGCAAAGGGTTGGGTTTGGGTAGCAAAGGCATTCCTCTCTCTCCCCAGACCCAAACAAATGCTAACCCCAGATATCTTTCACGTAAAGTGGTTGTGGATGTGTGTTGGAGAAGGGGAAAGAATCGGTGTAGCGGGTGTAAAGCGTCCTCCTCAGGACCGGCTAGCCTCTGTGCAGGGATACCAGGGTGGCTGTAGGGAAGGAGTCCACAGACCTGTCATCTCCAAGTGTCTTGGGGTAAAAGCGGTTCTAGGAGTTTTCTTTTCTTTTTTCTTTTTTTTTTATCCCCCCATTTTCTCTGTAGTTTCCCATCCCCAGTCACCTGTAGCAGCTGGTAAGAGTTTTGTTAGATTCCAGACACTGACTCAGAGGGGAGAGAAGCTCCCTTAGGAGAGTGGTCCCAGGAAGGAAGGACTGGCCCCAGAGAACCTCATTCCCTGAGACCACAGACCCCTTTCGGGGAGGTGTCCCTTGCCACTCTCCACAAAACCTGGCCTCCGGGCACTGAGCTGGGCCTTGCTGTGCTCATCTCCGCAATCTGTCCACACACCGTTTTTGGCAGTGCTTGAGAACAAATTTCACTCAAAAGTTTCTAACCACTTCACAAGAGTGAAAGACCTTCGAGGGCAGTGCAGCTTGTTTTATGTAATAATAAATTTTCAAAAAGAACACATATTTTGCTTTCCCAGGAAACACAGGTATGTAGAGGAGAGTGAGGACCACTAAACTGCCTGGGCCGCTGGCAGCACCCACTGCAAAGCCCCATCTCAGCCACAAGCCAGTGTGCTCCACTAGCTACAACCCTAGGATTCTGAGAATATCCACCCATTCCTCAAAGAATCCACAGCATCTGAAAACCAAAACTAGACTCTTGCTTTTTTCCCAAGCCCTTCAGTTAACATTGCTCAATGTAGCTAAGTGGAGGGAATGCAAATGATTTATATTTCACTGGCTAGGTTGAAGAAACTCAAGGGAGATGTGTTCTGCTTCAAGACAGGAAAAAAATTTCCCCAAAACTGTAATGCAAAGGCTTTGTAGTATTTTTAAACCTTTGATTCAGTCCATATGTGACATCTGAACACCGCCAAATTCTGTTACAACACACACACACACACACACACACACACACACACACTCCTAGCAAGAGAGAAAAGTTGGGTTTAGCAGCCCTGGTGGTGTAAGGGAGGACAGGCTGAGATCTCTCTTTAAATTATTGAGTACTGAGGGAGCCTCCTCCTGAGCCATTCTGCCTGGCCTCCCAGCATTAGTAGTCGGTTTTAAAGGAGAAACCATTTTAAAATGAATAGGAAAAAAAAATTTTTTTGAGGGGCTTACCTGGTTGGCTTCTCACTTCATGTCCTGAAAAGTAGAGAGCTAAGAAAACCCAGGTGAAAGAAAACATATCCATTTTTGAGTGAGAGTCTTTCTCCAGGGCTGGGTTTGTAGGATTATCGTATAATTAGAAGTCTTTGTGTGTTTTTTCCTCCCTTCTTATTTTCTTCCTTTCGGTATCTTCTGCAAAGGTCTCTAATGGTCAGCGTTTCCCTCCTGGGTCCTGGCGGCCCGTCTTCACCTTTATTCTGGCTGGAATCCCCACCTCACTAAGAGGATAGCTCCTGAAATCAGCAAAGCGGGAGCAAGCCGGGACCGGTTTCCTCTTCAAAACCTAAACGCATCTATGTTCTCTCCAGTTCCTCAAAGTGTCATTTCCTTTATCCTTACAACATCACGAGGGTTTCCCGAAAGCCAAGCGTAAAATAATAGTAATGATTTAAAAAATCAAAGCCAAGACTTGCCCTGGGCATCACACGGCCCCCAGGCAGCTGTGTGATCTCAGAGGCGCAAACTGACACGCGTCCCCCGACACCCGGGACACACACGCGGGCGACGACACCGACCGCTGGACAGCGGGAGTGGGAGGCGGCCGCCCCGCTGTGGTCCTCGCCGGGTTCCCCTAGCGGGAGCCTCCCCGGACTACACCCGCCTGGCCAGCCTCTGGAGGGGAGTGTGAGGCAGGAAGCTGCGACGGCGGCGGGTGCTGCTGCGGGTGCGGCAGCGGCTGGGATCCGGCGCGAGTGAGCGAGCCCCTCTCCGAGTTCGCTGGCGCCCGCCCTCACCTCCACCTCGCCCTGCGCGGGGCCGGGTGTCTGCGCGTCGGAGGATGTGCTGGGGGCGGGCTGCAGGCTGCTGCCTCGCTCGCCGGCTCTGCCTCCCCTCCGGCTCCCCCCTCGCCTTTTCAGGCCGAGCAGCATGTGGATGTCAGAGCGGCGGCAGAGCGATCCGATTACGCGCCGGCTCAGGGCCCGCCCCTTCTGTGTTCCTGATTAAAGAGGCAGCCGCGGAGACGCGCGGCTCAGAGCCCAGGGCCGCGGTACCCAGCTCGGGCGGGGTTGCGGCTCACCGCCCCTGCCGCCCGTCTCACGATCAAAGTTAGGGCGGCTCGCACCCCGCAGCCCCTCTCCCACCTCGCGGCTCCTGCCTGCCCTGTGCACCTCCTTGCGGGCTGCGGGTGCGTCACGGCCCGGGGAAGGAGCGCCCTCCCTGGCACCTCCAAGGCGCGCCGCCCCTGCCGGAGGGAAACTCCGCGGAACCCGGGGGGAAAAAAAATCCCCTAAATTCGGTGACTCTGATGCCACACACGCAGAACCCAACACCATGCCACGCGCAATGGCGTTACAAGAGTTGTTGGGTGGCGGACGGTGTTTGAGATTGGGAGCCAACCGGCGGCTCAACCATGTGTTGGCAGAGGCAGCAGTGCGTAGCGGCGACACACATGGGCAGCCCCTGCTGAATCAAATTCCAAATACTCCTTGCGTTTACTATTCACATCCTTTGTTAGGTCCCAGACAGCCTCCTCTGCTCTCTGGGTGAGGATTTACTTAGCCCTGCGCCCTTAACTTGTAACAATCCTAAAATGAGGAACGACGATTTTATTCAGCACAGAATCTCTTCAGGCAGTTAAATCACGCCCTCCACACCTCCAGGTTTCCCCCCAAAGTACTACAGGTACATGAAGGCTTTCCCTCAGAATGCTACTGTAGCCACTTCTGTTAGCATTTTCTCCCACGGAAATGTGGTCACAACGCTGAGAAAGAAAACAACATTATGCCAACCATTTTAAAGAGGAGGCGTGAAAACTGTTTAAAAGGAGCTGTAAGCTAATAGTTGGGAAAACACTTGTATCTTTGTTTCTGAGGGTGACTTGGTGATCCCCTACTGTTTGCTACTTTACAATCATCAAGACTCAGTAGAAACAGCTAACCAACACTCTCTATATCCGTGTCCTACAAGTCTGCAGATGAAGAAAAATAAAGTTTGGATGACAAGGAACACACATATGGGACCGTGTCATTTTCTCCTAGGCTTGGACTTGTGGATTTTTCTAGGTGGTTTCCCTCCTTATCTGGACTTACCGTTAGCTTTGTTTATCACTTTCAATGTTTGAGAAATCTGTAACTCCCACTTAACTGTTATTTACACGGAGATAACCCAAACAAAATGGAGTTAGAAGTGATTTGCAACTGGTTGAAGCAAGGAAGGGTTTTACAGTAGGAGTCCATAGGCTCAGTATCGTACAGTTAATCTTAGATGCCTACTGCAAAGGACATGTGTCAGGATCTCCTGAGTGCTTCCAGAGAGCACCACACTCTCTCTCTCTCTCTCTCTCTCTCTCTCTCTCTCTCTCTCGCTCTCTCTCTCTCTCTCTCTCTCTCGCTCTCTCTCTCTCTCTCTCTCTCTCGCTCTCTCTCTCTCTCTCTCTCTCTCTCTCTCTCTCTCTCTCTCTCTCACCGGGCACTCTTCAGTCCCTTCATTCTCCCATTCCCTTCCCCCTCATTCTTTCTAGGCTTAAAAGAACATCCATATTACTAAAAACTTCAGCTTTACATTTTTCCTGTTTAAAGTCCAGTTGTAAAGAATGGCTCCCAGTCCCAAATATTTGATGACGGAAGGGGACGGTCTGGATTTTGGACCTCAAGCACAAATCCGGGTTTGTGTTATTACCAAAAGGCTAATCTAAGGACAAATAATGCTATCTGCATTGACAGTCCCTGAAAGGAGTTATTTAGTGTCACCTCCTCCACTGTCTCCAGACATACCAAACTCTTTTAGCAAGAGCTGGGCCTGGACAAAGCCTGCTTCTGAGAACAGCAGAGCTAGAGTTCAGTGAATGGCACAGACAAGGCAGGAGAGAGAGAGAGAGAGAGAGAGAGAGAGAGAGAGAGAGAGGATGAAAATGAAAATCAAGCCCCATCGAGAAACCATAAGAATAACTTTGGACTGCAGACCTTGAGGTCTTATGGCTGAGGGCCCTCATCAGACTGCTTCCAGGATTCCCTGTGCTGTGGGGACAAGTCAGGGTGAGTTTCAGTGTTCTGTTCCTGGATCTTGCTTTCAGCGTTATGGATTTTCCTTTTTCAGAGGTGTCCTAAAGGGGGAACTAATTTGCTTCCTGGGAGATTCTGAGCCTCTGCCTGCAACACTTCTCTGCTGTCCACTGGAGTGAAGACCTCATTTCCTGCAGCTGGCCTGGGGGTTAGCCCTAGCTTCCCAGCCCCCGGGACTCCCAAGCAGCCAGAACTTTTCCAATCCTCTAGGGGGCAGCACTCAATAAATAATGCCCATGACACCAAAGGCCTCTCCTGCGGTGGTGCCTTTGCTTCCAGGAACTCAAAAGACTTCAGCAGACCAAGAGAGATTCAGGCTGAAGCTAGCTCCCCTGCAGCCCACTCTGAATAGTAGTATCTCACTGGCCTACTGTGGCTTTAGAGTTGCCTTAACCCAGGACTCCCAAGAATTCTTCAGAACAAACACAAATCCTCTATGTGGCACATGGTAAAGGGATCTGTAGGGAAATTCTCTAGGCTGGGGCTGGCTCAGGCCTGTCAGCCTTGTTTTTGTCTAGACTGGAATCCTAGAGGTTTGGCTGTAATGAGTTTGGTTTCAACCACAGGTACTGGTGCTTGAGGAGCCAGGTCCCATTTTTCTCTTCCTGTGTGAGTCCACATCCTTGACCCTTGGTGAAGCTTGCTTAGCAAAAGACCAGAATCAGATCTGGGTTTATGAACAGAAACACTGAACTTGCCAGAAAACTTGTGAAGCTGGGATTCCTGACCACATCCCTTACTCACCTGGGATGTTCACGTCATTATCCTTAATTGTGAAATAATAATAGATAATTCCATTCTACATTCCATTCTTTTGACAAGAAGGGATGTGGGGGAACATAAAACAGATTTATAAATAATGCTAAGAGAAAGCTGTCCCTTAGCCACACCCCAAATGGAAAGTTAGGGTGTTCCCAGCTAGACAGTTCCAAACTTAAGAGGCATCAGAATCACTGAAAGCACGTGCTAAAAATCCAGGTCCCTGGGTACCAGCCTCCTGCAGCTGGGATGATGTCTGGGAATCTATATTTTTCCCCACATGCATTATAGGTGATTCTGATGCAAAGACCCACAAGCCAACTGCATAATAATTCTGATGTATGTTTGCGCAACAGCTTTCAATATATGCTCTTCCATTGAAAGATATCTGGACAATTATTTTTTCATACTTCCTCTTTGGATGCTTTTCCGATGGGGGCTGATGTTTCAGTTTTCTGAGAAACCCACCAAGAATATATCCAGTAGAGTGCCAGGATGAGAGTTTCCAGCTTTACCTATGACCTTAAGCAGCAAACAGCCCAGAACCTGTTTGAAAACACCTGAACGCTCACCTCACTGGAGTAGGAGTTTGCAACAACATGTTCAAAGGATGAGCTGGCAGGGTTTACAGAGCTAAATTCAGCCTCCCCCATCCCTTTAACTATTGGTTGCTGCTAGCAGCTTCTTCAGGTATGGTATTCCGCCTGTGTTCATCATGTTGTAGGCTCATCATGTTAAATGCTCATGGATGCATGACTGTGCGAGAGGAATGGAAGCAAGACAGGCAGCTAGGTCTTGCCTTCTGGGAATATAGGAGCTAAAAGCTCCAGAAGTTTCAGGCTTCCACAATAGATGCCACCTGTCACAGGGTGCTTCCCTTGTCTGAGCCCTCATATTGACAAGTCCTCACCCTGAAAGGGAGAGATAGGAAGCATAATTGCATCTTAATCTGTAATTTACCGCCCTGCCCCTGTTAATGTTTAGCAGCATCTGTCTCAGAAGCAAACCTTCAGTTAAAATGTAATAGGTCCTCATTTTTTATTCTCTCTCTTGTTGACATTGAAGTCCAGGTTCTGATCAATAATTTTTCTCCCCCACTCACTTTGAAAACATTTTTTTTCTTCGACATACTTGAACACTGCCTAATAGTTTCTATTTGATAGCATCTCTGGTAGGGTCCCAGAATCCTTGTTTGAAATCTCTTCTACTCCAAACTGTGTGTCCCAGGTCCATAGACCTAAATCTGAAAGGAGGGAAACTTATAAACAAAAACAGACAACGACAACAAAAAAGAGGCAGCAATAAGATGTGCAAAACATACTCAAATATCCCTGTCCTCTGTGGCAAAGGAAACTCAAGAAGCCTTTTTGGTTCCTCCCCTTTCCTTGGCCTTAGCAAGAGGTAGAGTTTCCTCGGCTACACTAATTTATATACTTTTGGAGCTTTGGCGCATTAGAAAAAGCCAGCAAACCAATTCCTTGCTTTAGAGGAGCACTTTCCACTGCAACTACCTACCGTGGTGGAGAATGTGCCTGGTGTGATTGAGGGACTGAATTATAAGTTACATTTTATTCTATTAATTCTAAATTTAAGTTGTATATGTCACCTATTATGTTGGAGAGATCAGCTTTTGATAAGCCAAAGACCAGAGCTGGATATTTACTTTAGAAACCCAGAGAGATCCACATTCTTATAAACTGGAGGCTACCACACTTTCACTGACAAGGGAACTCCATCATCAATAGGCTCTCTAGCTGTCACAGCGTGACTTGAAAATGCAGGACTTTGGCTAGAGAAGTGTAGCCTCTATTGCTGTCTATCGCCGTATGCCCTTGCTCTTTTCTCTTAGATAAATTTCACAGTATTTATGAGAAATCAGTGTTTTCCTAGTGCTCCCTTGGCTCCAGTTCCCGAAGACCACCCCAGAAAAGCAGGTAGGGCAGGAGAAACCTTGAGGTCAAAGAAGATCTGGCTTGGGTGTCCTTGAACAATCTGTCAATGACTTGTGACTAGTTTTTGGATTTGGGCTAGAGCTTTTTCCTAACTATTCTCATGATCTTAAAACTGGCTTTTAGCCTGAATCCCATCAGATCTCTCTAGGTCACCTGAAATTAATATTTATCCCCAACACGTTAATGTGTGGTTAATGCTATTCTGCTGGCATAACAAAAGTTGAATGTACTTGCAGTGTCACAGCTTGTGGTGATTGGAGATTTGAGGGCTATGATTTGAAATGTTTTATCATTCAGGAAAATCTTGTTTTGAACTGAAAGTTCCCATTCTTTTCCTAGGAAACTTGACTCTAGCATCCTGAGAGATAGCACTCTGCCTTTCCTTCACTGATGTTCATGCACACCCTATCAAACCCCCACAGGTTTGTAAGGGATTTTTTTGTTGCTTTGTTTGGTATTGCTGTTTTCAAATTTGTAACCTGTGACTTGTGGTGCCTTAATTAGGCATCTACATGTCAGGTGATTGTTACATTATGATGGCAAGAGCTGCTAATTTGAGCATGAAAGTCCTGATGGAAAGGCAGGAGTCAGGGAGTTGACCTTTTGCTATTGAGGGTACTCCAGGGTGGGTTAATTCACACCCACTAGAGTCATTAATTCTCACTCCCCTCCTTCATATTTACTCCTACACAGTTTACCGAGCTGCCAATCAACCCTTAGTATCCAGATGAGCGCACTGACAGGGAGGGGCTTGGAGCACACAGACTTTTGTTAGGAACCAGGAAATCATTTCTACAATCTCTGTTTTCAGCCTCTAGACTTAGATTTTATTTCCTTTTTAAATGTACAAATGAGAGAATAAATTCTACACGTACACTTTAAAATAAATTCAAATATCATGAAGAGATGTTTAATGAAAAGAACCTCTACCACCCCCTTTGCAGTTTGTCTATTGATGTTAGTTACTGGAGCCCTTGCAGAGGTATTGAGACTATACTTCAAGCATACAGATATCTTCGATGTTTCCCTCCAGCTTTCCTTCTCCAGCTCTTTTCCTCTCTTCCTCTCCTCCTGCCCATAGCAGTAATGATGTTGAAAACCATTAGGGGGCAGCTGTGACCAAAAAAGGAAACCACAGTTGAAAAGGAAGCCCTAAAATCGCAGAGGAAGAGGTGTAAAAGGAAACTAAAAGAAAAGCTATGGAGAGAGATCAGCCTAAGAAGAAAAGGAAAAGAAAAAAGTTAATAAATGAAAGCTGCAAAATCAAAGGGAGAATGAGACAGTACTATTAGCAATCTAAAGAAAGCTCTGTGTGTGTGTGTGTGTGTGTGTGTGTGTGTGTGTGTATTTAAAGCAAACCTGTAGAACCTGAATCTAGTTCAATTCTAGCTGAAAGCAGGACTTTATCTTTCTCTGAACCCGAAGGCATTTGCCAAGACCTTACATTCTTAAGACCTGTTCCGAGCGTCGTCTGTCCATTTGGGCTTGTGATGTGGGGGCAGGAGTGTGTGTGGGAAAGGGGCATCCCTTACATCTCCAGAATGCTTTCAGCCCACAGCAAGGCAGTGGAATTAGCCTGAAAATAAAGGTGTAATTCTATTTCTTGGTGCAGCAGACCTCAGAAACCAGGGAGTGGTTTCTTTTGAAGCCAATGCCATAATCAAAGTGCTTTCAGGTACACTTTGGGCAAACCTCCCCTGGTTTAGGCAGGTTAACTTCATTAAAGCTTCTAGCTACCGCTTTATTCCCCCCCCCCCCCCCCCGCCCCAATGCATTAAGTAGAAACCAGTCCTCACGGGAGTTCTATACCCTGATGTTTTACATTGTGAATGGAATGCAGGGGTAATATTTATGCTGGGATGATATTAAATGGAAACTTGCTTCCAGAGCACAATAAATACCATCACTTTAGTTAATGTTTTCTTGTCTTTAATCCAAATGTCCCTAACTTTAAAAGAGATGAAACTTTGGGAAGCTCCAGTTTAGAGTCACCAGATAAAACTCACAGTTCTTGAGCCGCCTCTGTTTATGATTTGCTACATAGAAAGAACAAACTACTCCCAAGTTCTCTCCAACTTTCCACCCAGTGTCTCTTCAAAATGCAGAGAAAACTTTCCTTTTAGAATCAAAGTCACTAGGTCTCAATCACCTTTATGATTGTTGGACTTGTCTAGTTACTGAAAGCACAGGATGGACAGGGCACATCCTAGGCACGCTGAGGTTATTGAAGAAAACCCCAAGGGTAGACTTGCCATAAGGAAACCCTAAACCTTGATTCAGATAAGACTAGGGTGTTCTTAAGAAGGCACTGCCCTTCTGATAATTAGGGTAAGCTGCAGTGTGAGCTTTTGAAAACCAGTCATTTTGTAGAATTTGAGGCTTCCCTCAGAACTCAATGTGAGAAGTTGTCTCTAGCCTTTCTGCAGTTCCCTTTTTACGTGACATAAATTCTTAGACTTTAATCTCTAGGAAATTTTCAAATTCATATTTGACCAGACAAAAACCTCTGTAAAACAAGTACTTCTGTTTAATTGCAAATTGACTTGATTTTGCATCTCTTCTTTAGACTCAAGCAAGGGCAAAACAGAGGCAAATGCAGTGCCCTTTTGATGTCCCATTTCGTTTGGTCATAATTTAGAAGGAATAAGTACAGTTTTCACTTTTCACAGTATGTTTTCCTCTTGCTATATCTGACAGTCTCAGCAGAAACAGTGTTCCTTCTGCTATGCTGAGCTCCCAGCCCTCAGAAAAGGGGGGAACATGGCATTTTAGGGTAAAGGAGTATTCTAGGTAAGAACAGCCTAATCACATTATGTGTGATTAACAACATGGGATGATGCACACAAGGGAACCCCAACCCCCGACACCTAGTTTCTGCTTCTGGCTCTTGTGCTGACATTGTGGCAACTTGTGTCAAAGCCTTTCTGTGTAATTTTGTTCCCTCACTCCTAAAAGGCATGCTGTCCTTCAGCAGTGGCTCTTCTACACTCTTTGGGTGAATCTGCATTTTGTGTAAGGTAGTATCCAATTTAGAGCTTTCAGTCACTCAAAAAATATTTATTGAGCATGTACAATACACTAAGCTCTGAATAGGTAGAGAAACATCCGGCAGTAGATTAGAGAAGATGGATGTTATCAGGGGTTTTCTTCCTAGGAGAACAGACAGATAATGGTCAAGACAAAGGGCAGGATTATTTCAGATGGCGATAGTGAGTTCTAAGAGGAAAAAAACACAAGAGAATGTGATAGAGACTAGTTAAACCAGCAGACAGGAAATCTGGTTTAGCCCTTTTACTAACCAAGGCTGTAAAATAAGCAAGTGGACCTACATCTTTAAGATAAGGATTTCTGCAGAAATGGTATTCATCAAAGTTTAAACAGATCCCTTAGTGGATTATAAAATCAATTTAGAGGATTACAATCCACATTTTAAAAAATAGAGCAAATCAAAGTAAGAGTCTTATTTCATGACACTTGTTTCCATAATACGCATACACAGAAATGCACACACATATGTGTTTCACATACATATAAATGAGGTCATGTATAAAGCATGTTTCTTTTGTGGGTTGCTGTGGGTTACATGGCCTTTATGATATTAAGCCTTCTAATTCTGATTCTATTAAATTTTTACAGCAAGAGCCCAATGCAGCATAGTTTTTGTTTGATCTTACTTATCATTGAATAAAGAGTATTGTGCATCAGAGACTCCAAATGCTTAACTCAGTTTCAGGCACCATGATTGATACTTGATAAATGTTCCTGAAATTAATGGAATTTAGATTTACATGCTTGGTCTTAACAATAAGTGCAGCAGCTTAAGATGTATGACTAAAAACCCTACAATCAATGTATCAAAATATTTATTTTACTTTTTCCAAATGCCAGCCATATAAAATAAATTCAAAACTACATTGGCCTACCATCTTGTGATGCTCAAAGCTACCTTTTCTTAGAATTTTCAGGAACTCTGTTAAGATTAAAAGAAAAGAAAAAGAAAAAAAAAATGTTCTTTTTTCCCAAATAGGGCAAACTGCCTTTATCCTTCTTAGAGCAGCAATCCAGTAAACACTTTGAACTATTTACAAAAGAAAAGAATTAGTAGGGATTTTTTTTTCCTATTTCTTGTCCTTGAAGACTCAAATAATTCTGCCTTCTGAAAACTTCTTCTGGCCTTGTGAACTTTCATTTGTTAAGTCATCTCATTCAGATCAGCTGTAATCTTACTTTTCCATAAACTCCCCCCTCCCAGATATGGCTCTTCCATTTCAGAATCATTTTTTCTAAATTATACATCTGATTAGAAATAGATGACCCAAGCCTTCCATCTCTCCTCTTGGGAACCCTTGTTGACTTCACTGGGGAGGGAGAACTGGACCATGGAGATCCCATTGAGGAACAAATGATGCATTATCCTCAAGAAAGGCAAGAGTCAATGGACCTTGCTCAGAGCCCAACGTACATGTCTGTGAGTTAATTTTCAAGTCCATTTCCTTAATTGCCTGAAAGTCCATGGCCAGGCAAATTGACTCAGAGTTAGGATTGCTGGACCCAACCTTCTGTAACCATGCTTGTCTGCCTTCCCGCAAGCAGGGTGGGCACACACACACACACACACACATCACGAGGAAACATTAATCAGTCAGCTTTCCAGTCACATCACAACTGCTCACCCAGGACATGCTAATGGCCAAATTTCAGTTTCTGTTACAGGGAAACTTGATTCATGCATGAATGTACTCTTGAGATTTAATATAGGAGATGACATTTATTTAAATCAAAGTATATTACAAATCATCTAAAAGAAGGCACTGTTTGAATTGGAAGTCTATTTTTTATTTAAATTTTTAATTTTTTTGAGAATTTCATACATGAGTATACTATATTTATATCATTTATACCCCTCCCTCTCCCCTTCTGACTCCTCCCCTATTCCCCCTCCTTCTCAAATTCATAACTTATGTGTATCCTAGTGAGTTCATTTAAGTGTTTCTCATATGTACATGTGTTTGGGGTTGACCACTTGGGAAGTTCATATTTTTAAGTGAATTTGGAGTCTGTAGTTGATCTGCCCTGTAAGTTTAGATTAATATGGAACCAAGTAATACATATCCTCTCAAAACTGAAGCTAAAACCACTGCTCAGATCAAAAGGTGCAAAAGTCATGAGAGGTCTTTGCATCATTTTATGGCTGTTGTTTCAATGGCTCTTGCTATTCCTACTCTTGTCAAACTGGCAAATGTGCACAGGACAGAGAAATCCAATACAGTTCCATTTTTCTTTACATTACCAACTGTAAGGCATGTCAAATGAGAGCTCATCTCATGGCCTTCCTTCCCATGGGAGAGAATCCTAGCTCTTGGAGATTGAAGTTTTGGGGAGGTGAGGGTAGCTAAAGTTAACTGTGCTCATCATTTTGAGCTTGACAGTTAACTAACACTGCACTATGACAGCTTTCAGTTAAACAAATGCAAAACTGCATTTAGACCATGCCATATTGTGATGGGAAGAAACCAAAGCTTCTCTTGTTGCTATTTTTAAAATACTCATCAGGATAATTCCATATAATATGGTTACAATAGATTTCTTGTTTGATCTCTTGTGTTTAAGGACAACAGAATGGAAGAGATCTCTGATCCAATGAAAATTATTTTTAAAAGTCAATTTGAACAAATACTACTGTGGTATTTGTTAGAATAATTTTTAAAAGTTTCAGGCTCTCCCTAAGAGGTGATGGTAGCAGGTTTGTTTAAAAGCATTTACAGTCAGTAGAAGTGTCAAGTCTGGAATCCTAACTAAATGTTTCAGACAAGACCCTTTACCTTTTGCTAATTGCAAAATAAACAGATCCCCCTGCTCTGGAGTTGTTTAGACAGTCTTTCTGCCTACAGGTACAAGGATGTCAGTTTATTTATCACACAAGAAGTTGTTGGCTGAGCAGGAAATTAAACTCTAAACTTCTGACACCAAGTTCTGTACTCTCACCACAGGGCAACATTCAGCCTCCAACTCCCGCTTCTTCCACATTTTTCTACATATCTGTTTACTCACATACCTATAGAGCTTGGTAAAAGATTCCAGAAGAAATCTTGTAATATACCACAAATTAGCATCAACTGACCAAACTGGGGTCTGTCACCAGGATGTTGGTTTTAAAAAAGAAAAGAATCAAAGGCTGTCAGTACCTTAATACAAACATGCCACCCAAGAATAGCATTTACTAAGCACCCAGTTGTTCCTTGGCCATGCGTAGTGTAGCTGTGAGCACAGACACCCCTAGACAGATCAGTGAGCAAGAGACAGGCAGCTCCTGGCATGACATGAATGGATCAGTAAGTCCTCCCACCGTGGAGAGGGAGCATGTCTATTGGCAGACCTCATCCAAGATCAAGCAGATAGGGTATACATAGGTGGTGGGAGAATCATTCACTGTTATCGCCACTAATCCCTATGGGAGCTAAGTTAAATATACTCTTATCCAAATGGGGAACAGTTGCCATTATTTGTCATGTAGAACTCTCAAAACCAGAATATTTCAAATATCTTCTTGTGGGTTGTTAGATCCTTGATTTTTTTTTTTTTTTTTAAACTGTACTTAGTTCAAGAAGGGGCTTAGCAAACAGAAGGACTGTCCTTCATCAGCCATCTAAGTAAGTTGTTTTGGTTTGGATTTTAAATGTCCCCAAAAGGCTTACATGCTAAAGGCTTAGTAACCAGCCTGCTGCTACTGGAAGGTGGTAGAACCTAGTTGAAGGAAATCAGGTCACTGGAGAAATGCCCAGAGAGGGTATATGGGCCTGTGCAATTTCTGTGTTTCTTCTCTTTGTTCTCTGGATGTGTCCTCTGCCCTGTGCTCTCACCATGAGGTGCTGTATCTCTACACACCAAAAGTGACAAGCCTAATAACTATGGATTGAAACTTTTGAAACTGTGAACCAAAATAAATCTTCCCTTCTAGATTAATTTTCTCATTTATTTTGTCACAGTCATGGAAAAACAAGTAACACCTCTTAACTCTCGTGGGGTAGGAGGAAGTTCTGTTTCTTAATCTATAAAATGAGGGGACTGGGATGGATTGGTTTTCCTAGACAACTAGTCTTTTAATCCATAGTTCTATGAATCTTGAGCTCCCTAGGCATCTGTATCAATAGTCTTTTCTCAGTGTCTGTTCTTCACAAAGTAATCTATCTTTTTGAAGAAAGAGCCTGGCAATTTGTAAGTTATCATACTTTGTCCCAAAAATGTAGGACATGAGAGTCAACAGGTCACAACCTTTAGGGGTGGAAACCAAGAAAAATGCATACCTGGGGGCACTAGGGTCTTGACCTAGGCCAGTGGCTCCTTGCCTGGTTCATCAGGAGAGACAGGGTGGTATGGGATGAGTTCAGGTTGGAATTCCTTATGTGATGATAGGAAGACAGTTTGGTGTGTAAGGAACAAAAGTTCTGGGTGCATATGTTTTGTTTCATGGGGAATCTACAAATGCAATTATGTGACAACAACTCCAGGCCATTCCCCTGAAATATATAGGGGAGGGTAGCTTGCATGGTGCTCTGAAAATATGAGCCAATGCTAAGGAATGCTGGGAGAAACACACAGGAATTTTTATCTGAACAAGGCTTCTACTGGCAGGAGGATGGTCCCAAGAGTTATAAAGCAACAGTGGTAATTTGGGAAGAGGGAAGAAAACGTGGAGTCAGCTCAATAGATGTGAATGGTACCCTGCAGAAGACACTCAGGTGATCAAGTGGTAGAATCAATCACTCACACACTGTAGTGCCTGCAAAGAAATGGAAATGCATAGAGAGCACACACACCCAGAGAGAGAGAGAGACAGAGAGAGAGAGAGAGAGAGACAGAGAGAGAGACAGAGAGAGACAGAGAGAGACAGAGAGAGAGAAAGACAGAGAGACAGAGAGACAGAGAGAGACAGAGAGACAGAGAGACAGAGACAGACAGAGACAGAGAGACAGAGAGAACAGAAACAAGGTGCTACCTGAAGCCCACAGCATCCCGTCTTTCTCTTTTTTCTTTTGCTACTAGGACATGAGACTTACCCAGCAGAGGAAATGAGAGCAGGCAAGAATACCTTCGCCTCTAAGTACAAGAAGCAGCCTTGGGAAGGTTTATAGCCTGTGATGAAGGAGAAGCAGTTATCACATCTGGAGAACTTGGTAAAGAAGGCCTAATTGCTAAGTGAACGTGGGGAAGTGGGGAGGCCCAAGGCGAATGGTGTGACATGAAGAAGAGGGAACAGAAGTGAGCTAATGCTCAAAAAATCTGAACAGATGAACTTAAGTGTTTATATATACTTGGCATAAGCAAGTTAGGTCCTCTAGGAGCCTTTCCCAAACGATAATCTCACCAGTGGAGATAGATTATATTATTCACCGTACATACTGCACCTGGTTTTTGCTGGGTGCATGTCTTTCTCCAAGGAGTAGTGTATGTGTCTACTCTTTTGACATCAGAGGTGGCTATGTGATAGGAGGATGACATGTGCTGCCCATGAGTGGACACTTGGAGGGTCATCGTGTGATCTGGCTATTGCCCTGTACTACCTCCACAAGAATGGCATGCGCCAGGCCAGGGCTGCCTTCACAAATAGGACCAAGCTGCAAGTGAGCTGAGTTGTTGCACTCTGTGAGCAAGACATAAACTTCTGTGCTGAGAGCCTCTGAGATTTACGAGTATGTCAGTTTGAGCTAGAGAACACACAACACTCTGATTTTACATTATGTGTAGTCCTGGAACAAAGTGACAAGTGGCATTTGCTAGGGTATTAGGGGAGAATCCTTGGCAACAAGAGGTGGCCTTGACCTTTCCCTACCCTCAGGGTTAGTAGATAGAGATCATAAGTCTCTGGCTCAGATTGTCAGCTAAGCTGTCAATGAAGTGTCCTGGAGCCTGCTTTTCTCCTCCCATCCCCAGTGAACAATAATCACCACTTATGGGCCCACGAGAAGGCTCTTACTGCCTTACTCACAGTCATTTTGTCTTAGAAAAGCAGAAATAAGTAGGAATGGACCAATGGAAAAGGAAGTTTGGGGGCGGGGGATTCTTTGGACAGAGTCCAGGAATTCCACTGATTCAAGCAGTGACTGACAAAGAATGAGCAGTTTTCATCTGAAGATGGGGAAGTGACATGAAGCTGAGGTGCAGGGAGGAGACTTCAGCTTCTTCCTTAATATAGACACAAACTGAAGGAAGCTAGACATGCTTCTAGGAGAATAAACTTGTCTTCTGATGCTGGCAGTGGGGAAAGACCCAGGTAATGGCTGACAGTGTTCCCAGAGAGACATGAGCTTTTTCTTCACCTATTGGGAAGCTCAATGAACTTGTAGTCCATGAGGGCTTCTCATGAGCCAGTTCATGAGGAAAGTTATATGAAGCTTCTCAGAAATCCATTACAAAGTTGAAGTAGAAATAGCTCTCCATTTCACTGGATGGGGATGGTAGGAGCTGAATTGGGTGGGAGGTAGACAAGATGACCTCAAACTCTTCTAACACAAACCTATTAATATTTATTATTTGGTGTTATGGCTCATGACATCAAAATGTCAAAACTGACTTGATTAGGGCAAACAATTAGATCCGAAACACAAGTGAAAATGAAACAAGTAGAATTAAGCCTGAAACACAAATGTGCCATTTTATTTCGTTTATGCCTGTAAGCCACATCAAATCATTATAGGGATGAACTGGGATATAAATAAATGAATGAGTTGTTATTCTGCAGCCTAATGCCGCATTAGAACAATATGAATGAGCAATGGCAAGCTTTGTGAGGTGCAAGAACACAGAAATGGATCTTTCAATCATGAGGAAAATTCTAAAACACGACAGAAAGGGCGGAAGGTATTTCTCAGACCCATGAGTCCCAAGTTCTACCCAATGCTGGAGACATTCAAAAGCACAGAGAGACATTTTGTGGTTCCCCCAGCCGGCTCCAGCATGTGCCAATGAAAACATGCCAGTGCTGAGACTTTTTGTTAATCTCCTTTTCATCCCAAATGTTCTTTTTTTTTTGTCTCCTGAGAGGAGTCTTCTCCCAGTATGACAAATTTTCCAATTTTGTTATGGAAGCCAAGAGAAAATGGTATTCTCTTTATAGAAACTCATTTTGTAGCCAACTTTCTTGAGATGCATCTATCCCTGAAAGCAATTTTCTTCATTCGGGTGGATGTGCCTAAGGTATATAGAACCAGTTAAGTGGATCATTGACAATTTGCTCTTAGGGTTTGTGGGATTAACAGCAAGGCCTTGGGGTAGATGGGTGAGGGCTCTTCTCCAGGTCCTTCTCAAGCTGCAGTGAGTTCTGTTCTCACAGCAAACATTTTGCTAGGATAGGCAAGATGCAGAGGCGAAGAGTTGCCTGGACATCTGGGCATCAACATCAATTATCCTTCACATGTCTCTCCAGCATGCTTGGGAATCTGGTTTACCAGACAATTAGATGGAAGACAAGCTAACAGACAAGAGTGGCATCATGGTCTGTCCCTGCCCCAGACCTGAAAGGCCACTGAGGACTTGTAGGAACATGGAAGATGTTGTATTATAGGACTAGAACTCAAGTCTGGCTGGCTCCTTGCCCTGGCTTACATTCTAATAGTGCCTCTTTGGGGGCACATTTATGATTATGTAATGGCAAAACAAAGGCGCTTGGTAGTAAATTAAATCAGTTTTATACTATGTGGGTGACTTGCATGCAGTGTGTACCGCCAGGCTTTGACACATTCCAACGTGGGAAATGCACTTGAAGCATAACAACTGGCTCTTCTCCATCTGTTCATGTTCCCCATTTGACTCATCTCCGCTCTGTAAATACTCTCCGACTTGTTAGCAAGCTGAACAGGTTTCAAAGCTGTGTGAATGAAGAGCTTGTAGGTCAGAAGGCACCTTGTGGGAGACCTCTGAAGACATATAAACTTGCCTTACCAGGAGAAACACTTCATCCATTTGACACTCATGTCAAATTACATTGTTCATACAATCAAAGAGATGCAAGAGAAGACCAAACAAGGGCTGGTGAGGAAGGAAATTGGGCAGAAATAAAGTATATGTCCAAAAATATGGACCATAACCTGCCATTGGGACATGATAAGGAAAAACAAGCCAGAAAAAAAACGTTTGACAAGCACACACACGAAAAGAGCACTGTCATTCTTCACCAGAGGTTGATGAGCAGTGTCCTCAGCCTCATCTTGATGGCATCCATCAGGTGTCTCAGGACACCATCTGTGACTTGCCATGGTGGTCACATAAAATGATAAGCTTTCGTGAGCATGCCACCTGCTGCCCAACCCCATAGGACAGTGATTTAGTGTGTAGAAAAAGCATCTGAATTTCTCAGGCAAAAGAATAAAGAAAAATACAAAGTGTATCTTGTGTAGTGGAGAGAAGCTGATTGATTCTGTGTCTGCACACTCACAGTTGAATGAGTGCTGTAAGCTGGATGTCATTCATAATAATGCCAGCTTATATCAGTTGAGTATTTGCTACAATCTAGGCATCACTCCAAGTAGTCTACTGGTGTGAGTCTATTTAATTTTCACAATAATGATGTGGAGGTTATTTTGCCACTCCTATTTTTTTATAGATAAGAAGAATGAAAGACATCAAACTATTAATTAGCCCAAAGTCATAGTGTATGCCAGAATTAAAATTCAAGCCATTGGGCATAGAGATGGAACTTACAACCATGTACCTAACCCAGGCAACAAAAAGCCCCACGTTAACTGTCCTAGTTTGTTTCTCCATTGCTGTGAGAAAACACTCTGACCAATACCAACTTGGGGAGGAAAGGGTTTATTTATCTTATGTCTCCTTGGTTACAGTTCATCAGGGAATGCAATGGTTCTCAGGGCAGGAACCTGGAGGCAGGAGCTGAAGCAAAGGTCATGGAGGAACACTACTTACAGACTTGCTCTCCTGGTCCCTACTCATCCTGCTTTCTTATGCAACACAGGCCTACCTGCCCAGGAGTGGGTGTTACCACCCACAGGGGGCTGGGTCCTCCCACATCACTCAACAATCAAGAAGATGCCCCATGGACATGGCCATAGGCCAGTTCAATGAAGGAAATTCCCCAACTGAGGCTCCCTCAAGCCAGGTGTGTCAAGTTGACACTAAAGCTATTCAGCACAATTGACCCCCTTGTGACCTTGACACACAAACACATCACTATTAAACCATAACCTTTCCAATTCCTGTCCTCAAGATATAATGTTAATATCACAACATAAGACAATACAACCTTAAAAGCCCTACAGTCCTTAAAAATGCAAACACTTTGAAGTCCATAGTCTCTTTTAAAAGAGACTAAGCAAAACCAAAGTCCAGCATAGTAGCTAGACTCCACTTCTCTGACTTTGCTGTCCACAGCACACACAGCTTATCTCACAGACCCAGGCCAGCTCCATTCCACACCTACTGCTGTCCTTGGTGGTTGTCCCATGGACCCAGCATCTCCAAAAAGTTGGGGTCTCCACTGAAACTGAGGCTACACCTTCACCAATGGCCTCTTTTTGACCCTTGCAGTGCAAAGCCTCAGATTCTCTCCATGACCCCTTGAGTCCTGGGGTCTTCACTGCAACTGAAGCTGCACTTTCCCCTGTGGCCTTTCCTGGCCTCTCAGAGTGCCAAGCCTCAGCTTCTCTCTGTGACTCCTTCATGCTTTCAACACCAGAATCATGCAGGAGACTCTTGCACATTACCAAGTCCTGCTATCAGCTTGAAATAGAGGTGCGCCTCCCCTCTGTGTGCTGACCCTGAGGAAATACCTCCCAGAAGAGTACCATGGTGATGCTGGTCTCTTGTTACTTATAGCTGATTTTTCAGCCCCAGATACCAGCATCAATTGTCCCAGTAAAATAAAAGTTTTACTTCAGGTTCTGGTCTCTTCTTAATCACAACTGATTCTTCAGCTCCAGCTGACCAGAACCTACAGATTCTCAATTCAAAACATCACACAAACAGTCCTGATAGTCTCTGCTTCCCTTTGAAGCATCACAAACCAGGCCTCCATTGTTCACAACTCTTTCAGCATAATTGTTCCAAGCTCCACAGCAACAAACTCTGAGCAGTCAATGGCTTTTCCAGCCCAGAGTTCCAAATGCTTCCACAATCCTCCATCAGGTCTGACACAGCAATATTCCACTCTTGGTACCAGTTTCTGTCCTAGTTTGTTTCTCCATTGCCACGACAAAACACTCTGACAATACCAACTTGGGGAAGAAAGGGTTTATTTATCTTACATCTCCCGGGTCACAGTTCATCAGGGAGCCCAAAGTAGGAACTCAGGGCAGGAACCTGGAGGCAGGAGCTGAGGCACAGGCCATGGAAGAACACTGCTTACTGACTTACTCCCCTGGCCCCTACTCAGCCTGCTTTCTTTTGCAACACAGGCCCAACTGCCCAGGGGTGGCACCACCCACAGTGGGCTGGGCCCTCCCATATCACTCGACAATCAAGCAGATGTCCCATGGAAATGGCCACAGGCCAGCCCAATGGAAGCAATTCCCCAATTGAGGCTCCCTCAACCCAGGTGTGTCAAGTTGACACTAAAGCTATCAGCACATTAACACACACACACACACACACACTGTGGTGATTTGAATGAAAATGTCCCCCATAGTCTCCAAGTATTTGGACATTTTGTCCCTAGTTGGTGGTGCTATTTTAGGAGGTCTTAGAAGGTGTGGCTATCCTGGAGGAAGCATGTCACTGGGGGTGGGCTTAGAGAGTCCTTAAGGCTGCTGGATCTCTAGTTGTTCTCTTGCTTCCTGTGCCTGCTTAAAGATGTGGAGCTTAGCTTCCATTCCTCCTCCAGCCACCTCCAGCCACCATGCCTCCCCATCGTGATGGACTGTAATTCCCCTGGAACAGTAAGCTCAAATAAACTCTTCCTTATATATGTTGCTTTGGTCAGTGTTTCTATCACAGCAACAGAAAAGTGACTAACATGCACACACGGCAGCGGGGGGAGGGGAGAGGAGAGAGAGAGAGAGAGAGAGAGAGAGAGAGAGAGAGAGAGAGAGAGAGATTGAGTTATACTTAAATGCTTTAATTGACTTAGATTGTTCTCAGAATAAAAACTCATTCTTTTGTGACTTAGCTTTCTCTTAAATCTATTGAGTAGAATGTTACAACCAATGCCAATTTAGCAAAGCAGAATTCCAATAATGATTAATGTTATCATTAGATACAAGATGTTCCAAAGGCTCATCTGTTAAAGGCTTAGTCTTCAGCTGGTGGTGCTATTGAGAGGTGATTGGGCTGTAGGAGTGTCAAGTTGATCAGTGGATTAATCCATACATAAGTTCATAGCTAAATAGAGGATTAGGAGGTAGGTAGGGCTGATTGAAAAAATAGGTCAGTGAGGTTGTGCTTTTGAAAGGTGTTACCTAGCATCAAAACCTTTCATTTTTTTGGTCTGCTTTCTGGCTGCCAGCAAGCAAGCAGCTTTCTTCTGCAATGCCCTTTTGCCAAGATGTTTTTGCTTTGTCACAGGCCTAAAAGCCCTGGAACCAGCTGAAAGTGAGGGAAACATCTGAAACAATGAGCTAACACCCCCCCCCACACACACACACACACCAAACAAATATTCCAAATAAACCTTTTAAATTGTTTTTACTCAGGCATTTTCCCACAGTGACAGAAACTGACCAACACAATCCAGCAAGGTACTACGTGTACAGGAGTTCTGACCTTGTCATCAAAGAGCATCCATTCTATCTATGGGACAGCACCTAATCCTATGAGAATCATGAGTCAAGAAGCAGAGCAGTGGATGTGGTTAGACTTCTGATAGGGTGGGAGCAGAAGAGGGGGTATGCCCAAACAAGTGAGTTAATATCAAGAAGACTGTTACTAGGTGACAATGCAGATTAAGTACAAGAAGCAGACTGGAAGAATGGATCTCAAACTTCTAACGATGTCCAGGTAGGTGAGGAGGCCAACTACATCACCTTTAAAAAAAGAGTCATTTCAACCACTTTTTCTATCTGCTTTGTAAGTGCTGTGGAAAGATTCACAGCAATTTATTCTTCTTGCCATGGAAGGTGGGGTTTGGTGGCTCCCTTTTTTCCAAAGGCAAACTGATAAATCTTATCTGGTATTCACTGGTTTGTGACAGCATTAGTTAAGGTCTTCACTATTGGGAGGAATAAATATTTAGTTGAAATTATCTGAAGTAGAAGGAGAATCCATTGACTCATATAATCAGAATTAAGGCTTAACTTGATCCAGGGGCATAAATAATGTCAATGTATCAAACCTGTGCCCTATGGTACACATGTGCTCCAAGCAGCCATCTCTCCTGCCTTGCCTTGTCTTTGTTTGGTGACATTCCCAAGCAGATTTGTTCAAGAGACAAACACACATCCTCCCAGCTTAGCAGTTTTGTGGAAGTGGGACTTCTTTCTACTAACATTTGCATATAACTCATTGTAAAGACTATATGACTATGCTTGAGTTAATACCCAGCCCTTAGACCAAAAGATGGAATATTCTGGTTGACTAACCTGTGTCACCTACCCACTCTGTTTGAAGGAGTTGGTGAGATTCCATCTATGAAAGTCCAACCCAAATTACATGGTGTTTGGGAAGGATTCCTTAATGGAATTAGGAGGCTAGATAGGTAGGGTCAGGTGAAAGAAGCTAGACCAACAGAGCCCATAACCAGCAACTAAGATGTTCAGTCTTTTCATTTTCTTTATCAGTGCTGCTGAGTGTAGACCATCAGCATGACACACCTTAGATGTGGCTCCTTCAGTGTGATTTATGACTATGAGTAAGTCTGTCTTCCTGTAACTGCAGGGTTCTTATGGTGACATGACTCTTAAAATTAGCAGCCACTTACACCTGTGACTGTCATGGTTTACAAAGCACTCCCACATAAAAATGACTGTGTTCCATCTATACAGCAACATGGAAAGTACATAGGGCAGCCATCATTATTCCCATTTAATAGGTGAGGAAATGGTACCTCAGGAAGGTTAGTGGCTTCTCCAGGTAACCAGGGCTTTCAGCTTCAAGATCCACATAGGCGAAAGTAGAAGCTATGGGAGAGCTGAGGGAGTGATTCTGAGGTCATGAAGTGACTCTAACCTCTCAGATAGGGTGAGAGCTGGAAATCATGATTTTCTCCTCTCAAGTTTTCATGACTAGCAACTTGGCCTCCCATGGAAATTCTTGTCTTAAAACCTGCCCAGAAATGATGCCAGAAAGTTCTGTTTCAAAATGCATTTGATGAGGACTATGTAGTGATTTGTCTCCAGCACATGGTATGCCCTGGAATGCTACCAGTGCTCACAGGCTCCTTCTAGGAAAGCTAATACAAAAGATCTGTGTTTATGAATTACTGCATTTGTCATGAAAAGAGAATTACAATACGTGCCTGAGATGCTCACGTGTGAAGCAGGCATGCAGCTTCCAGATTGCTAACATGTATCCAACTATCCTTTCTGTTCATAAGGCCATTATACGTTTGATAAAGGTAAGTTAACTTCTTTTGAGGTTTGCAAGGGTGCAATTTATGTCTGGAATTACAGATGCTAAGTAACGGGATTAGAAGGTGTCGTCAGTACAGTATAACTTGTTACAACTGCTAATTGGTCTCTCTTCTGACAAGTACCTTATTGCTTTACAGGGGAGGGAGGAAAAGAAAACAAGCAGCCCAGACAATTAGAGACCAAACAAAATTAAACAAGTCCTTATGGCCATAGGTATCAGTGTATAGTGCTTTGCCTTGCATTGTTAGTGAGTATGCATTATGAAGCACTTAGGGATGCTCGCTAATGGAGTCTCGATCCCTCCTGGAGGGCGACATGAACATTAGACTCTGTGACTCAGGTGCAGACGCTTGCCTGTATTAGTGTGGGCAGAATGATGCTTTCCTCTCTCACAGGGGTGTAGTGAGGCTTAATTAATTGTTGGGGAAGCACTTTGAGATTCTGGGATGAAAGGCACTATATAATGATAATAATTTGCATCGACAAGGTACATTTCTTCAGTGGAATTCCAAGCACTTTACAAACATTAATTAATCCTCATAACACCCTGGCAAGGTAGGTAAGTTTTCCCAGGATACACTAAACAAATCCACCATATTAGGAGTGGGAGGGAGGTTACTGCAGTGAACTCACTTTAATATTTATTCTTGGTGGGAACTTCCAGAAAGGCTGATATGAACCCTGCTTCCCATTAGTCCAAACGATCTGCCATTCGCTTTTGATTATCCACAAATACCGTATTCTGCCAGAGTGCTAATCATTTTACTTGGGGTACACGTGTCCTGAGCAAAGCGAGTCATAAGCAGCTGTCATTCCAATGGATATTAATGCCTATTGTCTCCCATTCTGGAACTCTGTGCCTCCCCTATGCAAAGAGAATGGTGGGGGAGTGGGTGACATCTGTTTCAAAGATAGACTGCAGCCATACTGGAGAGAATGCACCTGCCTTCCACTTTCAAACCATGTAAGCAATGGCTTTCTGGCCTTTCTTTGTCACCCAGCAGATTTCATATTTTACATTCTGTTTTTTCATCTCCATGCAGCATTGGGGAAACGGAATTTGAGGGAGTGGGTAAGGAGGGAGTCTGGGTTGCATATAAACAGGGCAACCAGCATTTCCAGCAGGAAGGATCTGTTATAAATCAGCAATGCAAAAGCGGCTCAAGTGTCAGGACCCAAGCAGCTCCCCCAAACCCTGGCCATTCCACAGCTGAAATAAACCTAAAGGAGAAAACCGATCCTACAGCTAGACAAATGACTTCAACATGCTGAGTGGTTGGTTTGTTGGTCAGTCTTGAGTGGCACTCTGATGATACCTCTGTTCCCGCATCCTGGCTTTAATTCTGCACACATTCATTCACTGCAGCTTTCCAGATTGAAAAGGAAAACGAAACTTGCTTGCTGTCATTCCCCACAGGCGCCTGGGCTCCAAGGCAGCTGTCTTTTGGCCAGCCTCCTGGGCTGCAAGAGTGTGGCGCCAATGAATCAACGTGTCATCCACGGGGGTGGAAGCAAGATTCCCGAGAGAGGATTGGGAGTGTTCTCTCTCATGGCTGCCTCTGATCAAAAGGAAGGCAAGCAGCCTCCTGACCTTGCATTTGATTTTGACTGAAGGCAATGGCTGATATCAATCTAGCATGTTTTGAGTGAGTTACTCCACCTGGCTAGCCTCAGTTCCCTCTGTGAAATAAGAAGACGAAAGCATATTATTTCCCAAGGTCTCTGTTAGCTGTACTCTGCAGTGATGGTTTGATTTGATACAAATGCTCCTACTTGCTCTACTTTGCAAAACCCTCAACTTTCAAGCCTAGAAAGGGATAGAGTATGCATGGATACTGATCTGCTCTACCTTTGAGATGGTAGAGCACCTGAGGTCACCTCCTTTCATTTCTTTCTCTTGGATGCTCTAGTTCCCGCATTTGTTTCCCTTGGGTGTTCTACAAATATTTTTTGTCTTCTCCGTGTGTCATGGCATAAACAGTGTTGGGAAGTGCTGTTCTTCTGATTGGTCACAGATTAATACACCAGGGCAAGAAACACTCAAGTAACTTGCCTATGATTCTCTCTGATTCTAAAGATTGGGCTTGTCACCATAATATCAAGAATTCCAAAGGCTGCTACCCATTCATGAGTGGAAGATCTTTCCTAAAAAACACCTATGTTCAGCTCCAGATTCTGATCCCCCTAGCAGAAGGGGGATGGGAAACTGGTATTTCCTTGAGGCTCTTTAGGTAATGTACATCAGCACTGAGCAACACAAAGGAGGGTGATCTGGGGCTGGTGATACATGGTTGCACCTAGGGAGGAAGTCATTGGACACCCTGCAGTCAGACGGTAGTGCCTCTCAGCAAAGACAAGGTAGAAGAATGGAGCAGGATACAACCGGGCCTGCTGGGCAGTGAGCTGTCCACCACCATTTTGTTCTAACAGCCAGCTTCAGATGCCCATTGTCATTATGCATATGTTGCTTCATGTCATCTCTGTAACCTTGAGTGCCTTGTTCAAGGTCATACAAATACCAGTTGAAGTCTATATTCTTTCCAATCCACCATGCCGAGTTTCTGATATAAGAGCCCACCAGCAGTAAAGTCTTGCAGGACTCATCCAGCAGGACCTTGAGAGCTTACACTCCTCCCTAAATACCGATTTACCATCTCCATTTTAGACCTTAAAGAAAAAAGAGGCCCACTTGGTAAAGAACTGGGTACATGTCACACAACTAACGATAAGTAGAAAAGTTCAGGCTTGATTCAGGTCCAACTTCCAGGTCAATGCTCTTATGTCTGAAACTCAGCATGGTGGATTGGAAAGACTATAGACTTCAACTGGTATCTGCATGACCTTGAACAAGGCACTCAAGGTTACAGAGAAGACATGAAGTAACATATGCAAAGGTGTGCACCATATGAACTTGTTCAAGAAATGTGCATGGTGGGGTAGGAGGGGGAGAGGTAAGAGCAAGAGAGTGAGTAGTATGATGTCTTAGCCATTAAGAAGCTAATTGCGAGGCAAGAGAGAGTTAAGCTATTTTGTTCAATTTCACTGTTTCCCTAAGCAGAACTGGTTAAGGGATAGATTTAGGACAGAAAAAACCCATCTAAAACTACAAGTAAGTTTTTTTTTTTTTTCAGTTCTTCCTAATGACTGCTTACCTTCATATCTCAGGTCACTAATGCTGGGAAGAGTGTGGTTCCAAACAGACCGGAAACTGACTGCTCAAAAATCCAGCAGGTTGAGAGCTAGAGAGATGACTTGGCTGTTAAGAGCAAGGGCTGCTCTTGCAGATGACCCAGGTTCCATTTTCAGCACCTACATAAAGGCTAACAACCATTTATAACTCCAGTTCCAGGGGATCTGGCACCATCTTCTGGCCTCTGCAGATACTGCATGACATGAGTGCACTTACATACATGCAGACAATACACTCATACACATTAAAAAAAAAATTATTGTAACAGGTGTGGAGCCTTTCAGAGGGCAGCTTACATATCCATGTTTGAAGCTCCATATCACTTTTTGTACATGCTTGGTCTAGGCAGACTAAGGATATGCTTCTGTCCAAGGATTCTGCACAATCAATTGAGCATCTCTCACGCAAGATAATGGGCAATGGGAGGGAGGAAGAAACTGGCTGATAATCTGTGGTTCTGATGGGACTTGAGGATCATACCATAGATGTCTTAAGAGTCATAAACCATAAAAAGCCATCTCAACCTCAATCTACAAAACAGATTGAAACAACAAAAGAGACGAGGTAGCTTTAGCATGGTGACCTTTACGATCAGGAGGAGGCACCCTCCCATGTTGAGCAGAAGAACCTCATTAGCTATGGTCTTAGAGATATAGCTCTAATCAGGAGTGAAGCTCTAATAGGAGGAAGCAATAAGATGAAAAAATCCAGTTGTACCAGGGGCTTCTTGGTCTAAAGACCCAACCCACAGGGAGTTCAAGGTATCCTTGCTGCTCAAAGAGGACCCTCCGCAGAGCAGGAGGGTGTTTTAAAACTCTGGGGGAGCCCTCCTTTGAAGCCTTTGTTGTTCTAGCAGATGCAAAAATGGAAGGATCCAAAAGGGGAAGACTCACAGCAGACTGGGTGTTACTATGAGCAGATGACAGCTCCCCAGGCAGAAGTAGAACCTGAGGAATGGAGGACTGCAGGGCTGCACTTTCTTCATGTGCGGGCTAGTAGGAGACCTGCCGCACACTGGAAATCAAACTTGGCACTGGCACTTTGAAGTCTCTTCCCTTCTGAGGTTTTGGTGGTGGGATAATGAGTAGATGAAAGGCCCTTTTAGTAGGGCTGTGAACAGCTAGTTCAAATGAATGGGTGTTAGCAGCACAGGGAAGTCTATGAGGCCAGCTCCAAGGGGATGGGGGGTAGGGTGGAGAACAGAGCTCGCCTTTGGACAGTCTGCCCCCAGCACTAGCCCTGGAAACAATTAGTGAGGGGAGGAGAACAAAAGGGAAGTAAAGAGGAAGGACAAGGATGTCCTACCAGACTGGTGACTCAGCTTCTGAGGCTGCCCCTCCCTTAAAGCGTTTAGAATGAGGACAATAGAGGGTGTGAGCTTGTAGAACCAGGCAGATTCTGGCAAGATCTCCCTCATGACCAGATGAGAACCCTTTATCCTTCCGTATTTATGAATAAAAGTCTGTAATGCCCTGTTTGGGGCTACAAAGCTGTCTTTCAGACCCCAGGGCTTTAGGGTCCTCTAGGGCTCTGTCTTCTGTCCTTTGACACCCTCCCTCCCCCAAGGTCTCCTTTTTATTGTTGAGAAACCTCCCCTTTTCCTCTGCTCTTAACTGAAGGAGCAAAGGCTTTGGTACTGTGTTGTCCACATCTGTGAAATACATTCCTTCTTAGACCTTTACTTGGATACAAGACAATAGGACCACAGTTGATGGTCCTCAGATGGCCAGTGAAGTTCACACAGTGTTTAGCATGGAATTCTGTGTCATTATTTACTTTTTTGTTTTTGAAAGTGCTGGAGATTGAATCCAGCACTAGGCAAGTACTCTACCACTAAGCTATAGCTCCAGACCCTGTATCGATATTTATTAATAACAATCATATTTCATATTTCATAATTTGGAAGCTTGTCCAGTATCTAGCCCTGCATTCCTGCATTCAGGAGAAGTTGGACTGTGCCTCCAGATGGGGCAGGAACACTCTTGTTCCCTAAGTACAACCTCTGTTGGTCCATGCCCCACCCCACATTATCTTTTAGACTGTAAATCTGTTCACTTCTACTGTTGACATGCTTACACTCTTGTACATTTATTATAGCCACACAATCACTACCAAGCATTATACTGTGTGTGACCCTGGTAAGCTTTTGTGGGGGGGGCACCTCATCTCCCTTTCATGTGGAGAAAGCTTCATGTAAGTAGTACTCCTGGCCTCTCTTCCACTCTTGACTTCATAGATTTAGAAGCAACACCAGCTGAGTATTCATATTTGCTCTGTTCTAGTCCAGATATGAGGGCTTTCTCTGCATGGCACCACTCAAGTTGTCCATTTCTTCTGTGCTAGTCATTTTCCATCATTGTGACAAGATTTCTTTCGGCTTATGGTTTCAGAGGATTCAGTGCATGGTGAGTTGACTCTTGATGTTAGCCTGTGGGAAAGTAGAACATCATGGTGGAAGAATGTGGTGGATCAAAACTGCTTACCTCATGGCGATTGGGAGGCAGTAAGAGTGATAGGAGTGGGCCGGGAGAAGATATGAACTCATCAACAGGTCAATCCAATGATGCTGTTAGCATCCTCAGCATTCAGTTACCTCCTAGTAGTGCTGGGGACTAAGGGTAGAGCAAGCTGAATGGGTCACAATCTCAAAGCCTTATTCTCTGCTTGGATTTATCAGTCATCCATCAGGAACCCTGATGCTTTGTTTAGAAAAGACAATTACTGGGTTCAGAGTTGAAGGTTCTGTTTTGGATAACATGTGTATGCTGATGTGCTTCCAGTTCAGGGACCAGCAAGCTCTTTACCCCTAAATCTATGTATTAGCTGAGTTTTCCCAGTACCCCCAGGTTACCCGGATTTTACTGGCCACTACTTTTCTGAATGATGCAGACCTTTATGTCTATGCAAAATCCCCTCTTTCAAGTCAAAGAGACCCAAGGGGCAACTCTTTTGTCCTCACTCATGGCCTGTATACATATATCTTTGATCCACCTGATGGAATCCTCAGCATCATCCCTGGCGCTGGAGATCCCTGCGAAAGCTCATGTTTCTGCCCAGGACCTTATCTCTTGGTGTCCCTCATGCTTCCATCCTTGTAGGTGTCCAAAGTTGCTAGGTTTACTTTGGGGCTCACTGCAGGGATTTGATTCAGATCTCTATACAGAAGCACCAGGAAAACTACTTTCCTCACCCTGGATTATGGTTTGTTACCCAAAAGGTTGTTCCAAAGTGGCTTTGCATGTCCTCATAGTCCATTGCTAGCTGCATCCTCTCTCTCTCCACAGACTTCTATACTGCTAACTGAGGGGTGCTGACTGAGGGCTGCATTCTGGCACTGATATTTGGTTGTCTTACCATGCCAGAGTGCTCTTCCTGCCCTTCCTAGGTTCCCTTAACTAGAATGTGTAAGTTGACCCCTCAGTTGCTAGCCTAGTGGTGAAGTCCAGAAAAGAAGAATGATAAAAACCAATATTTAATGAACCCAATACCATTCTAGCCACTTCATCTGAATGAAGTCATGGGATCCTCCCAAGAACTCTGTAAGATAGGTATAAGGTATTGACATTTAATGGAAGAGGAAACTAGCTGTAGGGCTTCAGAGTCAGCCACACAGCTGCCTTCAGATCCTGGTGGTCTGGGTCTTGCTGACCCTCTTTACTCTGCTTAGACCGGCTGAATCCTGATATGGAGTATATATATATATATATATATATAGAGAGAGAGAGAGAGAGAGAGAGAGAGAGGCTTACCCCATATTCATACGTTGAAGTTCTACTCACTAGTACTTGGAAATTGTGATTATATTCAGTGACAGAACTTTTATAGAGATAATTAAGGGAAAAAGAGGGCACATGAGTGAGTGGGCTGGAATCCAATATAGCTGGAGTCCTCAAGGAGAATTTAGGACACACAGAGCACAGATTTAAGAATGCCAATGTAGAGGATGGTGAGAAGGTAACCATCTCAGGCTGATGAGACAGACCTCAGAAGAAACCAACCTTACCAACACCTTGACCTTGGATTTCCAATCCATAGAACCATGAGGAAGTAATTGTTCAAACCATCCATTATGGTACATTACTGCAGTCCTGATAGACTAACCCAAGCCCTCAGCTCCCTGTATTTGCATGCAAAGTCACTCTAGAACATGCAGTTATGAGCACTTGAGCCCACCCTTCTCATTAAATAACAAAGCAGGACAGCTGGGGCTCAGAGAGGTGGGGACTTGCCCAGGATGAAAATAAGTATATCTTAAGAGGCTAAGGGAAGGCAAACACTGAATTTGAGATAGCTCAAATCTTTATTTTGCTTTATAAATGGAAAACGAAAACTCAGAGGGATGAAATAATTTGCCCAAGATTAAAATATGTGTATGTCAGAGCCTAAGAAAAGGAACTGCAAAATGAAAATCAGTATACAAGAAGTTCTTAAAAAAAATTATTTATTTGTATTTTATGTGTATGAATATATTGCCTGCACGTGTGTTAAGTGTACCTGTGTCGTGCAGTGCCTATGGAGGTCAAAAGAGAGCATCTGATCCCCTGGAACTGGAGTTACAGACAGTTGTTAGCTGCCATGTGGGTGCTGGGAATCGAATCTGGGTCCTCTGCAAGAGCAGCCAGTGCTCTTAACTGCTGAGCCATCTCTCCAACTCTTATACAAGAAGTTCTAAAATGGAGATCACTCTATTTTGGGGCAGTGAACTAAAAAATTTACTTTCCATTAAATAAAGGCAGTATATTAACTGTAGTCTAGCCTGCTATTGAGTTATGGTGAAAATGCAAGGTTTGCTTATTGATCCCTCTGAGTGTCATGTAAAATAAAGACATTTTTCTGGATAGAAGGTACTAGAATTTGGGCTAGCTGCTCTCAAATTTCATTAATTAAAGAGAGCACCTTATCAGGACTCAGAAGTACCCTCAAGGAGATCAAGTCTCAGGAGAGGTTCATCAGTCCCTGGTCATTTTAAGAGGTATGAGGACAAAGGTGTGTACAATGCCGGGCTTATGCAAGATCCATCTGTGCTTAGGCAACTGGATAGATCAATGTACAGAAAGCACTAAGCACTACAAACGTTAGGCACATGTTTAAACATGAATCACCACAGCAACCCGAGGTTAATGTGAGCGCCTTTCACTTTCCTAATAGGAAATCGAGCCAACCCGCACCTCCATCCACAGACTCAGCGATACCCGAGTGGTTTCCATGCGGTCAGAAGCATTAGTTAGGGTCTTGTCCATATCTATTAGGAGGGAGGAAGCCCATTTAACAAATTAAAATTGTTTTTATTTCCCCAGCTAATTGTTTTCTAATTGTTTAAGTAAAAGGTTTTGGTCTTGATTAGAGGCTTTTAGTAAATGAAATCTGTTCACATTTTACAAGTCAAATATTTAGATCATAGAGAGTCAGTTATGGTTAGTGAAGTTGGCTAGGGCAAGGGTTTTGAAATGTAAGTGTTGATGCTGAATAGGACTTTGAGGTGATGTGGTTCAATGCTCTCATCTCAAACTGAGGGAGTGGAGACCTGGGGAGGTCACGTGGCCTGAACGGGAGAGTGCCAAGCTCTGCCATCCCAGGCTAAGCAGAATCTGTTCCAGGTAGATCTATAGTCAACACAGAAGCCTTTAATTAAACATTTAGCCTCAAAAAA
>NW_008349068.1:2964630-2973804 GCF_000622305.1 Nannospalax galili | reverse complement strand
AAAACCAGCCTATGTGCAGATTAAATGGGGCATGTAGGAGCATTAAGTAATGAGTCTACAATAAAATGCAGGCTATATTTTTTATACCTTTTCAAAGACTAGTCAGCTCTTAAGATTTAACTGAGAAGTTGATATGGGAATATCTGACATAATACTGGGTTGCATGAGCTGTAGGGTATGCATGTGAGTGTGCCATACTCCTTAAAATCAAATCACATGCCAGTATGGTTTTTAAGAACAAATAGAAGGGAAAAATATAAATGTTGATGTGTGTTCCTTGGAATCTCAAATAATTCATGGAAAGGTGGAAGGCCTTACAAGGAAGAAAACAATTTCATGGTCAAATAAAGCCGGAAAATACCAGGTTAGGCAAGGTTTAAAAGATCCTTTATTTTCCTTGTGCGCTCTTCTCTGTTTCTGTCATTGTCTCTTCTTGTCCCTCTCCCTTCTTTTTATCTCAGCCAACCTCCCCTTCACTCCCCTCCCCTCTCCTCCCCTCCCCTCCCTCTCTCCCTCCCTCCCTCCCTCCTTCCCTCCCTCCTTTCCTTCCTTTATGCCTTCCTTTTTTCCTTCCTTCCTCTTTGACACCAGAAATATCAGTATTATGCGTCACCAGATATAGGGATGGGGAAAAAGAATGTTTAATTTGTGTTTTCCTTCTTCTTTATTTTTAATTATTAGAATTCCAAGCACTAGAGAAATGGAAATTTCCTGACAATGTGGCATCAATGGTCAATCTATTTTGGACAGCAATTTGACATTTTTTTTGGAAAATGAAATTGGCCCTAAAAACTTCTTTCTTGGAATTAACATTGCAAGAAATGCATTTAAAAAGCCCTGGTAGGCCATCATCCTGGCTTCCTTTCTGTTTGAGTAACTCCTAGATGGAAGAGGGGGCCAGACACAGCTGATCAATCTATGTGGGACCTGGGATTTCCAACCTCTACTCTGGACCATTCCAGGTAACTTTGCTTCCTTATCACCTCTACCTTTCCTCCTGGGTCGAGTCATTAGACAGCGTGGATTCAGACCAGAATCTTAAAATGTAATAGTATTAAACAATTTTATTTTCAGTATAAAGTAACTATTCTCTATAAGCAATAAGGATACTGGAGGTACAAGGTAATAGCCAATGCCATTGTTCATTTACCACTGTATTCCAATCACCAAGATGCTGAAATAAGTCAATTCAGCTTCTACTGCTGAGGAGGGCACTAATGGTACACACACTAATGTGGTAAACAACAACTCACATTATAGTACTTCTGTAGTTTCCTATGCACAGATCACTATTCTAAGCTCTTTATATATACAGATTCCTTTACTCCTCAGAGCAACCCTATGATACATACTACTGCAAGTTTGTTTCACAGCTGCTGCAAGCTCCAAAACTCACCTAAGTTACTTAGTTTTTAAGTGGGTAGCCAGGCTTGAAACCAGACACAGCAGCTCCAGGGGAGCTGAGTTTGCTCCTTCCCCTGGCCTTTGACCATGTCTCCAGGGAGTGATATGTGCTCTCAGTTTAACAAGGCATGTTGGGAAGACAGTGGAGAGCACAGTCAGCTTGTATGAGGGGAAGGTTATGAAGAAGTACAAGACCATGATAAGTGTCTTGACAAATGAGTATTTGCGTATGGGGAGGAGTGAGGGAGGGAAGGACCTCGTGGACAGTGAATAGTTCAGTGCAGGAGAGGCTGTTTTCCATCCAGGATTTAGGGAAGGTTGTTGAGTCACCTCAGATACATTTTCCTGTCCAGGATTTTGACCTAGTTTACCTGGACTCTCAATTCCACCCAAGAAATCTCTGACTTTTCTTCAGACATGATGTCTTCTCAATCCTTTCTTCTCCCCAAACCCAGCTTTAATTTATTTTATTTTTGAGACAATGTCATTAAAGAAATATTTATGTATGCTATGGTAGGCATTTAGAGGTCAGAGAACTACTTGCAGGAGTCAATTCTCTCCTTCTATCATGTGGATTCTGGCTATTGAGCTAGGGTCCTTAGGCTGGGTGGCAGGAGCCCTTATTTATAGTCATCTTTCTGGCCCTTCGAGTCAGGATCTTATGTAGTGCAGGCTGGCCTCGAAATTTCTTTGTAGCAAAGAATGGTATTGAACTCCTGATCTTGAACTTCATCTCCCAATTGCTAGGATTACAAGTATATACTACCATATATAGTTCATGTGGTACTAGGGATTGAATTTAGGGCTTCCTGTACACTAGGCAAGCACTCTACCAACTGAGCTATGTCCCTAGCTTCATCCTTATCTGTTTTAATAAACATTCCTCACTATAGTACCATGCTATCTCTCTGTGCCAGCAGGCTCAAATGATTTCCATGATCATATTAGAGGCATAGGGCCATGCCTCCCTTGTTCCTAGTCAGTCAACCATATGTGAAACTTTTTGAGTGGAGGCTCTGTTGGGTCAGCATCAAGCCCACTGGGAATTTTATGCACACAAAGCAACTCAAATTCTCTGACTCTAGCATGGGGGTGTGAGGGACTTGTGGGAGAAACAACTTTCCCCTTTCTTGTACACTCACTTTTGTTATTAACAGCCTTGTAGAAATAAGCTTCCCTGCTTGAAATATGGAATGACCGAGAGCACAGCCCCTGGATTTATGGCTCCGCACAGCATGCAGACATAATTTTTACTTAGCTGCTGTGATGACAAGATTCAGTAAGGCATTAGGCAAGCAAGTCTGAATTACTCATCTAAAATATGGGATGTCTCTGGACACTCAGGCCCTCCGAGAAGATACCTGAGTAGCCTTGGCCCCTCTGGGGATAGGAAGATGCTTAGAATCTAATTTCCATTTGACTGACTTGGAAAGGCCAGGACCAGTTTGGCCAAGTCTCTCTCTGGGGGCTTTTTGGAGAACCCAATAAAAAAACTGAAAACTGGCCACAGAGCAGCCACTTGGCGTCAGCCACTCAGGTTTTAGATAAGGGCTCCCATTCTTTTTTATTGTCTGCTTCACCTAACCTCTGCCTTATTTCTCTTTTATTCCCTCTGGGGGTAAGGCAAGTGGGGAGGGGAAAGGACACTTTCTCTTTAAGCATGCAACTACTTTGGTTTGGGTCACTAAATGAAGCTTAACCAGAGAAAGGGAACCTCAGTTAGCACAACAAATGCCTACTTGGGCTTCTCTGAATTCTCCAGCCTCTGCCTTGAGCGGCTCCTCAGCCTCCCTTGAAGAAGCTGCTGCAAAGATCAAACCCTTCAGCTATTTGGTCTCCTCCCATTTGGCTTGGCCTCACTATCACCCATTGACATTTGAGTTGTGTCTACTTGAAAAGAGAAGGAGAAAAGAGCACAAATAGGAAGAAAAAATATGCCGGAGATGTTAGTTACATCCTGCTAGGCAAGGAAAAGGAATATCCGGCTCTGCAGAGACCGGAGGGTGTGGTGTGTTGGCTTATGCATTTCCTTTTTGTCTTGGTCTTTTCCTGTGTTTCTGCCCTTACACAGCCACATTTGCTAATGTGACAATAAGGATGACTTAAACTGCCTGAGTTTATCCAGGATGTTGGAAGGAGGGGCCTAGGAAATGAATGGACTGAGCCTACCTTCTGCTCAGTCAAAGGGCAGTGCTTTGAAGGGTGTCCCTAGGCTCTGGGCCCTGGCTGCTTGGGTGAGAGAAGTCACTAGAGGAAGTTACCGGTTGAGGCAAAGACAACAGGCACATCCAAAACGGAAGGATGGCCTTGACCTGGCTGGCTGACCCCAGGCCATGGGGGAGGTCCCAGCAATGCCCTGTGGTCAGGGAGGGTGGGAAATGCTGGTGAAAGCCTCTTCACAGGGGGGTTGTGGGAAGACTTGGGTGGGTAGTTTGACAGGGCATTGCAGTGGCCCTTGATCTTCCCTATGAGCACCTCTAAATCCTGGTAAAATGTAGGTCTGGGTTGGGAGCCTGTGTTCTCCATTTCCAGCTAGCTCAGGTGATGTTGGGACCACATTCTGAATGGCAGATGTGCTTGGCTCAAAAGCAAAGGTGCAGAAGAGAGATGCAGAGGATGGTAGTGGGGGCAAATTTCATTCTGCAGTGTTACAACAGAAAGGGTCTGGAGAGATGGCTCAGTGCTTAAGAGCACTGGCTACCCTTACAGAGTTCTCTTGCAGAGGGTTCAAATCCCAGCACCAACATGGCAGCTAACAATGATCTGTAACTCCATTCCAGGGATCCAATGCCCTCTTCTGACCTCTGTGGGCATTGCACGACACGGGTGCACTTACATACGTGCAGGCAATGTGCTCATATACATAAAATAAATAAACAAATAAAATATTAAAAAATAAAACAGAAAAAAGAGAAGGGAAAAGAGAAAGAACATTTCCATTCTTTGAAGGCAGATGAAGGCAGCACTTAGTTTTCTTTTTTTGACATCTGTCACCCGAGTTCTCTTAGGGTCCCTTGCTCCTGGTGCTATTAGACAAACCACATAGCACGTCTTTATCTGAATTTTTCATAGTTAATATCCTGGATAGGGGGAATAGAGTAACTTACAAAGGCGAACACCCAGTGCTCCACAAAAGGCGAACACCCGGCACCCCATTCCACTCTGTAGCTCAGCAGCCCGCCATTCCGTATCACTTCTATGCCCCGCCCACAGTGTCCGTTTGCTTTTGCCCACATCTCGTGGGGCTCCCATCTCGCTTCAGGTTGGTAAATGCCCCCTCTCACATCCACCGGGCGAGACATTGGGGCCATTTTTTTCTGCACCTGCTACGGCTTCTGTCCCAAAATGCTGCCAAGGCTCCTGCCTAATTCTCCTCAGCTCCCTATCCGTAGCTAACTCTTGGCAGCCAATTCTCAGCAGGAGGCCCTGCCCCTAGGAGGAATAAGTGCCCCTAGGGACATAACATCTAAATTTATTAAGTTTATTTTAACTAGTACATAAAAAGCATAAAATTGTGCATGTTAGTGGAGTAATATGCAAGGTTTTGATACAGCTATACATTATACAATGTTTAAATTAGGTTAAATATATCTATGTCCTCAAATATTTATCATTCGTTTATGGTAAAACGATTCAAAATCCCGTCTTCAAGCTTTTTGAAATACATAGCAAATTATAATCTATAGCCACCCTATTTTACAATTGAAAAGCAGAATTTTTGCTCTTATCCTATGGTATCTTAACCTTTTCCAACCCCCTCCTGCTTGCTCTAGTCTGGTAACCACCATTCCACCTGGGTTTCTATTGTCACTCATGTTCAATACATTGGGCGTTTTGTAACCATGGAGATTTCTTCTTGGTAAAGGGTAGCACCTGTCAGGACTGGAGAGATGGCTCAGGGGTTAAGAGCACTGGATGTTCTTACAGAGGACGTGGGTTTGGTTCTCAGCACCCACATAGCGGCTAACAACCATTCTAACTCTAGTTTGAGGGGATCTGATGTCTGATGACCGCTTCTGACCTTCCTGGGCATTGCATGACACAGGTGCACTTACACACTTGCAGACAATACACTCATGCACATAAAAAAAAAAAAAAAAGAGTGGCACTTGTCACATCGCACCCCAAAGAGCTGCCCTTAGATTGGCTATAAAGGAATCACTTTAGCAGTGTGTTTGAGCTGCAGATTCTGAGACCTTGTCTAGTTCTTTTCAATCAGAAGAGAATGAGCTCAGTCCATTCATTTCCCAAGCTCCTTCCTCCAATATCCTGGATAAACTCAGAGGGTTTAAGTTATCCTTATTATATTAGCAAATGCTGCCCTGTGATGGTAGGGATTGGGGCAAAGAGTGATTGAGGTGCTCAGGACTTGGTACTTATCAAGCTTCCCAGTAGATTCTTGGGTTCATTGAAGTAACTGAAGCATTAGGTCCTCAGGTTCCATTGTTCTTTCTTGAATTGCACCAGAGCAGTAAGTACCACCAGAAAACAGCGATTTAATGTCCTTTTAAAACACACAAAGAACACATATTTCAGTAGAGAAATTGAGAAAAGGCAGAAGCATCCTGAGCATCCTGGTGTACGTTCTTCCAGACATTTTCCCTATGCATTTTAGAAATGAAAGTGTAATTAGATGTTAATTCTTTTAAAGTCCATAGCACATTGAAAGACTCTTCAACCTGCATTTTAATGACATATTCATGTATTTTTCTCTCTAAAATCTGTTCATGAACACTTCTTTTTTTTTTTTTTTGCCTCTTTAAGTGACAACTTTGTTTTTCTTTTTTCAACCCTTACTTTCATAGATCAGGTGAAACCAGGTGTAGATGTTTTAGAATTCATGTTCTCAGGTCTGCTGCATTATACGACTTGCTGAGCCATGGGCCAAACAGCTCAGTTCTCTGACTTTCATCTCTTTGCAGATGAAACTACTGATGTCTGACCTAAATCTCCCAGAAAGCTGTTCCCAGAATTATCTTTAGGATAAAATCTGTAAATTTCTTTGGATTACTGATAGAGTGATAAAAATCCAAGATTCTACGGCTATTTCCTTGGTATTTGTCAGAGAACTTCAAGATGTTATATAAGGATATTTTTAAAAATTAGTCACTTTAAAGGCTTTAAAGGTGAAGACAGAACGTCCTTCTAAAGACTGTCCCTCTGCTTCTGCAGAGATGCATTTCTTGCCATTCCTTGTAGACATTGGCATGACATTGGCTGCAAAGGAGCAAGAGACAGAGTGAGTTTAGTAGCAGTCATTCGATTCCTTGTGTATTGCATGCAGCTTCTATCACATGGACCAGGTAAAGATGTGTGCTAGCCAGCCTACGCAGAGAAACAAGCACATATTTGTAAACAGATAAATAGATAAATGCATAAAGATATCAGACAAAGACTGATATGTACTGTATTGTAGGTAAGTAAGTTCAAAGTCTAAGGGGCAGGCCACCAGGAAAGAAAAATCATGGGCAGGCTAGAACCCCACAGGGAAAGGTTTGAATCTGGTCCACACTCAGGAATCTGTTCCTCTAAGGAATGCTTCAATTTGTTTTTTAGGCCTTCCAACTGGCTAACTCACCAGGAAAAGTTCTAAGTTAGAGTCAACCAATTAGGACCTCACTTACAGTTACCAGTGCCTCTTCACAGTAGCACTTAGGTGCTTAGTGGGGACTGTGGCCTAGCCAAGTTGACACATCAAAAGGCCATCTTAGTCCATGTCTTGCCAATTTAGCACCTGTTGGTATCTCCTTAAAGCATACTTAGTCTCCAAACAAGGACAATGACCAAGGTATATTTCCACTTAAGAACATACAAGTAAGAACAATTATGGAGCTTCCCCCTATTTATCATTTTTTAAGTCTACCATCCTTCTACCCCTTACTAGTTCGTACTTTGTTAACCATCATTTTCCTCAGATTCCCACCTCTCATCTTTCCAAGGTTCTTATCCGTTTATTTCCATTGTTTTTTGATGGTTCTTACATTAGTTACTTTTTTCATCATTAAGGCAAAGGACCTAAGAGAAGCAGCTTAGGAGAAGAAAAATTTTGGCCCTAGTTTCCAAGGGTGCAGTCCATCATGGAGGAGAAGAGTAGGTGGAGCAGCACTACGGTAGTAGGAGGATGTGGTGGAGACTTGTCCACATTGTGGCCAAAGACCAGGAAGCAGAAAAAGCAGAATCAAACCAGAAGTGTGTATAACTTTCAGAGAGGCTAGACGCTATGTAACCTACTTCTGTTGAGTCAGCCACATAATCTGAAGGTTTCACAACGTCCCAAAACAGCGATACCACCTGGCAACCAAGTGCTCAAACACAAGCCTGTGGGGGCGACATTTAGACACAAATCATAGCAACTCCCTTCCCCAAAGCATTTTTTTTGAACCTCCAGGAATAACTGACCTAGATCTGGGATGCTTGTGATTACCAGGCACAGTACTAAACACTGTTTATATAGAAATCTGTCTAGTATTCATAGTCAGTTATGTGATGTAGCTGCTACTATTTTCCTTCTCTGCATTAGGAAACTGCATCTTAGGGAATAAATTGCCCTAAGATCACACCACTTGCCCATGACAAAACTGGGATTTGAATTTAGATTTTATTCTAAAGAATGATTTTAATCACATTAAAACATTTTGAAGGTTCTTGCTAGTTTTTCTTTGAATGAGGCCTAGACCATCTGTATCAAGATCACTTGTTGAAAACGCAGATTCATGGACCCAATCCAGTCCTAATGAATCTGAAACAGTGAGACAGGCCTGGGAATCAGTATTTTAAACGCATTTCCTAAGTGATCTTTATAGCTGGAGCGACTCTGAAAGTAGGGAATGAAAGAAAACATTTTGAAAGACGAACCATCTTGCTGGGTTTCAGATATTTATGTTGTTAGAAAGAAGCATTACCAAATGCTGAAAATCACTTCCTAGATGGGCTGGGGCGAACATGTATGGAGACGTCCCAGTGCTTGAAGACTAGGGTATGACATACATAGGGAAGTTTATTCTTCCTAAGGAGAATTTTCCCACTTTCCCTAGACACTGAGGGAATTGGCCCTGGCAATGCCGCAAACTGCATGTTCAGAGGACCCTTCTCATCACATATGTCAGTTGTTCAGACACAGCATGAGGTACTGTTAGTACTATCCCTAGTGCAGTAGATAGTTCAGATTACAATGCAACTTTTGGTAACCATCGTATACACCAGAGATTTATAAGACCTTTCATTATCTTGGTTTTGTATGTGAAGGTGAAGGTCGGGAAGGAGTGGTGGCTAGAGGGATTCTGAAAGGCAAATGATTGAAATAGGAAGGAAAGGAATGCCTAGCTCACTCCCCCGCCAGATCAGTCATTATTCCGAAGTGATCTCTAATCAAAATACAGCATATGGTTTTTATTAATTTGGGGCAATTCCCCTGCCATCTAGTGCAATAAAAAGAATATCATAAAAATTGATATTATAAAAGATTGTAGCATCCCTTGTCAAGAGAGGCAAACATGAAGTATATAATCTAAGGTAATGAAATAAGTTGAGTTGCTTCTTTAGTGCTTAGTATTGTTATTTTTATTGCTGAAAGTTCTGAGAAGATGAGATTCAGAGCTGGGTTATAAATAGATTTTAAATCAATTTTTACCATAAGACTGATAACAAGGGCCAAAATTTCTCAACTGCCTCAGTAGGGAAAAAAACCAAGTATTTTTTATCTTTAAGTAGGATTCACCATAATCAACTTATTGTTTTCCAAATATAAAAAAATTTAAGCTCATGAGGTTT
>NW_008349068.1:2954409-2964606 GCF_000622305.1 Nannospalax galili | reverse complement strand
CCCCCCCCCCCCCCCCCCCGGTTTCTGAGTGCATCCTTCCTGGCGCTGTATTGACCAACTCTTGTTTCCTGTAGTGTAGCATTGTTCATGCCACTTTCTCCAGAGCTAAATCTTGCAACAGTGGATCCAGGACATCCTCCTATGAATGCCCCACCAAACAACATTAGCTTCTTCCTCAGGAGAGCTGACTCTCTCGGCTTTCTGGTTCTGTGTCTGAACTGAAATGCTTGAAAGAATGAGGATTGATAGTGTGGGAAGAGACCACATACCACCTCTGCGAGTTGCCAGGTCATTGTGGAGAGATGCCAGAGGGAGGGAGGGGCAGAGGTTGGAGACTCACTGGGTAGATGTGTTCACACCGGCAACTTTTAAACTTAAGAAAAAGTTTAAAGCTGGCATATACAGTACTATATTTCATTATGGCACTTTCTACTTATTAAACTTGGTTCTCATTCATCCTTCTCCTCCTGTTCTCCCCATCCCCCAAATATCCCTGTCAACTTCATCTTCTGATTTTGTGTGTGTGTGTGTGTGTATGTGTGTATGTGTGTGTGTGCGTTATTCAATATTAAACCTAGGCTCTTGAGAATGTGCTAGGTAAGAACTCTATCACTGAGCTACAGTCTCAGCCCCCACAAAGGGATGTTTTTAAAACACCCCTTCAGTCAGGAATTAACACCATTTCCTAAATGAGGACTCCATGTCTTGGAAAGATTTAATAATGTGCTCAGCTCACACAGCAGGTGGTACAGGATGAATTCTACCCCGCTTTCCTTCCACTGGTGGCTGCTGCTGACAACAGGGCTTCTCTCCAAGCATGGTAGCGAGGGAGAAGCCAGCAGATGGAGGTGCAAGGAATCTTTCTGCTCCATTTCTTTGCTCCCAGATTTTGGCACAGTCAGGTTTTATGGACAGAGGAGGAGCTTTGTCCTCATCTTAAGGTGGTTGAAATGATCTTTTCCACAACAGCAGGTTAGTATAGGATTGAACAAAGTGGGGTTTTTTGTTTGTGAGCTAGTTCTATGTCATAGAGAAAACTTCTGACTTACAGAATTTTGTTTTGCCAAACAGTTGAACTCCCTGGACTACTCCACAGGCTGTCGTAGCATAAACATTCAAAAGAAATGGTGATGGATGGGGAAATTCGTGAAGAAGAAGCGATCATGCCAGTTTTGTGGATGAGGGACATGGTTTTAGTTTTGACTGACATAACAAAATGCTGGAGTGATTTAGACAACAGACATTTAGTGCTCCCTGCTTTGAAAGCTAGTGAGTTCAAGATCAAGGTGCAGCAGGTTAGGTTCCTGGTGAAGTTCTTCTTGGCTTACAGATGACCATCTCACTGTGGTCCTGCATGGAAGAGGGAGAGGAAGTGAGAATGCGCTCATCTATCTTTCTCTTCTAAAGATACTTGTCCCGCTATGGGGGCTCTACCCTCATGACCTCCTTTCAATTTATTTGCTTTCCAAGTACCTCCAGGTACCATCACCCTGGGTTAGGGTTTCAACATGTGCATTTTGGGGAGACATACATTCAGACCACAGCAGGGGTCAACTGCATCAATGAGATGAGGTCTGAGATCTGGCCACATCTTGTTCTACTCCTGATAGAATCCATAACAAGATGTGGCAGGAAGGGGCTCAACTATGTAAGAAGGTAAAGCAAGAGGTTCCAGCCGCCTTTGTACTCTGAGTTGCTTTGATTTTAAGGTGGTCTTACAGATGGACAAGGTCTTGCAGATAGCTGTTCTGTGGATTTTGAGGGAGGCTTACAGGGATTCTTCTCAGATGAGTAAACTGGCATTTTAGGCTGGATTACTTTTCTCATCACTGTGACCAAACGCCTGACAAGAAGTAATGTCAGGGAAGAAGGGTTTGTTTTGACTGACAGTTTGAGGGGACATGTGTATCATAGTAGGGAAGGCATGGCAGCAGGAGTGGGAGGTAGCTGGTCACCTTGAATCTATAGTCAAGAAGCAGAGTGCAAACAGGAAGTGGGGCTAGGCTATAAAACCTCAGGGCCTGCTTCCAGTAACCGACTTCCTCCAGGGAGACTCCACCTCTCAAAGGTTGCTCTAACTTCTTAAACAGTGCAACCAGCTGTGGACCAAGTGGTCAAACACATAAGCCTATGGGGAGACGTTTCACATCCAAACAACACAGACTTTAGTTATGGGGCAGATTGAAAAAATTAACAAACAAAAAGACCACCTTTTCCTGGAGCTAGGGAGGTGGCTCAGTTGGTAAAATGCTTACTTGCTATTTATTTATTATTAAAAATATTTTATTATTTTAATTTTATGTGTATGAGTGTATTGCCTGCATGTATATAAGTGCACTTGTGTCTTGCAGTGCCTGTGGAAGTCAGAAGAGGGCATCAGATCCCCTGGAACTGAGGTTACAAGTAAGGATGGTTGTTAGCCACCATGTGGGTGCTGGGATTCAAATCCAGGTCCTCTTCAGGAGCAGTCAGTGCTCTTAGCTGCTGAGCCATCTCTCCAGCCCCAATGCTTCCTTTTTAAAACACAAGGACTGCTGTTCAATTTTTAGAATCCCCACAAAAATACCAGGTTTAGTGGCACACACTTGTAATCCCAGCACACTTGGGAGGTAAAGACAGGAAGATCCCTGGCCAGCCATTCTAGCCTGGTGAGCTCCAGGTCAATGAAAGACCTTGTCTCAGAGGAGGTGGATGGCATTCCTGAGGATGTCACCTGAAATTGTCCTCCCGGCCTTCACATGCATGCCCGCACATGTGCATATGAACACAAACACACACATTGAAAATAAAACAAAACCCCTTTCTTGTTATCCTTAAATAATGTTTCTGACCTTGAAGTCGAGGACAGAGGAATTTCCTTGCAATTTCAGCATCCTTTTTGTAAAAGCTGAGAAGAATCTTGAGGAAAGTTCACGGAATGCCCTGGGTGGGTGATAGGTGGTACATGAAAGAAAGTTCACACTATAAGAACATTCCTTAGATTAAAATGCAAGAGAACTGTTTAGAAAGAAAAGGACACCAGAGATAGAGTTTGGCAGACAAGAGGTGTCTCACTAATAGGGCTAACAATTTAGAGAAAGTGTCATCAATCGCAATATAAGTTTACTTTTCATCTAATGAATTTTAATGGCTCTTTTGCTATTACCTCCAGGAATCTATAAGAAACAGAAAAACCTGCCTGGGAACTTACTTGATAGTCACCGAAGCAAACGCTCTAGTGTGAGCTCAGCTCCATTTCTAAAACACATTATTTTCCTCACAAGACATTTTAAAAATAGCACCAGAAATATTCATCTGCCTGCTTGTACTCACGGCAACCTGAATGCAGACTCTCTTTGAGGAATTTTTTTGTATATTTTATTTTGTTATTCAAATTATGAAGCAGATTTTGCATGAAGTTACACCTTTTTAGAGGCAGATTCTGTTCTGGAAAATCGGTGCAGCATTTCCATTTCTTGCATCTTTACATAACTCGTTTCTTGTCAGCAGATGTAGCTGTGTTTGACAAACCAGCTCTGTAATCTGTATCCCTGCAGGTCATGGGCATCAATAGCTGTCCAAATCTCTAATTAGGAGGATACACTTTCCCTAGGCTGTATGTGAAAAATGGGCAGGCCTTTCTCTTGAGATCTGGAGTATTTCTTTCACCGAATTTTGATTCAAAATATAGACGGACCCTTGTTACCTCATAGTCAACTTTGTCCTCAATTTAACCTTCAGACTGGAGCCTGACTGGCTTGCCAAAAAGTGTGTGCTTATTAGCCTTGACAGAGACAGCAACTGGGCCACATGAGGTCCACAGTGACCACAGCTTATCTGATAGTAGAGGGTGATTTGGAAAGGGAATCCCACAAAGCTTTCCTTTTTCTTCTTTTTTTAAATGGAGTTTTTGACATTAGAAGGTGGCATTTTGTACTCATTATCAAATACCAACATCACTGGGCTGCAAGTCATGTACTTTGAGAGAGGATACCATGGAACACCTGCACAGACATTTGCCCTGTTAACCCTGGTGCTCCCAGCTCTAACCAATATTCCCACTGTGATCCTCTATCCCTGCTGCCTGGCACCATGATTACATCCTATGATACTCACCAACCAGGCCAGACTGGCTGGCTACCAAGTCCCAGGGATCGTCCTGTCTCCACAAGCCCAGTGTAGGAAGCACTATTCTGTGTGACTGATTCCCTGGGGCTAGACAATGGGATATTAAGGGACCCCTCCCCTCACAGCACCTTAAAACAAGATCAACTACAGTATCAGGCAAGAAATTTCATACTAAGAATCATGGTTCCATGTGAAGCTACAAGTCTCACTGGCTTCAGAACCAGCTCCTCGACCTCTTTAAAGCTGCTGACTTTCTGAATCATATCTGAAATTCCATTACGATTTGTTAGGCTTTTTAAAAAAAAACATCATTATTACCATAACAAATCACTACAAACTTAGACTTAAATAATGGAAATGCCTTATCTTACAGTTTTGTGGGTCAGAAGTCCAGCATGGCTCTGCCGAGGTTCAGGCAAAGATGGCTATTTTCCATGGGAGAATTTCTTTTCCTACATTGGCAGAACTCAGTTCCAGGTGGTTGAGGCATTGCATGTTCCATTTTTCTAGCTGCTTGTCTGCTCCTGAGGCCTCTTTCTGGTCCACACAGGTAGTCTCCTATAGCTCAGACACGGCAGCAGGGCACTGACCCCTATTTTGCTGCCATCTCTCTGAGCTTCTGTCATTGACTCTGTCTCACTGGAGTTGGAGAAAGGGGAGGGTCCTGTTTCTTAGTATTTTATTTATTATTCTTATTTTATGTGTATGAATGTATTGCCTGCGTGTAGGTAAATGCACCTGTGTTGTGCAATGCCCATGGAGGTCAGAAGACAGAGTCAGATTCCCCTGGAATTGGAGTTATGGATGGTTGTTAGCTGCCGTGTAGGTGCTGGGAATTGAACCTGGGTCCTCTGCGAGAGCAGCCAGTGCTCTTAACTGCTGGGCCATTTCTATAGCCCCATGGTGGTTAAGGCCTCTTATGATTGGAATGGTTCTACCTGGCTAATTCAAACGCATTTTGGTATCTGAAGGTCAATAACCTTAGTCAGCTATAGGGTCCCTTTTGTCAAGTAACAGGACATATTCACAATTTTCTAGGATCAGGATGAGGATGTCTTTGGGATGATGCTTTTCTGACACATTATTGACTTAATTATTCTGCTTATTGAAATAGTTAAACTTTCGACCCACTTATTCACTGAGAATTGCTTCTGTTTAGGTGCTCTTGACTGATTGCTGTTGTTTTCCTCTATTTACAGACCTATATTGTTTCATTTAATCCTTTGATGACTCTATAAAGTAATATCCATGTTAGCCAAGAATGAAATAAGCTGCAAATACTGGAACCAACCAAATAAACATGAGCCATCTAGAGTTTAATGGTGTCACCAGGATGCCAGAGTTTTCCTCTAGTACCTAATAGCACGGATCCTCAAGGCATTGCCTGGGTTCATGGTTCATATAAATTTCAGCCTTGACAGATGGGGATAATACTGTTCTCAGCCAATAGAGCTAATATATTTTCTGTGCCCATAACTATACCTGTTGCATATCAAATGCTCACTATTGGCCATTTCATTTAATTTGGGGGGTGGATGTATATGTAAGTTTGTGAGCATGTGTTCATGTGTGTATGTTAAATTAGGTGTGTATTCAGACGTGTTGCATGTGTGTGGAAGGCAGAGGTTGATATTTGGGGGGGGTCTTTCCATCTCATTATTTTGAGGCAGAGTCTCTCACTTAGCTTGTCATGCACTGATTGGGATAGATTGCCTTGTAAGCAAACCTCAGGGATCCTCCTGCTTCTGCCTCCTCTGTGCTTGGATGAAAGGCGTGGGCTGCCACACTCACCTTCTTTTATGTGGGTTCTGTGGATCCCAGATTGGGTCCTCATGTCAGGGCAGCAGGCACTTTTCCCACCGAGCCATCTCCCCAATCCCAGTATTGGCTATTTTTGTTTCATCATGCTTAGCATGCTGGTTTGGCCTCACATTTGTGTCGCCTTATGGGTGCAAGGTGGCTGCTGTGTTTCTAGTTATCACATCTAGTCTCTAGCAGGAAAGGACCAGGAGAAGTAAGGGAACAGAAAGCAGGTGCACTGCTTATATCAGGAAATCAAACCCTTCCTGGAATTCCTCAGCTGCTTCTGATCCTTTTTGGTTGGGAGAACAAATCTTTTTTTTTTATATGATTTGGATGGATAGACACACATTGGTACCACCCTCTGCTTGTGTTTCTCCAGACCCCCAAGAACACTGTGATGCTTTTCAATAAAGAAGAAGAACAAACAAAAACCCTCCAGGACTGTGAGAAGACACCAGAGGTTCTGCAAGTCAGTTACTTGGTAGTTCATCATTCAAGAGTCGTCACTACACACTGGGCAAAGATTTTTATGGGGGGGTGGTGGGAGGTACTGACAAAGGTTCCTGGACATTAGATACCATATCAGACACTAATATGCAGATTATCTGGATATTAGACACTGTTTGGTTGGACTGTCTGACTCAAAGATATGTTTAAATTCTAACTCCTGGTATCTATGAATGTAACCTTTTTTTGGAAAGAGAGTCTTTGCCAATATAATCCAGTGAAAATAAGGATCAATTGGGTTAGGAGGGACTGAATATAAAACCATTTTGGGGGTGGGGTGGGATGGGGTTTGAAACAAGGTCTCATATAACTCTGACTGGCTTTGATCTCAGCAAGGTTGGCCTTGAACTCTTGAGCCTCCTGTTTCTACTTCTCAAGTTCTGGGCTTGTGTTTACCACCAAGACCTGCTAAGCCTACCATCTTTATAAGAAGAGGGGATTTTAGGACACAATGCCATAACAAAAAATCATATGATAGTGTGTGGGATCTCTCCCTTCCCTCGTGGGTCATTGGCTACTGGTCCATGAGAACAAAGGGAGCAGAAGTGACGAACGGGGTCAGGGATGGCCAGTGAGCACTGACGGAAGAAAGCCCTTCCGGGGAGGCAGGTTCAGTGATACAAACAGCTGCCAGATTCAGTGAAACAGCTCTAGATTCAGTGAAACAGCTCCGTTTATTCAGTGGGGATTAGGGAAAATATACTGTGGAGGCAGTAACCAATGCTTCAGCTGATAGGTGTTCATAGGATGCGTTATTTGCATGTGGCAGTAGGATCCTATCATCCAACTATCGGGCAATGCCTAATTATCACATAGAAAACACCTGGGGGTAGTTTTTACTCCAGGTAACTATGCCAAAGGTCATGTTTTAAATGAGGCCAAGCATCCGTGCTTGGCGGCACTTTCCAGGAAAGTCAGGCAGGAAGCCCCTGTTGAGAAAGGAGCCAACCTTAACAGCAGGGTTCCCCAACATCTCCCCCCCCCTTTTGTTTTATAAATGGAAAAGTGTCATCACAAGCTTTAAGAGCCAACTCATCTATCTCAGTAGAATCCAAAGTTTCATAATTGACCATGACCTGCTTGGTAGTCATTTTAGCAATGGTAGTAATTTGTAAGAAATTGTATGAAACAGAGAGCAAGCATCAAAATAACATAATCAGGGGGCTATTGATATTGTAACATCTTTCCTCTGAAGAGGTAACCCCAAAATCTTTTTGGGATAAGAGCTCACAAATACTTTTAACGTTTTTGGCCTTTGGGACAGAGTACTTTGCTAAAAGGCTCAAGGACATTTTGACAGAAAGAAACTGGCTACTTTTCTTTGGGGTCTTTTTACCCTAGCTGCCTAGGCAATTTTTAATCTCCTATTTTTATCATATCACCCTCTGAAAAGACTTATCCAAATTGCCAATAGGGAATTGGGACACAGACCACTCTGGCTTCTTCCATGCTGAACAGGGATGCAGGGTGAGGCAATTGGGGTACCCCCTTCAGTGGGTCTATCTAAAAGACTCCCAAGTTACATATCTCTTAACTATAGGGAGAAATGAAAGGTGTTTGGTGCCTGGGAGATGTGAAGGAAAAGTAAAGGTAAGAGTAAGGGCAAGAGTAGTTAGTATTACAATTTCTAGGCAGGGAACCAGAAAATGTCCAAATTAAAGTCCATTGGAATTTCTTGATGAGGGCTCCCAAAAGCATCCATCTAATAGGTTTTTTTCTCATTTTTCTTTTGCCTGCTAAGGCTGGAATGATCGATGAACTCAGGATTTGTTGTCAGGCACTTTGATAACTGTTGGAGTGGCTAGAATCAGCTCCCTCTTAAATGGCCTCTAGATAGGGAGAGAAAACAAATTTAGCTATCATTTTAGAATAGTGAGTTGTTTTCCCCAGCTGCAGGTGGGCACTACAGTACTGTAGAGTATTGCAGACCAAGATTTGAAGTCTTACATCTGAGCAGCACTGTCCTATTAGGAACAAAATCACCAATGAGAAATAATTGTCTAAATAACATAGAAACTTAAGTCTAATGTCTGGGATGTGTAATCCTTTGAATTCCAAAAGAAATATACTGATGACTTTAATCTTTGGTTATACTTTCCTTTTGGGTGTTTTATTGATGACTTTACTCTTTGGTTATACTTTACTTTTGCGTGTTTAAGACCATACAGTTGGCCCAAATAAATCCGTTTATTCTTACATTTATGGTCATTTGAGGATCTGTTCCTCAGGGGTCACATGGGCTTGGGAGGAGCTCCTGGCTCCTTTCTTTTACCAGATCCATGTATGTGAAGACAAGTCAAAGGTTCTGCTTGAACATGTATGGCTTCACTTGGAAGCATGAATGAGAGTTTCCTCTGGACACTGGTTCCTCTTTGTAGACTGGACAGTGGTTCAAGTCCATCTTCTGGGGTCTCCATGGCCTCCTTGAACAAGAGGACAGGTGACTCACCAAAGTTACAGGACATTTAGAGAGATGCTCCATAGCCCCTGGAACTTGTTTGACCTTGGAAGGCAAGGAACAAAAAATTGTCCCTTTAAGTCCCTCTGAACAGATTAGTAAAGGCCTCAAAGTCTGGCTATTAAACTTCCAAGAAGGTTAGTTACACCAATCTGGTACTTTTAATTACCATGTGCTATGTAGATAGAGCTTGGGCAAAGCCCAAACATTTTAAAATAAACCTTGATGAGACATCCTTAAACTAGTTGACCAAGCTATGACCTTAGAAATTTTAGAAATTTTAAGATCTTTTTCTCATGCTCGATAAATCATAACAAATCTACATAGGCCTCCATCATTTGCTTAGTCTTTTTCATTTTTATCAAAATACCTCCATTCCTGTATCCTTCTAACATCTTTTATCTTACCATTCTCTTTTTTTAATAACCATGAGATATAACATTAACAAATAAACTTTCCATCTGCTGTGAGAATTATTTTGGGGGGGCTATTGATGAGTGACCTGAGAGTATTTACACTGGAAAGCCTTAACCCAGCATGGGTCAAGCCTTTTCTTCCTAGCCTTTCCCAGATAATATACTTTAGTCCTCCCCAAACCCAGGAGACAATGTATGATTAGGGCCAAATTACATACTGTTGGTTGGGAAGAGCAGCTGGATGCTCAGGTGAGGGTCCAATGACCCTGATTACCCCTCCTCCTTTAATGAGATACTTAAGTCCACAAGTCCAGTTGTGATGATCTTTTGTTAGTGGATACGGCTGAAGTCATGGAACATGGAATCTAAATTATATATATAAGATAATGTAATAAATTACTATTACCCATGTACATACTGTGTTTTATAAGTTTCCAGGTAAATCTTATATAAAACACAAGACAGTCTGATTACCCCTCCTCCTTTAATGAGATACTTAAGTCCACAAGTCCAGTTGTGATGATCTTTTGTTAGTGGATACGGCTGAAGTCATGGAACATGGAATCTAAATTATATATATAAGATAATGTAATAAATTACTATTACCCATGTACATACTGTGTTTTATAAGTTTCCAGGTAAATCTTATATAAAACACAAGACAGTTTAAAAATCTTTTATCTTATGTAGTTTAGAGAGTGGTCTACCAAAACCTTGCTTTAGGTGGAAAAAAGCAATTGGTACATAGTTAAACATTATTGAATTGATATTTACAACCTCCAGCATAATCGATTAAGAAAAACTGTGCTATAACCCTGTTTACACTTTATAACTGTTGGAGTGGGAGAGATGGGAAGGGTGTCCTGTCCATGAGGAGATAGATGTCCACACAAATCCATCCAATCA
>NW_008349068.1:2906857-2953858 GCF_000622305.1 Nannospalax galili | reverse complement strand
AGTGTATTTACTTTTAGGCTGTTTTGTAGCCTAGACTTGCATCTGAAGTGGGAGGGCCAATCCCATCTCCAGAGTCAGTGTCTTAGTGAGCTCAAACAGCACGTGATAATTTACCAATATAATTAGTACAGAAAGGCATTTATTTGTTCTTCTTTAGCCTAAAAGTTTTTTAAAGTTTTTAAAATTGCTTATCCATATATTATTTTTAAACTAAGGCAAGACTGTTAACTTGCATGGTGAATTTCTTTGAAGAGGGCTGTCAGTCTGGATTGGAAAAAAACATGCTGGTAGTAGCTTGTGGGGAGAAAAGGCTAAAAGGAGGTAAGGTGCGAGCCCTGCATCTGCAGAGGGACACAGAGGCATCCCATGCTATGTGCCCCTGGAGGGGGGTTGAAAAGGCTATGACCAGGGCTGCACATGCACCCTTAGTGCGAGCTAGCAGCCATCTGGGTACGCACAGCAGTGAAGTCATGTCCCCTAAGGGGAAGCCTGCAGGGGCGCAGAGGACTACAGGAGAAAGCCCTCCATGTGCGGTCGTCCTCTGATGAGCTCCTTCGCCAAGAAAATGTTTATGAAAAAAAATGGCTTTTTAAAATCTTTTTTCTGTTTGTATGGTGCAAGCCGCCTTAAATTCTTTAAGTGTTCCATGGCCACCTGTGGTTTAAATCCTTTGTTTTTGTTTATGGGGCACTTGGAGCTGGAGTGCCCTTTTGTCCTGAGGCTAGTTAATTTAAATTTTCACCTAACTGGTTCAGCTTGAGCTTGAATGCCCCAGGGGCGAGATAACAAAACAGATCAAGGAAGTTTATTATTTTAGAAGTTGACTTCAAAGCTTGTATAAAAATCCCTTAGAACTTTGGGGATTTTGTTTCTAGGGGTGTTGTTCAAGATAGAAAAGAAAAGGGGGGTGAAATGCTGATTCCTAGGGGAACATGCCCAGGATCAAACCTCAGGGAATTCCATGGAGTTCACAGCGCAAGCCTGCATTAGAAAGATGTATAGATAGGGGGTCTTGTCTACACCCGTGTGGGCAGTCAGGATCTGTTAAGAGGGAGGAAAAAGAGGAGAGACTGCCGATCCTCAAGGGTGGGATGGCTTAAGGCAAAGCTGCCGCTGCCCTCTTGGGGAGAGGGAATGTTCACAAACTCTGCGCATGCCAGGAGCCCCACATTGGGTGCCAGCTGTGGGGTCTCTCCCTTCCCTCGTGGGTCATTGGCCACTGTTCCATGAGGACAAAGGGAGCAGAAGCAACGAACGGGGTCAGGGACAGCCAGTGAGCACTGATGGAAGAAAGCCCTTCCAGAGAGGCAGTTTCAGTGATACAAACAGCTCCAGATTCAATGAAACAGCTCTGTTTATTCAGTGGGGGTTAGGGAAAATATAGTGTGGAGGCAGTAGCCAATGCTTCAGCTGATAGGTGCTCATAGTATGCTTTATTTGCATGTGGCAGTAGGATCCTATCATCCAACTATCGGGAAATTCCTAATTATCATATAGAAAAAAACTGGGGGTAGTTTTCACTCCAGGTAACTATGCCAAAGGTCATTTTAAATGAGGCCAAGCATCCGTGCTTGGTGGCACTTTCCAGGTAAGTCAGGCAGGAAGCCCCTGCTGAGAAAGGAGCCAACCTTAACAGCAGGGTTCCCCAACAATAGTGGAGGTAGGGATTGGAATGAGTGGTGTGTTTTTAAGCCAAGGAATGCCCAGGGCTGGTGAGAATCACTCAAAACTAGGAGAGATGCATTGAACAGGCACCCTCACTTCCCCAAGGCACTCCTGAAGGAATCAAAGCCTTAAAACTTGACTTATAGCCTCCAGGAGTATGAGCCAGCACATATCTCTTCAGTTTTAGGCAACCTAAATACCAGTTTATGGTATTTTGTTATGGCAGTCCTTGGAGATTTGTGATGCCTATTAACTGGGCGACTTTAAGCAAATCATGTCATTTTGGGGGTCTTTTTGAAATTCAGAGTTTCAATCTATATGGGTCACAGACATTATTTTATGGGGTATTTTTTTGATGAAAAAGAAATGGAATATAGAATTCCATACAAGCTGGTATTATTTATGAACCTTATTTTTATGCATAAATGTACATATGTAATGGTTAAGATGTGAACTGTATCTTAGCATGGGCCAAGGTTAAAACTTGCTTAAAAGACACTAGACAGGGTGAACTTTGAGGCCTATTTTAATGCTAAGGTAATGCTCTGGCATTTGGAAAAGGACTGCAGGGAAAAGCTCACTGCTTTTCCCCTTTGAATAAGTTCTTGCTTGTCTTTTGTGCTCCCAGAAGAATCATCCAATGCTCCTGCAGTCACCCACTGCTGGAGAGTAAAAAGCAAGAAAAAGATCCCTGGGCATGTGGCAGCAGGAGCCAGGCAAGATCCCCTTGGAGGGAAACCTGGACCAGCACCATTTCAGATTCAGAACATCCTGGCCGCATTTCTCACACTATCTCCTCTTCCACCTTAGCTTCCCTTGGAACTTGCATTCAGTCACACAACTTGCATCCCTCGTCTCCTTGCTGTACCTTCTGGAAGCCTGAGAGACCCCGAGGTACTTCTCTATGGTTCAGTATTCATTTTTACACACTGAAACCACATGGTCATTATTACTGTATCCATTTGTACTGTCATTACTTAGTATTTACCTGAACAATTTTATCATTAGTAGTAATATTTTAAAAATATTTTTATTGAATTTTTGAGAATTTCATGCAATGTATTTTGATCATATTCAGACTCCTTCCTCTATATATATATATATATATGCCTATTGAGTTTACTTTGTGTCTGCAAATGGCCTTTAGTGTAGGTCCATCTACTGGAGCCTGGTTAACCTACCTAGCATCACACCCTTAAAGTAAACTGACTCTTCCTCTCCCAGCAGCTCTTGGTTGTCAATAGTTCCTCAGCTAAGTTTGTGGCTTCTTACCTACTTCCTCAACTCTATGCTGGGATTTTTATATATGCCTATTGAGTTTACTTTGTGTCTGCAAATGGCCTTTAGTGTAGGTCCATCTACTGGAGCCTGGTTAACCTACCTAGCATCACACCCTTAAAGTAAACTGACTCTTCCTCTCCCAGCAGCTCTTGGTTGTCAATAGTTCCTCAGCTAAGTTTGTGGCTTCTTACCTACTTCCTCAACTCTATGCTGGGATTTTTGTTTGGCTTGAACTTCTGTAGGTCTTGTGCATGTTATTACCATTAATACAAATTTATGTGATTAATTGTCCAGCTGTGTGTAAAACTGTATACTTGTGGTCATCTACCACTTCTGGCTCTTACAACCTTTCTACCCTCTCCTTTGCAATGATCCCTGAGCCTTGGGAGGCAGAAGTTTGATACAGGTGTCCTATTCAGGGATAAGCACTCTGCGGTCTCTTATTCTCTGCTCACTGAGCAGTTGTGGGTCTCTGTGTTAGTCACTATCTGCTGTATTAGGAAGCTTCTCTGGTGAGATCTGAGCTATGCATTAACCTATAACAATAAGTCATTAGGAATCAGTTTAATATTCTGTCCATTTAGTAGAATAATAGTAGTAGGTGCTCTCCTATGGCCCGTGACCTGTCTACCTACAGGTTCCTAGGTCTGAGTGCCAGGTATGGGCTTCATCTTAACAGGAAACTTAAATCCAACCAGAAAGTGGTTGGTTACTCACATAACATTTGTGCCACTATGGCACCAGCAAGCATATCTTGCCAGGCCATTTGTTATTGTAGATTGCAGGATTCACAGATGGGCAAAGTTGATGATTAGTTTTCTCTTCTGGTAGTATGTATAGTGCCTTTCAGTACTATGAAATCTAGCTAGTAGAGAGGAAGCTTTGATGTTAATACTAGCTTGATTTATTAAAAGAGACTTGTTTATTCTACAATTCATGTATGTAGTGTCTTCAGCAATATGGTCTTACTGTGAAGTTCTGGTGGGTAACCAAGAGCAGGGGCAATGGCCACTACTGTTTGAGGGTCTATGGGACTCCTGATTAACAGCTTCCAAAATGGGAGTCCATTCCTGGTATTGGACTTTTTCTTTGTTAGCTTATGGTGTCTGGTAGAGACAATGTTCCCCCATTATAGGGCAACTCCATTTAATCTTTTTAAAATATTGTATATGTATATACTTTAAGAAGCTTCTATAGAGGTGGGTTTCCATGTGACTTTTTATGATGTCATTTAACTCCAGGGTTTCTTTGTTTAGCTTTAGTCTGGATAACCTATTGATGAGAGGAGGGATATCGAAGTCACTATCATTATGCTGTGGTCAATCTGTGATTTTAGATCTGAGAGCATTCCTTTTTATGAAATTGAGTGCCCCTGTGTTTGGTGCATATATGTTTAGATGATTATAATACCTTCTTGGTAGATTTTTTTCCTTTAATGAGTATGAATGTCCTTTCCTGTATCTTCTGACTAGTTTTAGTTTAAACTCTATTTTGTCAGATATTAGAATAGCTATGCTTGTTTCTTAGTTCCATCTTCTTGGAGTACCTTTTCCATCCTTTTATCTTAAGATGGTGTCAATTGTTGATGGTGTGGTATATTTCTTGGTGGCAGCAAAAAGATGGATCCTGTTTTCTAATTCAATTATTTAGTTTGTGATTTTTTATTGGAGAACTGAGATAATAAATATTGCAAGTTATTACTGACCAGTGTTTCATAATACCTGTTATTTTGTTGTGGTATTGTTTTCTTTTGGCCTCTTTTGGTTAACTGTTCTGGAGCTGTTTAGTTCTTACTTGTGCTTTCTTGGATATGTTCATTTTTCTCTTCAGATTGAAATATCCTTCAATATCCTCTGTAGAACTAGCTTAGTGGACACAACTTCCTTAAATCTGTTTTTATCATGGAAAGCTTTCCTTTCTCCTTCTATTATGAATGATAGTTTTTCTGGGTATAATAACCTAGGTCAGTATCTGTGGTCTTTAAGAATTTGTAGACCATCAGTCCATGCCCTCCTGGCTTTCAGAGTCTGAACTGAAAAGTCAGGTGTTACTCTGACAGGCATGACTTTATATGTGAATGCTTTCTCTCATGCAGCTTTCAGTATCCGTTCTTTGTTTTGTACATTTAATGTTTTGATTATGTGATATGGGGAGTTTCTTTTCTGGGCCTGTCTATTTGGTCTTCTGTGTGCTTCTTAAACCTTGGTAGGCATCTTCTATCTTAGATTTTGAATGTTTTCATCTATGATTTTATTGAAAATATTTTCTGTAACTTTGACCTGGGTTTCTTCTTCTTCTCCTCTTCCTCCTTCCTCTTTCCTCTTCCTCCTCCTCCTCTTCCTCCTCCTCCACCTTCTTCTCTTATGATTCATTGCTTCCTTCTTTTTATAGTATCCCAAAGTTCTTGTACATTCTGTACCTGATTTGTTCTTTTTTAGAATTAAATTTTTTTTTTTTTTTTGAGTGAATGACCCAATTCCTCTACCTTGCCTTCAAGGCTTGATATGTTCTTTTCCATGTGATTTATTCTATTGGTGAGGCATTTCATTAAGTTTTTAAAAATACTTTTCCTACTGTTTTTAATTTTTTTTGTGTATGAGTGCATTGCCCGCATGTACATAAGTGCACCCATGTTATACAATGCTGGCAGAGGTCAGAAGAGGGCATTGGATTCCCTGGAACTGAAATTCCAATTAAGGACAGTTATTAGCTGTCATGTGAGTGCTGGGAATTGAACCCAGGTCCTCTGTAAGAGCAGCCAATGCTCTTAACCACTGAGCCACCTCTTCAGCTCCCTTCACTTAGTTTTAAATATTACTGATTAAGTTTCCAATTTCAAGTTTTATTTCAGTTTGGCTTTTCTTCAGAAATTTTATTTCTCTATTAAATTCTATTTTCATGTCTTAGATTGTTTTATTTATTTCTTTCTGCTATTTGTGTTTTCACAATCTTCATTCCAGAATTTACACATTGTCCTCTTTGACTGTGAAATCATTGTCTTATGCCTCAAGTAAGGTTCTCAGGCGACAGTGTAGTATGTGTACTGATTTCTGGAGGAGATGTATTACCTTGGTTATTCATATTCTTTTTGTTTTTGTGATTGGACCTAGGCATCTGGTGTTAGGTCATTGGTGCTGTTTCCTGGTATGGATATCTGGTCTCACCTTTGTTGAGCGGTGCTTGGATCTTTGCTGTTACCTCAATATGTAAGGACACACCATATGAATGATGCTTGGGTGTTCAATCTTGTGGTAATTCTGTGTTGATGTGTGAATAGGGTATCTGACATGTTCCTCACACAACTGGCAATATGTGAACTTCTGAGCCTGGGAGCAACCTTCTGTAGGGTTAATAGATTCTCACTGCCAATCTTCACAAGTCTGTGGAAGGCTGACATGATTCCACAGATAGTCCTTTGGTGGCAGGAGTTGGAGCCACAGTGGGAGTGAGCATTGCTTCCTGGACCAGAGAGAATGTCATACTGATCTCAGGGGGAGGTGGGTAGAGTGGAGGCTGGGTGAAGAGCTCTAACAGGGTTTGATGTCTCAGGATTCCTTGTATTCTCTGAGTTGCTTGGTGGGTGGAGTAGTTGTTGGTGGGGAGACAGGCTCTGGGTATTTCTATCTTGCAGGGGAAAGGTTTCTGGGGATGCCTACCAGGGTTGAGGTTAATAGGGAGTCACACATAAGCACCTGGTGGTAGCATGGAACTGGCTTTGGGGCTTTGAGGTGATAGCAGGGTAGGGCCAAAGTAGCCCACCTTGGTCTCTGGGCCAGTGACTGGAGAGTCCCTTGTGCACTGGCTGGTGTGCAAGGCAGACCATGTGGGTCTTCCGGTCCTGTGGGGTAACTGTAGAGTCTCTTGTACAGCCACCTGGGGTCTAGTGAATCCCACACAGAGGAAGGGGGTGATCAAGAAGAGGGGGGAGTCCCTGGCATGTGGCAGCAATTGTGCTTTGGTGTGATAGCAGGGGGCAGAGGCTGCAGACCTAAAATAATTTTTAAACTATATTATTATTATTAATATTATTATTATTAATGGAGACAGGATATTCCTGAGCCTCAGCTGGCTTGGAACATTCTGTGTAGTCCAGCCTCCTGAGTACTGGGATGAAAGGCACATGCCACTATGCATGGCAAATAATTTTACATTTTTTATTTATTAATTTTTTAAATATATTTCATACAGAACATCCCAAACAACCTTATTCACCTTTATATCAGCATCCCAAATGGCACCCTCCCATACCCCCTTCCCCCCACTGGAGCCCATATACTCTGTCATCCCTGTTACTGTCCACTGTGTTGTCAGTGTCCCCAGCTGTTCCCCAGTGCTTGTCCATCCGCTGAATCTAGTCAGCCTATCTAGAGTCCCTTGTTTTAGGAAGATCAGCTCTTCCTCACCTAGGAGCAATCAGTTGTCAACACTCTTTTAGATAAGATTGGGGTGTGCTGTTCATTTTCCCATTTCTATGCTGGGTTACTGTCTGGGAGCCTCTCAGGCCACCCTGGCCAATAACTCAAAGGAAGGTATCTCCTGTCTGGCATTGTTTCTTGTTGTGTAACCTTTATACAACAAGAAACATGGACTCTTAAAGAATTATACCGATCAGTTTAATCTTTGGTTATAGTTTCCTTTTGGGTGTTAAAGACCATACAGTTGGCCCAGATTAACCTATTTATTTTTACTCTTACGGTCATTCGAGGCTCTGTTTCTCAGGGGCTTGGGAGGAGCCCCTGGCTCCTTTCTTTTACCAGTTCCATCTATGTGAAGATAAGTCAAAGGTCCTGCTTTGTGAATAATTTTACTTTTAATGAACAACTTTACTACAGTAACTGGAAAAAAATCATGATCATTTTGTCCTCTGGAGAAGATAATACAATTAGTACAAAGAAAGCAAAACTGACTCAGAAGAGCATAGGGAATGGTTTAGCAACCTGGGACTCCAGCTGGTTTGGGCTATACACATACCTCTCTTCTCACAATATATTTGGCACCCAGGATCCTCATCTGTATGTGCTATGCACATACACTCCTCTCCTAACAATACACCTAGCAGCCTAGACTTTCACCAGCACCAAGCTGCATGTATACATCTATTACTTTTCTTTTGCTGTTCTTAAACATTATGACCAAGGCAACTTACAGAAGGAAGAACTTATTTGAGTTTCAGTTCTGGAGGGATAAGAGTCCATCAAAAGTCCATCATGGCAGGACACATCTGGAGCAGAAAACTAAGTACTCACATCATGAAGTATTCACAGGATGCAGAGGGAAAAACTGGAAGTGGAACTCTTAAAGCCTGCCCCAGTGTGACATACATCTTCAAATAAGGTCATACCTCCTAAGGTAACACTCCCCAAATAGCGCCATCAACAGACCAAGTGTTCAGATACTTGGAGCCTATGAGGGACATTTCTCATTCAAACTACCACAATGCCCCTCTCCAAACAATGGAATAAGTCTCTCTGCCTGACAGCCATCAACCCCCTACCCATTTCATGAACACTTTCTATTCAAATGTATTCCCAGGTAGATCCAGGTATGAGAACCAGGAGCCCATCTGGGTTGGTTTTGGTGCATGCACAGTAAGGCAACCTGTGTCCTCTGAGTAAACTTTTAGGAAGACGTCCCTATTTACTATCTTTTGCCTATGCATATTTAGGCATGCATATGATTAAATCAGATGCATTATGAGAAAGGACAAGTGTAGTGAGCAAAGGCTTACATAACCCAAGCCTGTCAACCAAGAAAGAGAACCACTGTGCTATGCTCCTTGGCAACCACTCTGCCTTTTCTTGAACTCCATTAAAGGAAACCTCAAATGATAATCAGAGCCCCTGCATAGCCTCACTCATGTGGCCCACTGTGATTCTTGACAGCGTTTCTTTCTGATCTGTGTTCTCAACTTACTTTTGAACAGTTTCCTTGCTACTTTGCAATCTCTGTGCACCTTTACTTCAATTCCTTGAACAAGAAGCTAAGAACGGGTAAACATGGGACCAAGCCCCCCCCCCATATCAAAATACTGTTACAAAACTCAAATTAGAGTCTGAAGAAGTCAGAGCCCTGCTCTCTGTTATATGGAAGTCAGCAAGGTTTAGATGGGTGTTGAAGGCAGTGTAGCACTTGAGTTAGTCTCTTTATAGTTGGTGGTAGGTTGGGTTAGTTGGGCTGGCCAGTGCTCAGCATGTGCTATAAGCAGAATATTGAAAGGAAATAGCTTTCTCCTGGTGGCTGTGTGCTATGCACTTTCAATCAGATTCTTTGTGAACATCAGGGCTAAGGATGGTAAGTAATATGAGCCCCTGTCAGCTGATGTGGCCTTCTTTCAATGCCAGAGCCACTTGTTCATCCAGCACAGTGCCTGACTCTAAAATGGCTCATCCTTCACCTGAACTTGGGGAGAGAGAGAGAAGGCTGGATTTGCTATGGATCACAGATCCATCTTGGCCCAAGTAGGCTCCATTTATCCGCCCTACTCCAAGGAGTTCCCTGTAGGCTCCGAGTGACAGAGGAGGAAAATCTTGCTGAAGCCCTTAGAAAAAGCTGGGGACAGTCTGGCTGGCACCTGCAGCGATTACATTCCCCACACCAACTTCCCCTGCACAGGCCTAGGCTGTGTGTGTTGGGGGAAGAGGCTTGACAGCACAGGCAAAGTTCCATGCTATGAGATAATGCCTGGTTTGCACACTTATTACCTTCAAATGACAGTCGGCTTGCAGATACTTAAATGCCCTTTGATCTAATGCAACCTTTATGGGGGGCGGGTGTTGTCCTCCAATCTGTCACTTGATTTTGCAGAACACAGCTGAGAGCAAGTGTCTTGAAGTCAGGGCCCAGGGCAGTGTGGCTGCTCCTCTTTGAGGCTTCCCCTTTTAAAGTCTGAATGGGAAAAAAAAAAAAAGAAAAATCACTCCAAGAGGTACAGCCTCAGGCCAGCACTGCCACACTGAGAAGGTCAAGATGGGGTCAGAAAACGGATATTGAAAGGCCACTTGGAAAGGTGGTCTGTGCCTGAGTGTCACTCGGCCCCTCCCTTACCATCTCACACTTGGGAGGTCATGGGAGGCAGGGCCGTGGCCTAGAGCCCCCGCATTTGCAATCTCCGGAATGCTGCTTAAGGGAGCTTCTGAGCTGGGGCGGCTTAATACCACTAAAAGCTGCTTTAATAAAGCGGAGGGCTGAATTTGAGCAGTACTCTCCATAAATCAAAGGGCGACGCCGCCACGCTTGTTGATCAGCGAGGCTGCGCATTGTGGCTGGGCCTGCCCTTAAATCGAATCGACAGCTCTTTGAGCAAAAAATACCACCGTGACTGCGGGACTAAGGCGGCTGTGCCGCTGTGCGCTGGAAAACATCCTAAGAAGCAAGCACATTTCCCAGGTGATAAGAATGCAGACTGGGCCTGAGACCTGAAGCCTTGGAAAACAATTAGCAAGGGATGCTAGATAACCTGTTGAAATTATGGCCCTGCACTTTAGGGCTTTTAATAAATTTTCTGCAGCCTCCTTCCAGCTCAGGGTCCTGGTCTGCTTATAGCTTTAATCGTTGGGGAATTAAGTCATCAAAGTTTCGTCTACCTGTCTGATTTTAACCAGAAGTACAACTTATTTGTCTGGTTACCTTTCAAAACTGCTGTCTACATAGATTATAATTTAATATATAGTGGGACTAACACAAGGCTGACTGTTTCCCCAGTCTGAAATGTCAAAATCTGCATTTACATGTTCAGAATTATCTTCAACAATTGCACACACTTTAAATGGCAATCGCCGCATAAGCTGTGAAGAATTAAAGGAAAGGACACTGAGATTTGCTTTTAATCTCTTTGATTCGTCCATGCAGAAAGTGGCACAGGATGTGGATTGCAGCTGAGTTTGAAACCTCAGTGATCTTTCCCTGCACTAGCCATGTTCTCCTGTTCCTGGAGTCTCAGTTTTGTCATCTGTAAAGTGGGGTTATGTCTATCCAGTAGACATGAAAACTAGCATTACTTGTGTGAAGGATTCTTCCTGTTCAAGTACTTGAGTAACTTGCTTTTGTTGTATCTGAAATCCCAAAGGCAAGTTGCTTTCATCTATGGCTGATTTATCATAAGTCTGAGGATTCAGTGGGATAAAGTACTACAAAGCTATTAGTTACTATCATTATTATTAACCCATAAACTTCCTTCCATCTCTTAGTTACATATATTTGGGAGCTCCTGGCTCTACCACAGACTTACATTTCTGCTTTCTATCTGGAAAGCTAACATCTTTCTTTACTGGGCCGGTTTACGTTCTTCCTATCCTTTGAGGTGATTGTAGATGCTATGTCTTCCCTAGGAGCTTCCTGCCTGTGGTCCAAGTCTGCCTTCCTTTCCCAAGCCTTCTTGGCAGTGCTGTTCCCTCAGATGCTCTTCACATTCAGTTTTGAGTCCTGGCTCTTTGTGAGCATGGCTTTCTCCTCTACTCAGCTCTCAGAGTCTCGGGTTTGAATTCAAGGCTTGTCCATGCTGAGATCTGTTGGGCTATAATTGTAATTTTATTTTTATATTTAATTAGATTGAATAGTCAGGAGAGCACAAAAATCAAGCAAGGATTGATAAGGGTCACTTAAAACTATTTTTAAGGGACTGGACAGATGACTCAATGGTTAAGGGTACTGGTTGCTCTTGTAGAAGGCTTGGAGTCATTTCCTAGCACCCACACGCCAGCTAGCAACCACTTGTAACGCCATTTCCAGGGGATCTGTCACCTTCTTTTGGCCTCTGTGGGCACTGCTTGCACATGTAGGCAAAACACTCATACACATAAAATGTAAATAAATAAATCTTAAAAAATAATGTAAAATGATGTCATACATTCATTATAATGCAGCAAACTTAAATATTTGGGTTTGTGTAGGGACAGATGACAACATCCATCCATATAAAGGTTCAAACTTGAAGAATGGTATTTCAAATGGTGTAATGGTGAATCCTCATTGACAATTTGAGTGGTTTGGAATCATCTAGGAGAACACCTCTGGGTATGTGTAGAAGGATATTTCCACAGAGACTTGACTGAGGAGAGACAATCCACTCTGAATGTGGGCAGTACCACTCTGTGGACTGGACTAAAAAGTCCAAAGGGGAAGGCAGATGAGCAGTAACACTCGTCTCTCTCTGCTTTCTGACTAGAGACAGGAGGCAACAAGTTGCCCCATGCTAGCAGCTGCCCCATGCTGTCAATACCTTCTGTACTTGATGGGCTCTATCCCCTGAAACTGTGAGCCAACAAAGCCCCCTTTCCTTAACTTGACTTTTGTCAGCTATTTTGTTACAGCAGCAAGAAAAGCAACTCATGCAAATTGTCTTTGAGGTGATATGTTGATAGCAGAAACATCTTAACCATGACCAGTGACCTCAGAGAAGGCAATGATGAGGGAGGGGTATACATGAAGCACCTTGTCCACATGCTGCAGAGGAGCTTTTAATACAGTCTAGTGGACTCCCCACTCATGCTGCAAAGGGGAGGACCTCACACACAAAGTCTGGAACAGAGCAGGTTCTCAAAAGGATAGAGAATAAAGGAATTCAGCTTCTCCCTTCCCTGTGTAGACCTGGGTTACTAGATGTGGGCTTCTTCAAGCCTCAGTTTCTTCTGATGTAAAATAAGAATGTGATGTTCTTTGTTTTTTGAGAAGTCAAAATTGCTGTGATCATGAGATATTCAGCATGTAATATAAACAATAATTAGTTAGGAAAAACATGGCCACTAAAAGGGAAATTTCAATTGCTGAGACACAAAATAGCCTATAGTTTCTTTGGACATGTCTAAACAGCTTTCATTAAATCTTTATTTTAGTACCATTGTATGTAGGACTCAGCTTCTTTATGGAAAGTCAGAGAGTTGTTCCAACTCACCATCTATAGTTGTTGAAAGGAACAAGTAATGCAGGTGATTGCAAAGCACTTGCCTAAAATCCAAGGAATTATACAATAATAATAGTAATCATCTGTGACTAAAAGTATTTCCATCTTAGTAGGTCGTAAGTAATACATTTTCTCTTTACTTAAGTCTCTCTTTACCCTCTAAATAATGCATTACCCATTGCATTTACAATCTCCTGGCCTGCTTTTTCATGTTTTAAATTAGACTCTGGCATGCCCACGTGAGCTAACACCTTTCACCTCAAGAGTAATACCAGGCGATCTTTAACAACAGGACTTTGAGATTTATGGTTTGGACTTCGAGGTGGAATGTCAGCAGCCCAGCAATTCAGGGAAAGAATCCTCACACCTCATTTCTTCATTCAAATGAATTCAACAAATATTTCTTGAGCATAAAACCGGAGCCAGGCAATGTGTTACAAATACGATACCCCTTAGAAGGCCACACAGATGTGGAAACTAATCATTGTAATACAGACCATAAAAGTTTTATTGAGGATCTGCAGACAGTATCTCAGTAGCATGTAGTGTGGAATTACCAACTCTGCCTTGGGAGAAGGGGTGTGGAAAGTGTCTTGATTGGTTTAGTTACAGATAATTGAACCCCTTCTAGCTCATTGAAACAGTAAAAGGATGAATGTGGGGAGTTTGGTGTTTGCAGAATTGTTGGAAGGGCCGGAGGAGTGAGTTTTAGGTATTGCTTTCAGGAATAAGTTCATGACAACATCACAGATGTGTTCCATTGTGGGGGTTGCTGAGCTTGGTATGATCAGAAAAAGGCCCAAAGAGCTAGTGCTCCCTCAGGTAGGATCCATACTCACCTGATGGATAACAATCACACAACGTCTTGACCCCCAGAGAGCTGGAGCAATGGCTTGAAGCCCAGTGCGTCTATGAGCATATATGCAGTAGACACATGGATAGTCCTCCTGTGTGACTTTCAGCTGTGTTGGTCTGCTGGGTCAAAGCTGGGCCTCACAAGGAACCTAGGTTGTAAAGAAATCTGGCAAATGTGATCTTCACTTTTAGGTCTTCTAGCTAGGAGGAAGCTCTGCTTCCAAAGTGTGGGATGTACGTGCGAAAGTCAGTCTCCAGTATATGACCTCAAGGCCTCTTGGAGAAATCTGCTTGATTTGGGGCTTGAGGGCTGAATAAGGGTCCACCATAGGCCATTTTAAGAAGGGACAGCTCTGCTTCTTGCTATTGCCATGGTAAAGAGCTGTGAAAATGTGTGTGTGGGCTAAAAAAGTAATTTAAAATAATAGATGGAAAATCAGGAACAATAAGGGATGCAGAGGGGAAAGAACTGTGCTGGTCTTGAAGGGCTTGAGACTTACGACTTAAATCTGCAAGTATTAGACACAGAGAGCTTTTAAAGAGTATGTGTATGATATCCACACCTGTGTATTGAATGGGGGCAGAGATGAAATGAATGATGGCTAGTTTTAAAGTATTAATTTCTATTTGTGTGTGTGTGTGTGTGTGTATGTGTGTGTTGCATAGGCATGTCCTCTGAAAGAACTAGAGACCCACCCAATTGGTCAGCTTCAATTGCATGAAGGGGAAGGTCTGAGGACAGATGTGAGGAAGCCAGGAAACAGTGAGTAGTCACTATCTTGGCAAGGTGCTGACAGTGGTGGATCTCAAAAGCCCAGCCAAGATGTAGGGGAAAGGGACCATGGGCAATGATGGCTAGTTTTAAAGTATTAATTTCTATTTGTGTGTGTGTGTGTGTGTATGTGTGTGTTGCATAGGCATGTCCATGCCTTTGCAAGTGACCCCCTCCCAGATAGTATAAACTTGGTTGGCAAGCCCAAATAAATATCCTTATTTCCCAAACTTTAACTTAGAGGAACATTGTGTTGGTCTTGTCAGTTGGGAGTAGGGACAGTGTAGCCTAGGAGCCAAGAAAGTGCATGTGCAGGTCTACCAGGGGAGAATTTGGTGTTATGGTGTGATATGTATGTGTGCATGTGAGTGTGGGAGTGTGCATACCACAGTGCATATGTAGAGACCAGAGGACAACATTCAGGAGTCAGTTCTCTCCTTCCACCGTGGGTTCCAGGGATTGAACTCAGGTTGTCAGGCTTGTGCAGCATGTGCTTTGATCTGCTGAACCATCTCACCAGATCTTTCTTGATAGTTATCATGGTGTGCTGATAAATGTTTGATTTTTTTTTTCAAAAGAGAAAGCACTCAGATTTGTTGCATTTGCCCATTTCCCCATGCCTGTGTTTTGAATGCTTCTAGCTTGGCCCATTTCAAGATGGTACCATTGAGTTTCAAGTTGGGAAGAGATGCACACAACTGAGTTTTGTGTGTACTTGAAGGAACTCCTTAAGATGCAGAGCAGCTCATTTCACAAGTGATGCTAGATAGAGAAGTACTTTACCAATGTTACATAGTAAGTTAGTGGCTAACGCCTGATAAATGTTTTAAGCCTATGTCTACTGATTTTCAGCACTCTTTTTTTTTTTGAAAAGAGCAGAGGAGGGGCTGGAGAGATGGCTCAGTGGTTAAGAACACTGGTTGTTCTTGCAGAAGACCTAGGTTCAAATTCCAGCACCCACATGGCAGCTAACAACTGTCTGTAAGTCCAGTCCCAGGGGATCTGACAGATTCTTCTCACCTCCACAGGCATTACACGACATGGGTGCACTTACCTACATACAGACAATACATGCATACACATAAAATAAAAATAGTGAATAAAATTTAAAAAAGAGCAGAGGAAAAAGTTTTAAAAAATATTTTGTTTTATGAGTGTATTGTCTGCATGTAAGTGCACCCGTGTTGTGAAGTCCCTGCAGAGGTGAAACAAGAGTATCAGATTCCTCTGGAACTGGAGTTACAGACAGTTGTTAGCTGCCATGAGGGTGCTGAGAATTAAGCCAGGGCCTCTGGAAGACCAGCAAGTGCTCTTAGCTGCTGAGCCATCTTTCTAGCCCTTAATTTTCAGTATTCTTTTACAAAGACTTTGTTGCCTTCAGAAGGGTAATCTGGCCAGTTCTCCATTGCAGAAAATTTTCTCTGGCAGGAGTGGGGAGCAGAGTGGGATTGAAGGAGCATGGAAAGAGTTCTAGATCACTGTATAAATGAATGGGTGTAGATATATTCCAGGAAAATTTTATTTACAAATGCAGATGGGAGGCCTTTAGAGTACAGATGTGGGTTGGAGGGAGCAAGCTCAGAGATAGATGGGGAGATACAGAAGGCTAGGAAGGCCTTGAGAGAGACCACAATGCTGTCAAAGATAATCTTCTATAGATAAGGGGGGGTGATTCCAGAATGAAAGAGGTCACCAGGTCACCAGTGTTGGCTGCTGATGTGGCTGCTGTGATGGGAGGCTCAGATCCCACTTCATAAAGGAACTATTTTCTCAACTGTTGTTATCACCAACCAGAGATGGCTCAGCTGCCAGCCCTCTTTGGGGAGTGCCTAAGCAGAAGAAAACTGCTTGACTTTAGGTCTTTCCTCTTCCTGGCTAACCCTGTGGCATGAAGACCCAGCTCTCTCATCCCAATTTGGGGCAGCTTTGCTCTCCAGAGTTCACCATGGACTTGGTTGGTGTCTACTCTGGGAACACATTGCAGCTCAGCTTCTCTCTAATTTTGTCTCCTTCTCTTTTTAGGCCTTGAACCCCTGTGCTCCCCGGTAGCCCTCCTGCTTGAGACTCTCCTGCTTCTTGGAAGTCCAGCATGCGGCTGATGCTCCTTGCTCTTGTCCTTTGCTTTGCTGCTGTTTTCGGATGTTGCTGTGGAACTACTGAAAGAACTACAAGCTGTTGCTGCCACAGGTGAGCAAGCCTATTGACTCATTCATCGGCTCCCCAGACAAACCAAGACTCTGATGGCTCACTGACTGAATAAAGCTTTATTTTAATGCAAAATAAAACATGAAAATTTTATATACTCATATATAACATCCAAAATGTCTTCTGTGATATAAATGGGATCATTTAAAAAAGTTTGTTAAAGAATTCACTCTCCATCCCCATTTGCCAAAAGATGATTCATATAATTTATCTTTAGAATGTATGAACAGATGACTTGGTAATCATAAAGCACAAGAAAGACTAGAAACGTGAGGGCATAAACAACAGGTTTTGTGTTATGTTGCAATAGTCCATAGCAGTGCAGATGGAACTGAACACTTTCTGAAGAGTGGATCGGGAGATGGGTTAGTAGTGTTTGGGCAAGTTCACTTCCCACTCTGAGCCCAGTAGCCAAACCCCACTTAAAAAGTCAGGCTGTGTGTGACCGTATGACTATTTAAGGACATGAGGGAGAAAGAGTTTCACTTAGAAGTCACAGCTCCATGTGAGAGACGACGCTTATTTTAGATCTCTAACGTTTTCCCCTCTTTTTATCAGAAAGGTGACTTTGTAGGGATATCTAACAGAGACACCCCTTTCCCATCTCACTATAGCATCCTTTCTACCCAAAGTTAGTATGAACTGAGAGCAGAGAAACACTTCCAATGCCTTTCCTCCTGCCTAATTGCATGAAACTTGGACTTTCTGTTCACACGGACTCAGGAAGCAGTGGGGTATCTATCCAACTCAATGTCGGTTTGAAAGCCACTCATTGTGGGTCTCTGAGTGTGATGCTGATGGGAATTTTACAGACACACATTTTTTTCCCAAACCAAGCTCTCCACTCTCCTGTAATGCTACAACATTCCTCCAAAACCAAACATCAAACAAACAAAATGCCATGGTTACTAGTGAGGGGGAGTAATTATTCTTTATAGTCTTGATCTCTGTGTGTGTCAGGGAACAGAGACACTAGCATTCCCATCCTCCTGAAGCTACAGGTGAATTTCCTTCAGAAGGTAGATTTACAGTTCAAGAATTTAAGATAGCAGATCTTAGTTTACTTAGTTGGCAGCAAAAATCAAGCCATAGCGAAATTTCACAGGTCTCTGTATCTCTACCACGCTCTTGAATTTAAAACCTTTGCTCTATGTTATCCTGTGGATTCAACACACATGTATCTAAAAGACTGAGAATAATGAGCTTCAGAGTAATTTTCCTCCAAGCTTTGTTTCCTATAAAATCATGCTTTAAGAAGAAAATGTTCCTGTTTTTGAGCTTGGCTTCGTCCACTGGCTTGATATTTCAGGGAAACAATATTAAACCAAGAGGGATGGTACCTCAGGCCAGTGGTGAGACGGACTAATGGGATGTATTTCTCTTTTGGAAGACTGAATTTTCCTGCGACTACAGTCTTCAGTAGTCTGCTCTCTTTGATCTTTCCTCATACAAAAAGGGAGAAAAATGGGCCTTTGAGGACTGATGACCCAGCAGTCAGATCAGAAGCAGTGTGGGTGTTGCTGATCTACTAAAAGGGTTTGTAGCCCTCTTAGTATACCAATCTGTTCCAGAGGGCTGTTAGAATTCCAAACTACAAGGAGACACAGGCTGAGTTTTTCCAAGGCCATAAATACACGGGGAGCTATTTCTTTCTCCTGGGCACCTGCTGATCATAGCCTGAACTTCCAGTAACCATCTGCTCTCTGGGAGCACTAGGAAAGTGTCCTGTAACCTTGGAGAGGTGACAATTGGAGGGTTAGTACAGGCATGTATAAAGCTTACTACCTGAGCTGTTCTTAACTGTTGCTTGGCTTGATGGAGCCTCTGTCACAAATGTAATGTTAGTTCTTTAAGGCAGGATCAAATGGAGCCAGTAGTATATACTTCAAGCAAGAAAATAAAGCTGTTATCATCTATTTTTTGTTCTCTTTAATTGAACCTTCACACCTCTGAAGGCCTCTTAGGATTAGTAACTATTTTATTGACTGTGTGTACAACATAAACAACAATGGTTATCTGGAGCCTGTACTGTGCACTCAAGCTGGAGGTGGAAACATAGTCATCTTCAAGGGCCACTTTTCTATAGCACACGGTTATCATCTTGAACTACACCTGGCCATCCATCAAATGGAGACTTCTGATTTGGAATCACCAGTGCTCTATAGAAATTTGATTAAAATATGGAACGTACTGAACAGTGATATATATATATATATATATATAGTTTTTTTTTTTTTAAAGACACGGTCTTGTTATATAGTCCAGACTGGTCTTAAATGTATTCTGTAGCCCAAGGTAGCCTCAAACTTCCAGTCTACCTGCTTCAGCATCTTGAGTGGTGGGAATATAGATGAGCTATGTACTACCATGAGTGGCTTAAAAATAGATTTTTTTATGTTCCCCTCAAAAGTTACATTTCCCTCATTGTATTATCTTCTTTCAGGGTTTTTTTTTTTTTTATCTTAAAGGAAAGGCAATTTTAGCATGTTGGCCAGGGACCCTACACCTTACTGGCATTATACCTTGGCGAGCAGAGCCCAAGATCTTCCACCTCACTGAACAAATTACATATATGGTCTAAGGGTGCCTGGCTGAAGAGAGATGGCAGAGGACAAACAGCAACTTGACAGTCTGTTTTTCAGAGGGTCACAGTAATTGTGGTTTAGAAAATGATCTCTCTCCGGGTCCAGCAAATAATACTATTTACATATACAACCAGCAATTGCATCATTCTTGGTAACAAAGCTCAATTTTAAATTAAAAAAAAAGACTAAACTGGGCTGAATGGTACTGTCTGTATTCTAGAATACCATAATTCATTAAATCCTGTTGGTTAGAGGCATTCTGCTCTCAGCCAAAATACATCTACACTGAACTTCAGATCTTTTAGGGGGAGAGAGTGCCGGAGTGTGAAAAGGCTTCAGGTATTTTAACAGCCACTGAACAACTCGGAATGCTGTGCTCAAGTTGTGCTGTTCCCTACTCTTTTGCTTGTGTTCCTACTTGGGTCAGGTTGGAAGGTTTAGATGTTCTGTTTTACAGAAAAGCTCAAAGAAAGCAAGAGTGGATTTTCAGCTTCTCAAACCCTAAGATTTTTTTCCCCTTTTAACCAGGTGGAGACCTTGGCTTTGCCCTGACATTTGTTAATGAGCTAGAGCAGGTGCAGACTGATTTAACCCTATGCAACATCCCCCTTCCCTTCTTCAGACTCCTTCCTCATCAAACTTCCAGGCACCGTTTTTATCTTAATTTTCCATATTGGTAATCACGTGATCGAACACACACATACACACATACTCTCTCATTCACTTCCATCTACTTCTTACTAGAGATCAGTTTCTAAAGGCCATGGTTAGTTCTTACTCTCCCCAAGGGCAGATGGGAACCATTTGGCACTGAGCCTGGAATAGGCAACCTGAGGGTATTAGTTTCTGTGTGGCCTGACCAGCAGGCCCTCTTTTCTTTTTACCCAAAGTATACTTTAGTCCTTAAGTGGAAGTCTTAAAGTAGAGGTCTCAGAATAATTACAGGCATTTGGGGAGGATTCTGCAATGGACTATCTCTAAGTAAGCATGCCTGGACCTGGGAGAGAGGAAGGCAAGGATGACAGGATACTCAGCCCTCTTCCCCTGCTCACTGTGGTTCTTGGAACATGTTCCTTCTGGAAGCGCTCATGAGCTTTGCGCATCCTTCCAGGACACTAATACTGTATTCATATTCTACTGACTTTTACATCAAGAGCAAGTAATGTGACACGTTCGCATCAAATGAGTAGTGTTAGGAATCTGAGAAAGACTACAAATAGAGAGATGCAGTCCTTTTTCAGGTCTAAAAAGTTTCAGAGGTCACTAGTAGTATTTACCGTTCCTTTGTTCTCAATGAGAAAAAACTGTACTTACGCAGATTTGAACATCTGCAGCTCTCTACTCTGTCACACTGCAGGCCTCACAGCTCCAAGAAGGGAGCTGGTACTAAGCCATTGAATGGGCCACTAGACCTGGCTGAGACCATCACCTCTGTACTGCCACCTCTGCTGGGTGTGTGTGTGTGTGTGTGTGTGTATGTGTGTGTGTATGTGTTGATAACCAGCACAGGTTACCCAGCCAGAGGGCCATTGTGTAATATAGCTCTACTAATTGTTAGTTATCAATTGCCACTCTTATTAATCAATTCTGCAAGCATTTCAAGTATCAGGAAGTACTGTTATGACCCCATCATTCCTTTGGAATATACACCCCCAAACTCCAACCCTCTAAAAAAAGATGCCCCTTTGATTAGCAGTCAAGTGTTTTATCCTCAGTGAACAAAAGCAACTTTGTACCATGGTGCATCTTAACTTGGAGATCTTAACCAGGGTCTAGCAAGGACAAAGATAGCATTAGATGTCTTCCTTGCTTGACAGATCTTAGTGATGTTCAGCTATACGGCTGCAGTCATGGGATTCTTCTGCCTGGGATCTTGGTTACGGTAGGGGTACTGATCAGGGCTGCCCCCTCGGGGCCCTGCTCTGCCCATCTCCTGATAGACTGGCACCCTCTGGTGCTGAGGTGGAGAAGGTGGAACATCTTGTCGGAAGGGTCCTTTGTGCTGGGGGACTGGCGGGGGTGGGTAGTACTGTGAATAGCGGAGATCTGCCACCCTCAGATCTGGGGGGCGGGGGTAGTTCCCTCTTGGGGGGTGCACGGGATGGGCCCCTGGGTAGTATGGGCTCTCTCTTTCCTTGTAGAGCCCTCGTGGTGCTGCCATCAGGTAGTCCACAGGATCTGTTAATCCTCCCCTGGAAAGAAAAGCAAAGATATGTGTCAGAAGGTACTGAGCTGGCTGAAAACCACATGCTTCCAACCCTGCTGCAGTTGGTTGTGACCACACTCCAGGCTTGGACAAGCATATGTGAGCAGAAGTGATATGTTCCCTTAAGCAAAGAAAGAGAATCTTTTTCTTCCTTTCCATCTTTGTTGGTCATCAGAGTCACCATCTTAGACCTCAAGGTGAAAATCATGTGTTAAGAAGGCAGAGCAACAAGAATGCAAGAACCTGGGCCCCTGACACCACAGCCATTCTGTCAATGAGGACTGCTTACATTCAGATCAATACACATGAATGCCACTCTGTCAATGAGGACTGCTTACACTCAGATCAATACACACGAAGAAAGACATTTCTGTTTGCTTAAATCCTTTTATATTCACCTTTATTATGGTTACTAAACTAGTTTTCTCCAAGTGATGTTTGACTTTGTTAAGCCTGTGACTGTTAGACCCCCTCATCCTTTCACATTTTTGATGCCTAATGAGATATGGTAACAGAAATATAGGGTCTTTAGGGTCAGAATCCCCTTATACGCTACTCACTTCCTTTCTAGATCCCAGAGGTACTCTTTTAAGGGGCTGTGTGTAGCCTTGGCTAAGTATGGCTGGTTACTGTCATATCCCTGTGTGGCTTAGTGTGCCTGCCCTCTACAGTTCCTGAAAACAAAACAAAACAAAACAAAACAAAACAAAACAAAACCCAACCAGGACTGGGAATTACCCACCAAGAACTGTGATATAAAGTAATTATTTCTATTACAAAGTCAGTAACAAAGTAGGAAAAACCAAGCTAGTTGCCAAGGTGCCCTGTGTAAAGAGCAGATACACAGAAAGGACCAGGGCAAGAACAAACATTAACAGAACTAGCCCGTCTGGAACTTTCTACCAAAGACAACAAACATCTTTTGATCTATTTGCCATAACAGAAGCAATATGTCTCTAGACAATGTGCAGTTGATGACATCTTGTCTAGCCTGGGGTGAAGCACATGACTTCTGTTTACAACTCTTAAAATCCCATAACCCTTCTGTGCACATATTCACCAGCACCATTTACCATCACATCCCTGGATCCTTCCACTTTTTATCCCTCCATGCTTTACAGATGCACATATGAAGAGAAGCAACAATAATAATTACCGAAAAGCTCTCTAATGGCAGAGTACGTTCTGTTAGGACACTTGAAAGAAATGACAGGGCTGTAAGAACATCATGCCTGTGGTTCATCAGGCACTGTCAGTGAGGGTCAAAATCACCCCATAATCTGTGGGGTTGGATGTTAAAACAGCTCTGTACATTCCCCAAATCAATGAAGATTTGACAAGTTCTGAGCTCTGGGGGCACAAAGAGAGCTGTCTGTGAATACAGTCATAAGGGTGAACAATGTAATTCTTCATCTATATTTTGTGTGTGTCTTAATTTGGCTATGTATAATAATGAAAGATTGATCCATGAGTTTGGGGTAATTTAGTGAGAGTTTTCAGATTAAAAAATTAAATTGTTTGTGTACAAGTTATTATAGCATCAGCTGCTATTATTCAATGTGAGTTGCTTTGCTCTGTTTTAAATTGCCCATGACAAATAGAGCAGGAATATATTGCCACTAATCTGTCACTCCAGCCTGGCAACATGAAAGACCTCCAGGTTCCACCATCTCTTTCCTTTGACAATTTTGTTTCTGATTTAGAAATCTCCAACATTCATTATATATTTTATTATAAAAAAAATAAAGATCACTCCCCACACTCATTTCTATTTTCTTTGGCACATGATGGAGATTTCAGAAAACTTCAAAAAGAAAAAAAAAAAAAAATCCTTAACCTGTGCTTTCTTTCAAAACCTACCAGAGATATTTCTCTGCATGAAGGGAAACATGTGGTTTCTCTGCACTCATTTTTAAGCCCTTAGGATAAATCACTGACATTTGCAACACACAAACATTATCTGCCTTAAAATGAACATACAACCAACACTCCCTCTGGACTCTCTTAGCAGGAATGTTTCCTGTTTAAAATGGGAATAGAGAAAGGAGGAATTCCAGGCCTTGGACTTTTTAGGTCCTGGTCTCTCTCTAGAGATTTCTTTCCTTTAAAACAGAACATTATAAAAGACAGACAAGCCTTGTGTGCTTTCCCCCCTTCCTTTTTTTAAATTTGTGGAGAGACAATCCAGAGCGAGTGGTGAGGGGCAGAAGCCACCCTGAGCGAGGCTGCAGCATGCACGTGTGGGTCAGAAAGGAGCCTATCTCATCTCCCACACCTCACCCTGTGGCCATCCAGCACTCACTGCAAGGAGAGAGGGAGGGTTCGAACGAGCAAAGAGGGTGACCCCAAGATAGCCTTGTGATCCCAGTGGGCTTCCTCTGTGGGAAGACTGTAAGTCAGGGAGTTTGCTTATGTGTGGCAGAAACCAAGAGAGGTGGCTGTTCTTCATCAAGCCATGGTGGCATAGAAATTGTCTTTTTCTGTAGAACTCATCATAACAGTTATTGTTTTTAATTTTTCAGAGAGAAGAAAAACAAGTTGTCTGTGAAAACACTATTGAAAGTTCAAAGACTCCCAGGAAATTTTTTCTTTGAGGGCTGCTGTTTACAACATTTGTTTTTCTTAAAGTTAATCATTTCCTACACACTTTTGCCAGAACAGCTTCTGAACTCTTGTGAGTGTGATCACCCACCGGGTATGTGCATGTGCACACGCTCGTACCAACATATTTAAAAGAACAATACTGGGGGGCTGGAGAGATGACTCAGTGGTTAAGAGCTCACACTAGTCTTGCAGAGGACCCAAGTTTGATTCTTTAGCATCCACATTAGGTGGCTCACAGCTACCTGTAACTCCAGCTCCAGGGCCAACGCCTCTGGTCTCCATGGGCACCTAAACTCACATACACAGACAGACACACACACAGACACACAGACACACAAACATACAGACACACACACATTTTTTAAAATAAAAAGAACAATTTTTAAATGGAAAAAAGAAACCCTCCTGCATTAGTTACTTTTTTCTGTGGACACAAAATACCTAAAAGAAGCAACTGAAGGGAGGAAAAGTTTATTGTGGCTTCACAGCTTCTGAAGGAGCAGTTCATCATGATGGGGAGGGCAGGCCAAACAGCTCCACAGCAAAGCATGTGGCTGAGCTCATCACATGGTTGTGGGGATCAGGAAGCAGAGGGCTCTCTTGTGGGAACCAGTAGTGGCCATCACCTTCTAGACCCACCCCGGCCAGCCCACTTCCTTTAGACATTATGTGGAAAGTTCTACAACCTTCCAGAACAACACTACCAGTTGGGGACCAAGTATTCAGATCCATGAACCTGTGAAGGACATTTTAAATGTCAAAGCATAGTACTTCCTCATTAGCGACAGAACTGTATAAAGGAGGAACAGGGGGCTGGGGTTTTGTTGTTGTTGTTGTTGTTGTTTAGCTTTAGTTTCTTCTTTTGTAGCATATTTGTGTGAAATTTAGTGTTGGTAAGGAAAGCAGAAAAGCCAGTCTATTCCAGAGCAACACTTACTAGAGAGACTTATACTTACTTTGAGCCAATCCTGAGAAATCCAGGGTAGCTTCCTCAGGAGACTCTGATTAAAATAAAGACCCAAACAGCAAACGTGCCACTATTTCAAGAGTCCTCATTTTTCATGTGACCTCATGAGTCTTATTCATATGTGTTATTATTTTTCTTTAAAAAAAGAAAAATCTCCCCAATTTAAAAATCTTACACAGAAACCATATTTACTCAAGGAAAGAGAAACATGTTCTCTTTGTTTTCCTTCAACCTTTGAGTGTACTTTTAAGAAAACTCATTTTAAAATTTTTGCTTTGTTTTGCGTTTGACTAGGCTCACTTCTGGAAGCCAGAGGACTTAGATTTTGCTTGTAAACTCCTATAAACGGTCTCAGGCATGGTTTTTAATCACATAGCTAGATGAATAAAATAATTAAAATAATGAATGTTAACCATTCCATCCGAATACAACAAAGCTATAGGTTATTTACATGTACAGTGAGTAACACATACACATCTTTCTTTCATGAGGATTTCCTTTTTGTGTTATCTTACTATGTCACCATTTTTCATTAAGCAAACGGAGCGAGGAATGAGAGCATAGACTGGTCAGAGAGCCAGCCCTGGCTGCCCGAAATCTTCATATTATGGAAGGATAGAGGATACTCCTGTTTGTTGAGACCATCATGCATGGGAAAAGAGCCGAGCATTGGAAGGATAGAATCCTTTTAACACTTTTTACCAAGGAATAGGCTCTGTCCATATTGGAGTAGAGAAGGTGCAAGGCAGGGTTCCGTCCTCCCGTCTCTGTCCACCCTGCAGAGGAAATCTCTGTCCTCCGTGCTTACACCAGTCACTTGTTTTCTTGGCCTGTTTTTCATTCAGTCTTGAAATACTTATATACCACACTGTGGCATGGGCATCTGGGAAGATGGCACTGAGCCTCATCCTCTAGCTATTTCCCCAGAGTTCAGTGCAGGGCTTTACATGTCACAGGTACTCCATAAATGAATACTGAATGCATGTTGAATTTTTTTCAAGGGAAAAACCATAAGTATACTCAATAACTATAGAGGATCAGATATGATTAGGAATTGGAGGTGGGCAGAGGAATAAGGGGAAGAACAGATTCCATGGGAGCCAGCGATTGATGATAGTTAAAGACTGATTTCTAATTTTTCCAGAGGAAAAGAAGTAGGAGGAAATGAGTTAAGCATTGGATTGGGTTCAACATAAAAAGACTGTAAAATTTATTAGATTGGGGGTTGATTATTTGTTGTGTTTGCCAAGAATAAGATCATATTATTTTATCTCTGTTGCCTTGTAGAGTACTTGAAACATAGTAGGTGCTTGATAAATCTTGGACTGGAGTTGACCTCATGAAAAACTTGTGTTTAGAAAATTAACTATCTTGCCTCCAAATGAACTGTAGAGTGAGTTTACTTAGTATAGGTTATGTATATTTATTCAAGAATCAGTTAAGGAACGTTTTCATGCTATCTGGAAAGGAAATTTTTTTTTTCCTGTCAAAACCACAATAACATAGGAACATCTTGATGTATATCTCAAAATAAAGTATTATATGGAACTTCAAATAAAGGATTAGAGGGAGACTGTTGAACTCATGAGCAATCAGTATAATCTATCACTTGCCTTGCTTTCTATCACTGAGCTTCAGAGCTGGTTGATGAACAGAAACCAGAGGTGGAGGTGATGTCCAGTTTCCCTCAGTCCCACTATCAACCTATCTTTTCTCCACAAACATACATATGATGGATGACTTTCATAAAAACCACATGTGCTCAAGAGAGGTGGAAACTAGGATTATGCAAACTTGTATTCCACCTGCTGTAATTCAATGCCCTTTCCTTTCCCTGAAGAAAGAATAAGAGAGTTTGTGTGAGTATGAGCCACTTTTCTGAGCGGGAAGATTGAGTTTGGTATAATGTATTAACAGAAATATTTGTAACTTCCAGGTCTTCAGATATCACTGACCAGATTTTACTGATCATGATGTACTTGTCTCAAGACTGGGTTTAAGAACCATGGCTGTATCTCAGCCAGTCAGCTCCTTGTATGATGAAGAAGGATCATTAAAAGTTGAAGAGTCACAGAGGAGAGAAAAGTAACTAAGTTAGAGGCAAGTCAGTATGAAGACAGTTTGTTTTGAGAAGAGGTGAGTTTAGGAGGAAAAGAAATAAATTTTGTGGCAGGAAGTGTGAAAACCATAAGGAATTTATCAGCAAAGAATAATACCTAGTTTAGGTATACACACTAGATTTTTGCTCGGTTTTAGAAAAACTTCCAAAAGGCAAAATATTGTTCTTAACTTCTGTATGATACTCTGTGTATATTAGTTGCCAAAACAAAGCACTTTTTTAAAACTCCTAAGGTCACCTTTGTAGGTTTCCTTTTCTGGTAATAATTGATAATAACCAAATTTGGGGTTAGAATGGAGTCAAGCCATATGGTACAAGGCTCCTAGCTGCTATGTGACAAAGATGCTTGTCTCCATTAGCAGAATGTGGACATGGGCGAAGCTGTACTTCTCAAACATACCACACAGAGTGGGCTTTCTCCCACTGGTATTTGTAAAGTACTGCAAGGCTTTAAAAAAAAGCAGTGCAAACTAATATGCTCTTAAGCTGCCCGTGTGATGTGGACAGAGATGCTTTCAGTCTGTGTTTGGAATTCCTTCAGGGTCAGGTTTCCAGTTACCAGGCCTTCATCTGTGGTCCAGGCACAAATGTGGCTGATCAGGATTAGCAGAGCCCTCAGCAATGTATATTATATAGCTTTGATTTCAGCAGATTTTATAGAATCATAAAATATAATGACCACTTGATGGCCTATGATATACAAATGGTTATGGAAAAATTTCCTACTTTCATCACTCATATTTCCCATTGCGTTATGAAGGAGCACCTTGCTGGAGAGAAAAGAGAGTGTTGCCACAGATGCTTTTGGCTTTTGTTAACACCAAGGAAATGTTTCCAAAGAAAATGAAGGTGAATCTCATTTTGATTACCCGCATTGGATTTCTCTGTTGGTGTCTTTCAACGGCGACAATAAACAGAATTCAGTTACCAAAAACGACATGTGCACTAGCTACTACATCACAATCTGGCAGATCTGGAAAATGGCTCTAAAGAGGACTTCATCCTGTCCGGTGGGAAGTCCTTCCTAAAAATGACCTTGCTAAAATAATTTCCTTTATGTGTGGCTGAGCGTTTTCTAAAGTATCGTGTCAGGGACAGATGTGAGAGCAAAGGTGGGGAAGGATCGTGCGGAAATCAAGAGCTGTCCCCAATGGCTGCAAAAAATGGTCACGGAATCCATTTGAGAGACACACTAACAGATAATTGCCCTGTGGTCTCCTGAACCAGAGAGGTTTATTTAAAGAGAATGCCAACCAAAGAAACAAATCACAACTTGACTAGCTAGGTCAAGTCATCTTTTTCTCTTTCTATTGTAACTGGAGTTCTGGAATTTCAATATCTTAACACTGTGGATTTAATCTCATTGTCATGCAAGAGACGATGGTTCCATTCCAAGGACAGACTTAGGGGGTTGACAGGTTGGGGCATGTAAGGTCCTGAATTCTAAAGGCTGCTTCCTCTGCCCCTTAGGAGAAGCACTATACAGTACTCTTGCCCAAGGTCACTGCCTGTAGATAGACTATCCCTGAAGTAAAACACAACATTCATAAGAGCTGCTTGCCCATGGTCTATTTTAGATTATATACACATTTAGAGTAATATAATACATAGAGTTTTTGTATGTGTTCAAAAAGGATATTCATATATCACTGACATCCACATCTTTACCCTTCCAACTGATCTAAATTAATATAAATTAAATAAGTCACATATCAATCACTACTCCCTTTCCCACCTCCTATTAATTTCCAAAGCCTGAGGGTTTTGATGTAAATCACTTATGATCATTGCAGTCCCCTCTCACCAAGGGCAAGAAGTACAGCAAAGAAGTCTGAAGATTTCCGGCATTTTGTGTGGTTGGGGAGGAAGGGCTTCTGTACCATGGTTTTAGGACACAGGAAGATCCTTGAACTGTAATACCTTTACTTTGAAATTCAAAAGCAGAAATGTTAAGTGCTGGCCCCTGTGCCACTGTGCTCCACCAGCTTAGTAACAAGCTTCAGACAATGGGTTTAGAATTGCAAAGACTCAAAGCAAGCTGATCAGAGTAGCTCTTCCTGAGTGTCAAAGGCAAGCTAAACCCAAACTTAAGCATTTTCTCCAAGTTATCCTGTTTATTCCTTATAGCAATGCCACAGGGTAGCTGCCATTATTAGCTATGGTTTGCAGATGAGGAAATAAAGGAACAAAGACATTAAGTAACTTGATTAAAAGTCATGGGTGGGGGAGCTGGAGAGATGGCTCAGCAGTTAAGAACACTGGCTGTTCTTGCAGAAAATCCAGGTTCAAATCCCAGCACCCACATGGCAGCTAACAACTGTCCATAACTCCAGTTCCAGGGGATCCAACAGCCTCTTCTGTCCTCTGCGGGCATTGTATGACACGGGTGTACTTACATGCAGGCAATACACACATACACATAAAAATAATAATATAAATAAATAAATAAAAATATAAGATACTGGGGAGGTGACTGGAGAGATGGATCAGCAGTTAAGAGCACTGGTTGCTCTTGCAGAGAACCTGGATTTGATTCCCAGCACCCACATGGTAGCTAACAACTGTCTGTAACTCCAGTTCCAGGGCTCCGACGCCCTCTTCTGATTTCTGTGGGTATTGCATGACATGGGTGTACTTACATACATGCAGGCAATATACTCATACACATAAAATAAAAATAATAAGTAAAATCTTTTTTTAAAAAAGTCACAGGGCAAGCAGAAAGGCCCAAAGTCTGCCCAGGCAGACAGACCCAGGTCCTGTTGTCTGACCACCAAGCGAGAGACTATAACCTCTGACCTCCACAAGACCTTGTGTTCAAGGTCTGATACCTTGATTACTGACTTCATTAATATATAAGGGTGTATTTTCTCAGCAAACACTTTCTTTCTTCCAAACTCATGCAGATGCTAGGGGGTTGGGACCCTAGAGGAGATGGGCTGGTCTGAAAAGGGCTGGGAACCTCCATTTCTCCCCATTTTCCAGAGGGTTCTGAGGTAGGTGGAACAGGCACCATGACTGAAGGAACTCCATTGTGGCTGTGAGGTCTGTAAGACACACAGACTTTTCCAATGTCCCCTTAGGACAATGACACAATTAACATAGTGGGCCACCAGAAACCTAGACTCCTCTCTCATGTCCACTCCAGCAGGCATCAGATTCTAGCAAATGTCCGTGTATATGTGGCTGGCTGTGCTTTCTGCTGTGGACTTATTTTAAGTTCAAATCTTTTTTAACAGGACTGTTACAACAGCACTAGTATATTAGGACCTGCAGACAGGCAGAACAAGTTGTGAGTCAGCTTCAAAAAGAACAGTTCAACAGTGTGGCCCTGTAGAATCTATACACAGGAATCTGAAGGACAGTTGGATTTCATAACCATCTAGCCGGCTCCCACCAGCTCTGAGGCAATTTTGAGCACAATGAACTCTCAATAGAGAATGTGGCATGACTTCTAAGGCAGGTGAGTTTGACCTTCCTTTGGGTACTGTGTGAACATTTACAGTGCTCAGGTGTGATGCTCTCAAATTTTAAGTCTTGTCAATTTAATTACTAAGAGGTAGTGTGTGCCTCAATGTGTAATTGGCTATATACTCCTCCCATTTTACATCCAATGATATTAGTTAGACTAAATAAGGACTATATAACGTATTTCACAAACCTCTGGGCTCATCCTCTGCCCTAATAAATGAGCATGCTAGTGGTTTAATAAGAATAAGGTAAAGACAAGTGGATCTTGGATCTCCAGGAAAATAGGGGGGAAAATGCCACTTTATTTCTGGGAAGTATGGATTTGGTATCAGCATCTGTCAGCATGGCTTCCACCTTATCTTCTTTGCAGGTTTCTTCAGGAAAGGCTTCCAGTATCTTTCTGTCAATAGTGGCCTGAGCTTCTTGGTATCACCCTCAACTGTAGGTACAGGGCATTTAAGGAGGCACAGCCTGGCCTCAGAGTGTCACCTGGGAGGAGTTTGAATCATGATATTTTATTCTGCCACAAACACCGTTGGGTGAATTTGGGGATGATTAATTGAACAGTCTTACTGATGTCCAGCATCAAGGTCGTAGGTCCACTCCTTAATTGCTATTAGGCGATATAACTGGACGTGTGTTTGGCCTCTCTGTGCTAATTGTGATGTGGATTCTAGGCATCTTATGATACTTTTCATCACAATACAGAGGGCAGTTCTCAGCCTTCATCTCCCATCTGTGCTACGTAGGTTCTGAGGTTCCTGGCTGGCCCTTTATACGTATCTGGGATTGAGCTGTTGGTCCCACTCAGCACCCCGCCCCCCACCCCGCATCCAGGATTCAGCTCATTATTCAGCAAAGTCCTTTATGGGTAGCAGGAACATAAGAGATTCTATATAATACCACATTCTATTTGGCTTTCATTTTTGCAGATGAAATGCATTTACAGCATAAAGGGTTACTGAATGGTGTTTTCAGGATGGTTTTCAATAAATAATAAAGGCTGTTAAGAGACTCATAAGTATTGGTGACTTGTGCTGGGATCCACATCCTAATGTGGTCTCTTCATCCTCTGGCTGATAATAGTATGACTGGTATTATTAATGTCATTATCAACCTTTTACTTTCAATTCTTTTTTTATTAAAATGAGATTTATCTTTCCCATTGCGCCTTCTGTTGTAATATAGCCCATCAGCCTAGCATCTTCAGGTTCCATCCTTGCCTTTGATGTTGCTAAAATGGAGCAGTTAGCAAATCAGGGCTTCTAATCGCCCAAACTGCTAGACGGCCTATTAGCCTGCACTCCTTGTTATTCTTTGCCCTGCCTCCACCTCCTCGTTCTTCTTCTGTTTCCAGTGTTCTCATGTAGTTAGTTACTTACCATCCTGAGACTTCCACAAGCCCCCTCCACACCCCACCTCTAGTCCCTATAGCAACAGTAATATGTAGGTCCAGAGCCATTGACAAAAGCTTTTTAAAAAGAGAAAGCAAGACAAGCTTTTATTGTGAGTTTCAGATGTTATTTCATCCCACACTTGTTCCCTAACTCCCTGATTTATTGATTTATTTCTTAAACAATTCAAAGAAAATGGAAAATCCACCCTGTCTTCTGTCTTTTTGAGTGCTGCTTTGCTCTTGGCCATGTTTGGTGTGGGTATGGGAACCAGTATGAGATGATCCCCCCACTTTTTAATGTCACATGCATTCTGGTGGTGAAGGGGCAACCTCAGTTCTTAATACCAGTCATGAAACTGCAGCTTTAATAATTTAAATAAAATCTTATCACAGGAAAGCAAATATTTATAAGTATGAGTCATCTAATTTAAAGAAATTAATTAAAAGTAAATGCTGAAATGATTTAAAACTAAAGAGCTATTACCAGTTAAAATATTATTTACCATGTGCCCATGCCAACTCATTTTTTGGGGCTTCAGAGAGATGGAGCTCTTTGTTCTTCCTCAAGCTTCCAAAATCACCAACATGTGTGGGAACTGGGACTCTTTTTGCCCTGTTGTGTGGGCAAGCACTTTTAGAATCTGTCTGAGGGACCTCAAAATATATCAGTGTATTGGGGAGCACGCATCTCAGAGGCAGATGAGGGTGGCAGAAGTGTACTAAGCACTGCATAGACTATAATGCAGGTGACTCAGTTGTTTCTGATCCTCAGTATCTCCATGTGTAAAACAGGGATCTTAAGAATGCCTTTACCCCCTTTGTACTGTGATGGGAACTGACCAAGAAAAGGCAATCAAAAAGATGAGTTAGACTGATGTACTCAGTATTTGTTCAATTTGAATTCATAGACTTTTCTTTTTTTAGAGGTTCAAGGTTATTGACCAAAGACTTAGAATATAAAGTAAATAATTTAATCCTCCCCACATTAATGTATCAATGTAGAAAACCAAGAACCTGCAGATCCATTTTATACCCCCCTACACAAAACTTACATGATGCTTTAATTTCTTTTTAGCTAGTTACTATTATTTGAAATTCAAGTGATTTCATATAAAACTTAAAGCCTCTCATGTAAAAACTCAGCTTTTCTGCCTTTCTTTAAACCCAGGACTTGCCGTCTTAGGAAGCCGCAATCAGCTGGAGTGACCCTTCCCTCTCTAGGTGGGGTCTTCGTCTTTTGCAGGCTCTCTTCCTTTCTGTTCCTCACAGTATTTCCCACCAGCCCCTTTTGCTACTTAGGTGAGTCTCTGCCTGGTCTCTGTGATTAAATCTCAGCCCCTGCAATCCCATATCATCAAGTCCAGTTTGCGTCTTCCACTGAAGGTACATGTCCAGATGTTCCTCTTTAAAGAGTGAGGGTTCTGGGAGGTAGACAACATTTTCTATCACTTTACCCAGTCCCTTTAAATCACTGGAAAGAAATTCCCTATCCAGGCTTCAGATAGCAACTTTAAAGAGTGGGTCATATCCAGGGTGGTTCAGACAAGACATTTTACTTTCTCAGACCTTATCTCCAGCTCTGTAAAGTGAAAGCAGTAGAATAGGTGGCCTTTGATGAGTTGTTGGGGGTTACCATTTCATGACCCTGCCAGGAACCACACAGACTCCAGTGCAGGATGACCTCAGCTCACATTGCTGCCCTTCAGCTTGACCCCTGCAAAAGTGACCCTGACTGTACCTCTTCACTTATCTGTGCCTTGGTTTCTCCATCTGTAAAGTAATATGTGCTTTTCTTCTCAGAAGAGTAAATGAAATGATATGGGTAAAAGCATATTGGAGGAAAGTTAGGATAAAATGAACCCAAGATCTCATATTACTCTTGTGTAATTATGAAGGGAAACCTGCCTTGCCTAATGGGATGAGAGGTCAGAATTCACAGTCCCTGTTGAGAGGCCTTGTGCAGAGTATCTTCATGGTCAACAAAGTAATATCGTAGATTTTATCTTAGGTCTCAGCAGGGTAATATCAGACCTCTGTTAAAGGGTAAATGGGTCCCACTTCTGAGAATGTAAGCTCTAATTTACCTCCTTGTTCCATGACTTTATGAGGAATGTATGTAGTTAACCATTATCAGGTTGTTAAGCAATTTGATGAGGTGTGAACTAGCTCTTTAGTTGTTTTATTTACAACATACTTATGGTTCACTAATATCTCATTGGGGAATTCTCTACTTAGTTTGATTAACATTGGTTTAGTGAAGTACAGTTTGGTAAAACCAGAAGCTGAAAAATGGCCATCAAGATTTTTGCATTCTTAAAGCCATTTGTAAATGTAGAACACATTCAGTTGAGGTTAAAAAAAACCAAAAAACAGAAAAAAAAAACAAAACAAAAAACCCTGCCAGGTGTGGTGGTGCACGCCTTTAATCCCAGCACTTGGGAGGCAGAGGCAGGTAGATCTTTGTGAGTTCAAGGCCAGCCTGGTCTACATAGTGAGTTCCAGGACAGCTGGGGCTACAGAGAGACCCTGTCTCAAAAAGACCAAAAACAAAACAAAACAAAACAAAAACCTATACCAACTGAAACACTTAAAAGTAATATAGAAAATCAAGATGGGAAAAAACAGCTAAATTTAAAACTGATTTTCTAGTGTGTTTCTGGTAGGAATAAGTGGCTGCAGGGACCCTTTTATTTGTCAGGGATAGGTGATCAAAATTGCTTTTGGAAATCAAATACTTAAAGAATAATCCTCTTATCTTTCCTCCATGGTGCTAAAACTGGAAAGATGAAGCTCATGATGTTTAGCTTGCTCCAGGATGCCATCTTACTGCTTGGTCAGTGACAGTGATAAACTAATTCCAAAATATCATCAAACATCTGAAAAAGGTAAGAGCCCCAACATCTATTCCAGAGGATCATGTTGCCTACCTGGTTTAGAGGAGCTGAGAGGCAAAACAGGGCACACAAGCTTGGCACTGAGTAAGAGCTATAGGAAATCTGATGCAGATATAAGGTTTCTGATAAGGAGTGTGGTGGCTTTGGGTAAGCAGAGAGAAAGGGCCCTGGGTGACAAGGAATTTTAAAAAGTGATCATGGGAAGTAAGGTCAAAGGCCAAGAGAAGTGTTCTTGCTTTTGTCAAACTGAACCTATCACAGATAGCACTTCATCCCAAACTTTTATTTCTGAATCTGCTGCCCTACTGTGGGCTTATGGAGCCCTGTCAATAATGCTGGAAAAATCAAGTCGGAGTCAATCTAAACACCATTGGTAAGATTATGTAAGATCATACACTGTACTCTTTAACATCATGCAGATGTTAAACTTGTTTAGGCAAAGTTCTGCCTCTATGGAATCATTGGTCATTATATTTATCTGTTTTCTTTTATGACACCAGCAAACTGAGGATTTTGTGATGGTATCAACTGCTACTGAGTGCCTGTTACCCCTCAGAGCTGGCACATGACGTCACTTAGCATAGCATCTGGTAATGAATATGATCTGGACAGTCTGTTGTGGAAAGGATTATCTTTTCTTTCAACCAAATGCTTACTGGTTTCAAATGGACACTTCTTGTCCCCTACAACTGGCATTCTACTTGGTACCTAGTTACAAAGCCCCATCATGGACACCAGCTCTAGAGAATGAGACAGCATGATGCTCTGCTCAGCAGCTCTGCAGTAAACAAGTGTCAAAACACCTGGATTCAGCTCTTGGTCCTGTCACTGGTTTTGAGGGAGACATTTCTTATGTTCATTTTCTTCATTCTACAGTGGGGATTATGCGAGGTGAGGTGGTCATGCCTGCGATCTCAGCATTTGAGAGTCCAAGGTAAATGACTCCTATGAGTTTGAGGCCAGCCTGGGCTACACAGTGAATTCCAAGCCAGCCTTGGCTACACAGTGAGACTCTGTCTCAAAAAATAAAATAATAAGATAAACTAAAATAAGTAAAAACTAAAAACCTAGCAGACCCTAAAGTGAAGATTATAGTGCCAAATTCACAGGAGGTCAAATTGGAAAATATGGAAGAGCACTATGTAGCCAACCAAACCCTATTCAATTATGTACTATCCTTCCACTTTCTCCAGGCCTGAGATTTTATTCTATCCACCAACATCCTCTAAGGAATGAGGTCCTATCCTTGAGTCATAATTCAAGGCCACTTCAAGGTGGCCTAATTTACTGCTGGATCCCCTAGATGCCAAAAGAAACTCTGCCTTTGTTTTTTAAAGATTCTCCATCAGGATGTTTTTCTCTCTGCCAGTTTGAACTTAAGATTTTTGTCCAGACTGGATGGACTTTATTTCTTCTCATAACCTGAACCACCAGAACTTTAAAAATTGGATCCTCTGATCCCAACCTTCCTTGTCGATGTCCCAGCCTCAGCCCACCTTGAGCTAAGCTGAACCATTCAGTCTGCCAATACAGACCCAGCTCTGAGCATTGAAAAATAACAGGCCAGGAACAAATGGCTCTGGGTTTCCAGTTAATGAACATCTGTCTGTGGGTCAGATGCTCATCCTTACAGCACAGCCTTAGTCTCCTCATTTATACAATTGGAATGGTAAGGTTGTCTGCTTCCACGGAGTCATCAGGAGGGCTAAATGAGAGCTATGTAAAGCACTTAGCACAGTGCTTGGGCATAGCGTGTGTGACTGATAAGACTAGCTGTCATTTTCATTATTATTCTCCCTGTTCCAACTTTTAATTTACTTATTTGTTATTCCGTAACTTCTTACGTGCTTTTCCCAGTCTTCCAAATATTCTCATATGTTCAGAGGTCTGTTTCTTCTCCAAAAATCTGTTTCTTCCAGATGGAAACGAGGCAAGTTATCACCACTTTCCCAAAATTTATGGACTATGTTCATTTAAGAAATGTATACAAAGTACACTAAAGAGTATTCTCTAAACAGTTGTTCTTTTTTCTCTTGTCCTACATACATTCTGTATTTCAAACAGCTATTTATGTGTGGGTCTACATTGATAGCAGTGCTTAGAGAATTGTTGACAGACTTGAGTTTGCTGTTGTTCACATTCTCAGAGAAAAGACAAAATAATGTATGCAGCTATAAAGTGAGTTACAGGTGCATGCATCCAAACCCAAGGGAAGTTGGCCAGCAGCCAAAGGACCATCAGGCATGGGCTCAGAAGAAACATAACATTCCTGGTCTCCCTGGTCTTCTCTTTCATGTGGGATCATCAGGATGGATAAGGCAGCGAGGAAGCATGCCTAAAGTCTGTGGGTCAGACGACAATCAGACTTGGAAGTAGAGGATGGTTTAGTCACTGGCCTGACAGAACTGTGGGGTCAGGAAAAGTTGGCACTTGGTCTGCTTTTTGTGGCTATGTGACAAGCTCATAAGTGAACACGCTGTCCTTCATCTTCGATGGCATCTTTCCTTTTTCCTTGTTCTCAAAGTTGGGATGGTGAAAGTTGCTGGTTTTGCCTTTCTTTTCTCTGTCCTCCTTCATCCTGGTGCTGTGTTCCATTCTTTTGAGAATCAATCCATGTTTACCTTCAGTTCATGAGGTTCAGAAAGAGTCACACCTATACTCTGAGCTGACATGTGACCCAGAGATGGTCAATCAGAACTTTCCCCACACGTGGGCACAGTGGTTGTGGTTAGGTACATACCCCGATAAAACCACTTGAAGCAATTCTGGGACTTTTTCTAAGTAGAGTGAAATGGGAATGACTGTGGAATGACTAAGAAGGGGAAAGATAAGCTTGGTGTGGTGAGCATCCTTGTTGACACCAGGGTGAAAGAGCTGGCCTGAGATTTGAACCAACAAAAAAGAGTCAAGGAGTAAGGAGGAAACCAAGTTTCTGATGGCCGTCACTGAGTTCTTAGGTAGCTAAATGTGGAGATAACCTGTCCCCTGGCTTACTTAAAAAGCTATAGTTACTAGTAAAATTACTTTTCTGTGCTAGACATGTAAACATATTTATACAAGGTAGACAAAGATCTATGATATTTTTCAGTAGTTTGTGTGTATCCAAGGGCACCTGTTGACACGAACACAAGTACCATTGAGTGAACTGCTTAGAGTAGAGTCACTCACTTTGGAAACTACCTGGGGAGGCAAAAACCTTTACTGTATCTCATATTGTTCTAGTACAGCACAGTTCCCAGCATTCTCAGTGTAGAGAGGACAAGGAGCAAAAGGCTAAGCTAGAATATGCTCCTCTTTTCATTGTTGTAAAGAGGGCCTTGGGTGGGTAAAGAAGAGAGCCTGGAGTATAGGATGATGCTTGGTGGAGTTTGTGGTCTTGGAAAGATTTCATTAGGTACAGATACCCGAGCCTGAATTTGAGGCCAGCCTGGGCTACACAGTGAATTCCAAGCCAGCCTGGACTACACAGTGAGACTCTGTCTCAAAAATATAAAATAATGAGCTTGCAACTTTCACAACGTAAGAAAGTGAATACTTCCAAACTCTAGTTCTTTATCCATATATACATGTGTATATATAATTTATATATATTATTTTTATTTTATGTGTATGAGTGTATTGCCTGCATGTATGTAAGTGCACCCATGGTGTGCATTGCCTACAGAGGTCAGAAGATGGCATTGGATTCCTCTAGAACTGGAGTTACAAATGGTTGATAGCTGTCATGTGAGTGCTGGGAACTGAACCTGGGCCCTCTGGAAGAACAGCCAGTGCTCCTAACTGCTGAGCCATCTCTCCAGCCCCCAAACTCTAGTTCTTTAGTAGTACTGTGGGTGACAATGGTGGGAGTGTGCGAATGATTCAGATCAGGCCTATAATCACAAACTATGTCAAGGAAATACCTGTTTGCTCAGACACAGGAGAATAAACACAAAGGAAGTTTCTGGAATGGCCCCCTTTTTTCACCTATCTCTGGAGTCACAGAACCATGCAGACTTCATCAGTTCCTCATCTCTGTCTGCTTCTTTGCCTATGTTCATCATCTGAGATGGGTTTAGATCTGGAACTGCTGTGGGACTGAAGGTCTGGGGAGCCTGACTTATATGAGAGCCCAATCTCATTTTGTATCTTACTGATTTTATAAGAAGAGTAATAGGGCTTGTGATGTTTATTTGAATGGCAAACAGACTATTTCACTGCCCAAGAACATGGAAACTTGTTTCTAAGGAGTTGCACGAGGCATCCAGCTTGCTTGGGCTCTCTGCTGTGTAGTTTTGAAAAGAGGCCAACACCAGAGATCTCTGAGAGTGGAGGTTTTAGAAGGGAATTGGTCAAAGCTACAGCAGTGGGGGCATTTCCAAGAGTTTGAGTGCAACCTGGCAAGGACGGCCCAGGGAAATAGGGACCTCTCTTTTAGTTTTGAATTTCTGTCAAATATTCAAGTATAAGTTATAGACAGTAGATGTATGCATCTTAAAGCATTAAGTTCTGAGATGTTCCAAGTATATGTATATGGACAACCAGAATCACAGGCAGGGTAACTCTTAATTTGACTTTTCTCATTGGTTCTTTATCTTTTCCAGAACACACATTAAAAAAAAAGTCAATATTTGTCTGGAAAAACTCCAACAACTCATGTTTGATAAAAATTGCTAAATCTATTTTTTAAAAAACTCAGGCCTGGATGCATAACAAAAATGGGAAAATTAAGTTCTGGAAACAATTCTTTGGGATAGATACAAACTATTGAAAATTGGAACTTGGACAACATGCTATGTTGTCTCGGTCACAATTGTTCTATTGCTTTATGCTATTTTTTTTTAATGACAAAAATACAAAGTCCTCCCTAAAGAATTTGCTTTCCATGAAATAATTTCCATGGCTTAATGAGAAAGTCCACAAAACTTAATAGGAACAGAATGTCCATTCAATATCACAGGAAATCAAAAATTGCCCTTTCTGACACCTTCCCAGTGAAATTCTGGAAAATTTTCATCCTTTGTGTATTCCTTCCTGTGTTTTTGCCCATATTTCTTAAAATTTAGTTGACTAGCTACTGTGTATCAGGTGTTATGCTCTGCTGAGGACATGGTGGTGACAAGGTAAAGTCCTGCCCTCAAGGCCACCCGTTAGAAGTTGCCGCCTTTACTGCTAGGCCACCAACTCACTCTCATCCTATGTGTTCAGGAGCTGCTGCTCCCTTTGTAAAGTGTAACTATAGATGAGAAATTGGGAAAAGAGGAAGGGCCTGAAAAATAGAGATAAAAATAGCTTAGTAACTATTTTCCATTTGATTAAGAGTAGTGATTTATTTATTTTCCTATCATTTGTCAAGGCTAATGTTCATAGTTGAAAAAGACTTTAAAAACCTGTCTCAAACAAACAAACAAACAAACAAACAAAACAAATTAATGAAAAGCAAAATAACAAACCCAAAAAACAACAAAAATGAGATCAGCTAATACTTAATCCCTTGCTTGAAAAACTGAAGTTTCCCTCAGTGGCTCTTCCTACATTAGGGGAAGGAAAAGTCACAGAGAGAAGTTAAGAGTCAATGCAAACACAATGAAGTACCAGAAGCTTCTACTAATTGCTGCATGGCTTATATGTTATAAAGCTTGTGTTGGAGAAGAGCACAAGCTTTCTGATAGCTATGGCCTTACTATTCGGACAATGGAACGGTGGTTTACCAAGTATAGATGCAGGTAATATGACAGCCAAATGTAGGTATTTCATACTCTAATGCTCACTGTGGTCATCAGGAGTTGGAATAGGCTTTTTGAATCCTTTCCATTGAAGTACCTTCTTCATGAAAACACTAAGAGTAACCCAAATCTATACTACAAATATAACTGTGGCTTCTAAAAAAAAATGAGAACAATATGTGAGTTTGGATATGCATTTACTTCTCCAGTAGTGCCTTCTATGATGTTTTGATGTACAGTGGTTCACTTCAACACTATGCTGGATCTTCGAGACACAGAGCATCTGTATTGGAGACTAGATTCCACAGGCACCTGGCAGTCCCATTGACCTCTAATCAACTGTGCTGTAAACACAGCTCCTGAGACAAACCAGTGGGAGGATTCCCCTTGAGACCTAAGGATAGAAGCAGATGTGTTGGCAAAGAAATTCTTTGCCAAGGTTTCTTGGAAGAAAGGCCAAGAGATTTGAGATAGATGAAGGGCACAGCTGGACAACTGCCACCACATACTTGGTATCAATGTTTATAACTTGTGAAAGAATATTTTAAGTAGTAAGAAAGTATGGGGACACCTGGCCTAGACTGAAAATTTTCAACTGTCTGTGTATACCAGGAAACTATCACTTAACGGTAGTCTCTTCCAAAGCTAAATTGCTCTACTAACTAGGCATCAAATACCAGGCAATGCATCAAATAGAAAAGAACCATGGCTTAAAATTCATAAAATTGTGAAATTGAAGTCATTTTTATCCTTGTGCCAAACTCCTGAATAAATCACATATTTTAAGTCTATTTCAAGGCAATGTATAAAACAGGTTAATAATGGGAAACAGAACATTTTCCACTGCCCCTTTAACATAAAGGAGGAAACAGGAGCCATAGGCGATGGAATATTTGAGATGAAGAAAATTCTCCAGTAATCTTTCACTACAGAACCCTATTAGGTGACAAGAGAGAAAATCATAATAGAGTAATAGCCTTTCACATAAAAGAATTACGGTAAGTTGACGTTAGATTGAGATGCAGCCCAGTCAAAATGAAAGAAGTTCTGAGCCGAGCCTGTCATAGAGTCTCTAAAGAAGGATAATCAATATGTGTTTTCAGACCGTCTACCTCATATGCAGCCCGCAGTAACTTGAACTGAAAATTGGCTTTCTATGGAGATTTATTACAATAGCATTACTGTTCAAGAATAGGCAGCTATCATCATAAATAAAGAACAGGCATAAGAAGATGTGAAGATCTAAGACAGAAGGAGAATTTGTCAAGGTGGGTAAATCATGCACTTACTTATATTGCAAATAAATGCACAGTACTAAAAGCAATCACTCATTAGGAAAAAAAAAAAATCTTTTTTCTTCCCTGGAAAAACCAAGCCAAATAAGCTGTCATGGTTTGAATTGCCCAACATAGTTGAAGGAATTCATGGCCTTCCTGGAACTCAGAAACCAATGACAGACCAGTGGTTACGGCACACAGAGGCAACTCTGAGAAACAAGGGTTTTCATGGTCACCAAATCGGCTGTGGCCAGAGGGTTGGTGTTTATGATCAGTGGTGCCGATTGAGCTTTCTTCCTGGAAGAGACCACAAAGCTACTGAAATATAGCTCAAAGCTGCTCCTGAACCAGGAGAGGGGAGATGAAGCCTTTGCCTCACTTTTACACTTACCCTAAAGTGCAGGAGGCCAAGTGTCTGCCCACGTTTCCTCTGGACATCGGGATCTGTGTAAGTGAACGTGTTTCCGTGTCCAGCCTTGTTGTTTCAGCTGTTGGCAGAGCTGGGGATATCAATTACTCCTCGCCTGGGGCTACTGACCTCCACCAATAGCTCCCCCTTCTCTCATGGTTCCACATTTAAATAAATGCCTAGGATTCTTCCTGAGGCTACCACTCTGGCCTTCTCATCCCCGCTAAATGAGTCATTAAGTTGGATTAACCCTTTAAGATCTACTATTTACTGAAGGGTCCCTGAGGATTCATATACACACGCCATCATTTTTAGTCATTATAAACAGCCAGTCCCAGCAGGATAAACTGCACTTTTAAGGCTACTCAGGTTGACAATGTAGGTTTTGTTGGCCCTGATTTACTTAAGAAGCCCAGGACATCATTTATTTTGTGAGGTAGAGCATACACACACATTTTCATCTTCCAGCCTCTACATTGCAAATATACCTCTAATCATAAACACCTATGTGGGCATCTCACAAAAAAGACTGAACCAGTAAAGAAGGTTCTTACCAAGACCGTGGAGTTACTCCTGACCCATTTCACGCCTCTGACCCATTTCTGTCCTCTGTTTGGTTGGGACCATTTTCTGCCTATAATCGGCTGTGTGCACAATGAGAGGTGCCTGCCAAATGGCCATTTGTGGGTGCAATTAGACACCTGTGCCTTCAAACAAGTTGCAAGCACCTAATTGTGCCTGCATGTAGCCACTTGTGGGTGCAATTACCCAGAAATCCAGGTGTGCCTGGTATTATGTACAATTTGGGGCAGGGGATGTTTTTTAGAAAAGGAGGCTCAGGTTGAACACATGCCCTTCAAACTTTTAGTGGACTGGCGCAACAGAAGTTGTACTGTGTAGATCCTGAGTCTCTTGGTTTTATGGTCTAGCAGTGTTGCCCAATAGAAAGCAAGGGAAGTCACACACATGACCTAAATGGTTCCAGTGGTCATATTCCAAAGAAAAGTGAAACAGATGAAGCTAATTTTGATATTCTTTTATTATGTTTTGCCTGCATGCATGTAAGTGCATCCGTGTCATGCAATGCCCACAGAGGCCAGAAGAGGGCATTGGATTCCCTGGAATTGGAGTTATGGACGACAGTTGTTAGCCACCATGTGGGTGTGGGAATTGAACCTGGGTCCTCTGGAAGTGCACTTAACTGCAGAGCTATCTCTCTAGTCCCTGATTTTAATATTCTTTATTTAACTCAACATGTCTAAACTGTTAATACTTTAGCCAGAAGGCAATATAGTTTATATTTTATAAACTTCTTGGTATTAAGTCTTAGAGTATGGTGTTAAGTATATTTTATGCTTCAAACACATTACAGTTTGAACTAGTCACATTTATGTGCCTTGTAGATGCATGTGGCTATGGCAACCATATCGGATGGTGCTGAGCAACAGAATTATTTTCAATGGTGATTGACCACTCTGATTTTATTATTATTTTGCATATATGTATGTATATGTGTGTGGTGTGCATGTAAACATGTTCACATATATATGCACATGTGTATATGTTCATGTGGAGGCCTGAAATTGATGTTGGGTATCTTTCTTGATTGATCTCCATTTTATTTATTGAGGCAAAGTCTCTTGCCAAATCTGGAGTTTGCTAATTCTGGATAGTCTAGCTAGCCACCAGGGATCCTGTTTGTGCACCCCAAATGCTAGGATTGCAGGCAGCTGTCATATCTGCCTGGCTTTTATGTGGGTTCTGGGGTTCTGAATTCTGGTGTTCATGCTTTCACAGCAAGCACTTTATTCACTGGGCCATCTCCCCAACCCAGCTGCTTGGATTTTTATCCTTTAAACACTTTTCCCAATATTATAAAAATCAAGTTTTAAAGACCTAATATGAAAATGTCCTTCAGTGCTTTAGGGTTGTTAAGGGTGGCATGGCTCTCCATTATAAATTTCCCAGCAAAACAAAGTAGACTGTTGAAGATCTGCCCTTATCCACACAGTATGGTTTGTGAGGAGCACACTGGAATGGGGGGTTGCTATGTTGGACAGTTAGAAGAGGGGCAGTGGGAACTGAGAGGAGGTGGAAGTAGTGGGTGCAGACAGGAAGAAGGAAGACTTTCAAGACTGCAGCAGACCTCAGCACCACCCTTTGCTCTATGCCTCATGGTTGTTGCAATTCATCTAATAAGCATGGCTTGGATAATTTTATCAGAAGGCAGAATTCATTTTGGTTGCATTTGGGATTACTGAATTAAAATTTAGTAGGAAACCCAAGAAGTCATCTTTCTTCAGTTGTAAAATGAAGAAATAATAGAACCATCCCTATTGGGTTGAAGTGAGAATTGGATGTTAGCACATAAAAAACACTTAGAACAGGGCTTTGCATATAACAAACAGTTAACAAATACAGGCTGCTATCCTCCTCCTCCTCTTCTCCTCCTCCCTTTCATTGGCATGATGTCCATTCTCAAGCCCATCTAGAAATCTGTCTCTGTCTCTGTCTAACACACACACACACACACACACACACACACACACACACACACATCTTTACACCCAACCAACACATCTTAGGAGGAGGGAAGTGACTAACTTCTTACAGCTGTTTCCCAGAGTCAGCACCATGTAATTCTCTGTGACAATCGCCATTCACATAGCTAAGTTTTTGGAGTTCAGAAATCAGATGTGAACATCTTAGATTCTCCTACCCACTCTGAGCAGACTTTTAAGCTGAAGACATAGGCATTACTGCAGAATTGGTCACATATAGGTTCAAAACTCTTGTAATGCTTTCTTTTTTATTTCACAAAAGGAATCCCTGGAGAGTAGGTGCTGTACATTCTCTTTCCTGTACAAGCCAAGAACAACCCATTTCCCACCCTCTCCAACAGTAAAGTTATTTTCTACACTTAGGTTATATATTTACAAAGCCATATCCCTTCCAATCAGCCATGCTTCATGCCTTTCCCTTTTACACTGATAATTGTCAGTTCAACCACTCAGAGGTCCTGCACATGGTACCACTTTTCCCCAGGTATTACAGGGAACTGTCAGCAAGACTACTTCTCTGGCCCCATCTTTTTGTTCCTGTAACCTCACCGTATTATTCAGTAAGAACATGCCCAGTTTTCTTTTGTGACACTAATGAAATCCTCAGCTAATTCCATCAGAGGCCAAGCCATTTTCTTTCCAAAATTAGTCTTTCCTCTCCCGTTCCTTCCATTCCTCTGTAGCCCCCCCGCCCCCGAGAAAATCTCTCCTTGTCTCTCTTGGTTCCATTTGCTTTTTGTTTCATAGCCAAAAACATAGAAGGAAAAGGCAGCAATCTAGGCTAGTCTATGGAATCATTAAAGAAAAAGAATATCCCAGAGGAGCGAGTCATAGGCATGGACGGAGGCCAGATGCCTCACTGTGAACTTCCAACACAGCTTCGAGCTATTTCCTCAACCTTCTGATTGAACCTGCTTTCTCTCAAACACAATTATTAAAATAAATGAAACATGATTAGTTATTCAATTTTATATTTTTCTGCTTTAATTACCAGCATTGTAATGATATCCTTAAAAGTAACGTTTCCTTTTACTGTTTCATTACTTTTCATTTTTGTATCAGACTCTGGTGTGTCAAGGCAAGAGGGTATGAGTTATTCTCCGTTGATTATCTGTAGAGAATGCTCACACTGGGGCAGGTGTGTCAATGTCTCAAGGCAACACTATGTAAAACGGTACTTCGCTGATATGATGGGCTAGTCTGGTCACCTGCTCACTGGACAGAGCCTCATTTCTATGAGAAGTGCATTTCAAGTTCCAGGACTCTTGGTATCGACATAGGCTGAGAAACTGTCTGTTTGAGAGTGAAGATCAAGTGCATGAGAATGAACTTGGGCCAGGCTGTGTGCATCAGCTCTAACCCCACTCTACAAAAGCTGCTTCAGATCAAATAGCTTTCATATGCCAAAAAGGGAGCCATATCTTCTACCATTCCAAGACTATCTTGAAATCTTTTAGATGACTCAGACATCCTTTTTTGTTTTAAAGACTTATTTTTATTTATTTGTGCATGTACATGTCTATGTGAGTGTATGTCTTGTGTGCAAGTGCCCATGGAGACCAGAAGGGGGTGTCAAGTCCCTCCAAATCGGAGTTATAAGTGGGTGTGAGCTGCCCAACGTGGGTGCTGGAAACCAAACTGGGGTCCTCTGGAAGAGCAGTATTTTTAACTGCTGAGCTAGCTGTCCAGTCCCAGGTATCTTTAAATAAAAGAATTCATTAATGTTCTACCCTATTCTAACACTTGACGTATGAGCATTTTCTCAATCAAGATATTCATTTACACAAATATCCAGGTATTTTATACTCAAATTGCAGTCAAAACTTTGTTACAAGTTGCTTTCAGAATGAAATAGAGCAGAATTAAACTTGTCACGATAATTCTACAGAGGCTATTATAATTATTGTTGATTCAAATAGAGTACTTTTTCACAAAGTATTTTAGTATCTTATGCCTTCCCGTGACTCAGTAAATGGATTATGAAAGAACCAGCAATGCAATGGCTGAAATGTTGCAAGTTTTTCATTGCTATTATGTGACTGCCACTAGGGAACCATTTGTGGGTTTTGATGTGTGTGTACGTATATGTATGCATGTAAGATATAAATATGTGTGTGTGTGTGTGTGTGTG
>NW_008349068.1:2849787-2906636 GCF_000622305.1 Nannospalax galili | reverse complement strand
GGGTCTCCCTGTAGCCCCAGCTGGCCTGAAACTCACTATGTAGACTAGGCTGACCTTGAATTCACAGACATCTGCCCGCCTCTGCCTCCTGAATACTGGGATTAAAGGTGTGAACCACCATGCCCGACCCTTAATGTTTGATGTGTGTGTGTGTGTGTGTGTGTGTGTGTGATTAATTCTTTCAAAAATTTTAGGCATATAGAGTGGGATCTGTTACTGAAAGTTACCTGTTTTTAGGCACTGAAATTTATTTCTTAAACTTTTGTTTGTCTAAAAAAAAAAAAACCCACAGGTATTAGCATAGCTTTGGGTGCGAAATTTGAGACATCAAGTCACTGATGTATGTGCTTAACTTGCCCTTTGGTTATGGATCCTTGATCCCAGCCATGGAGCAATATCAGCATGCCCTCTTGTTACAGTGTCACCACACACATGCCATTCACATTATTACAGCCATCAAAGAAGAGCCAGGAGGAACCCGTTCTATTACAGGGATGAGTGATAGTGTGAGATTGGACCCCTTAGGGGCACTTGGCTAAATGGGTGATTCAGAGATGCTGTGCCTCATACTTGAAAAAAAAAAATCAAAAATTTTTATGTTTAATGTTTAATATAAATCACCAAACCGGAATGTGTTATAAAAATGAGCTAAAATTCTACTTATCAGACCTTATTAAAGCATCTTAAGTATGGAGCCATTTCTAATTGGTAAAAATTCACAGTAGACACTTCTTGCAAGTACTTATTTTTAAGAAATATTTCTTCCAGTAAGGAGGCCCTTATTTCAGCATAAGATATAATCCAGGGGACAAATCTTTCTTTAGGAAAGAATCATTTTTAACTTCACAGAAGGAACCCAGGCAAAATGTATAGTTTAAGCCTTATTCCTCACTTACTTTGAGACAAAAATCAATTTTAAAAATAATTAAGGGTAAAGTAATAAACAGTCCAAGCTAGCATGGTTGGAAGAAAACTGCCATGCATGGGAATAACTGTCAAAAGCCAACTGTTATTAGTCTGAAAAAAATTAAAAGAATAGCGTAGAAAATTATCTGTGCTGCTTTTATCATCTTGATTAAAGAAGAGAAACATGGGTAATTTAAAATTAATCTGTGAAAGAATATGTTGTCATTTCAATTAAAGGAAAGGGAATCATTGTTCTGCTGTCCTACCTCAGCAAGGACACCACCACAAAGCAGGGAAATTTGACCTCCAAAGTAGGACCGGTACAATAAACCAATTTTCAGCCACAAAATGTGATTTGCAAGATTGGTTTGAAGTAGTGCTGCCTGGGTACCGCCTCTGCTGGGGAGTGAAATTAAAACTGTCATCCATTCACACAAAGTCCCCATCAGTTGGCAGCCTCTGGTGCATACTGGTTCATAACCACAGCTGCCTTCCCTATGGGCACAAAGACACTCCTGAGGGGACTCTGCCCCTAAAGCTTGTGTATTACAATTCTCAAACTAACAGTGGAAAGGTACCTCTGGGTCACCGGGGAGACCTCATCTCTCAAGATGAGGACAAGTGAGGCTGGGAAAGGCTGACTAAGCTTCTTTCTCCCTTATACGTACCACTCTAGACTTTTCTATTAATTTCTCAGCTTAGTAATGCACCCCTAGAATCCAGGGTCTATAGAAATAGCAATCAGGATGCTAGGAAGAGAATACATCTTATGACTTCCAATATCTTCTCATGGGAATATTTACACTTTCACATTGTACTGATTTATTTAATTATTATACTACTTGAATTCTTAAAATAATCATGATTATGTTGTTAATTTTTAAAAACAAATATTTATAAATTTAGCAAGGAAATGCAGAGGACATGACAAAGTTAAAGACATTGTCTTTGCCCTTAGAAAACTTAACTTTCTAGTTGGGGAGAGGAGGTAAAAATGTAGGAAAAGATAGAAAAGAAAGCTTATTTGACAGCATATGTCAATTCAGGAATCCATGCTATAAATATGTAGATCTTGATGTTCTATAAGTTAAACCATATACTCATTAGACAAAGAAGGAAAATCTGTCTATAACATGACCAGCCTGACAGATGAACTTTGGAGCTTATCTATTGTGGCATCATCACATGAATATTATTTTTGTGATTCAACTTTCTCATCTAGTCTTATGAGTCTGGCTTACATGAATTGCTGTAACTTATAAGGATGTCTACTTTATTTATATTTAACAGTAGACTTCTGTTTATGTACTTTGCCAATAAGTTAACTACAGCTTTCTGTACAGGCGCCAGAATGAGTTGCAAAGGGCGTAGGTGTGCTTTCCCTAATTTCTTTTTTGTGCTTATTTTTATTTATCATTGCTTATGCATGTTAATTGTACAGATGAGTGGATTTCACTGTGACATTTCCATGCATGTTTATGTATTGTGTTTTGACCATGTCCACTGTTTCTTTAATCTTCTCTTTCTACTTCCCCTGGTTCCCTTTCTTGCCTTTATTTTCAGTTTCAAATATGAAAGGAAACAGGAGCTCCTTATGTCTCTGTATTTGGCTTAATTCACTTGACTTGATGTCCTCCAATTCCAACCATTTTCCTGAAAATGTCATAATTTCATTCTTCTTTATAAATGAATAATACCTGTATCATAACTTCTAAATGTCTCAAGTGCCTGTAAGAGGATGGTCTTGCTATCTTATATAATCAATAAGAGATGTAAATCTCTTGCTGTTAATGGCATTCTATTAATTAAGTTCTAGATGCTACATTACAATTTGGAGTTTACATACATTTAGCTAACACACAGAGGTTTACCTGACCCAGTTGCACTGAGAACATCTGTAAAGGTAAAGAGATGATATAGAGAGAGGGTGTTTGCAGGATACCAGTTCCTAGGCCAGCTGTTGGTGCTCATGGAGCAAAGCTCTTAAGAATATCCCTGGTGGAGACTAGCTAGATGTTGCTAAAGAGCAGCTGGCCATGGATGCAAAGAACATCCCCAGGGGGTGATGTCCCTATTACTCCCTCGAAGCAGGAATGCTAGGCATCTGTCTGCAGTCTAGACCACTTTCTGCAATATTATTAAGGTTCTAAACTTAAACAAAATAGGAAAGTCCACAAGATCTAGATGCAACTTTCTTTGGAAAGCTATGGCTACTTCTGACCTAATCCATAAGCAGGAGAAATGCTCATGAAACTATTCAGTAGAAATTATTATAAGTAGTTGCAGAAACTAGATACACAGAAATCCCTGCCTTAAACAAGGGGACTGGATCATTTTTTGGAGATACTTTGAAAGCAGTAAAGATCACACTAAAACAGCTCCCCCCCCCGAAGTTATTAAATCTCAGAGGAAAAACAAAAGAAACAACTTTGAAACGTTATTCATCTTTAAGCTTCTTTGTGAAGATATTTTAAAGTCTGCTACTATGTACTTGCTCTTTGCTCTCTAATAGATTTTATTTGGTAATTTGGCCCAGGTGGGATTTGAATATAAAGTCTACGTACATTTACTTTTCCTTTATAATCAATCCACTATCAATCACTGTGTATCAAATCCTCTGAATTAATAACTGCTCACAATAGCTTCCCATTTCCTTTCTATTTAAAAGATACAAATAAGTAAAATATTTCCCTTAAACAGTTGCCTTTCTTATCCTGAAGCATATTGTTTTGGTTTGTTTGGTTTTTGACACAGCGAACTGAATGCTCAAAGACATACCCAACTCCTCCCTAAATGTACCAATAAAAGAAAAGGTATACAGATTGGAGTGGAAGAAAAAATACTGTCTTTGTTTTCAGGTGACGTGATTATCTGTGTAGAAAATCTGCAAGAATTGACAACAAAGCTAGAACTAATGAGTTCTAAAAGTGAGGTTGTAGAAGTCAGGCTAAGGCAAAACAATCAATTTCTTATACAACAGCAATGAACAAATGGGCTTGAAATTAAAAAGCAACATATCATTTATGTTAGTACCCCAAAGTAAAATGCTTATGTATTAGTCTCACAAAATATATACAAAAGTATTGTAAAAGAAATTAAACAACTTACTAGGGAAATAATCCATGTTCATAGGTAGGGGGTCAATATACTCAACTGTCAGTTTGAACTATCTGAAAAGGAAGAAGTGAGCTGAGCATAAGCATCCAGTGCTCTCCTCTTCTTGACCATGAGTGTAATATGACCAACTACTTCAAGATTCTGCTGCTGTGACTTCCCCTCCAGTCTGGACTGTAACCTTAACCCGTGAGCCAAAATCAATATCAAAGTATTGAAAAACAACACACTTGGAGGATTGATGCTAACCATCATCAAAATTTACTGTGAAGTTATGGTAATCAAAATAGTGTGGAACTGGAAAAAGAACAAACAGACTGATACAAAAGAATGGAAAATCTGGAAACTGACTCATTAAAATAGTCAACTAACCTTTAGTAAAGGACCAAACACAATTCAAAAGAGAGAAGGCAGCCTTTAAAACAAAGGTGTTGGAACCACAGGACCCCCAGGTACAAAAAGATGAATCTAACACCAGACTTTATACTTCTCACAAAACTCAAAATGGATCGTAGGCCTAAATATAAACTAAAAAATCTTTAAATCTCCTAGAAAATAAAATAAGAGGAAACATAGATGATCTTAGACAGGGTGTTGACTTTTGAGATACACCAAAGGCATAGTGCAGGAGAGAAAAAGTTGATAAGCTGGAATTCATTAACATTAGAAAAAACTTCTGCTCTATGAAAGACACTGTCAAGAAAAGAAAAGGGAAGCTACAGACTGGGAGGATGTTTTGGAAAACCACATCTGATAGCCAAATGTACAGAGAACTCCTAAAACTCAACAAGAAGAAGCATATACTTTAAAAATGTGTCCCAAATAGACACAAATCAAAGAATATACACAGATAGCAAACAAGACACTCTAACAACAGTACTGAAACATCAGTGCTCATCTATTAGAATGGTCAAATCTAGAACCCTGACAGACCAAATGCTGGGGAGGTTGTGGAGCAAGAGGATTCTCACATGCTGATGGTAGGAATATGCCATGCTCAGCTACTTTGAAAGACTGAGTGGTGGTTTCTTACAAAGCTAAACATGCTCTTACCATAAGATCCAGTGACCCTATTCCTTAGTGCCTACCCAAATGATATGAAAATTTATACCCTCACAAATCCTGTACATAGCTGTTTAATAGAAGCTTTATTCTTAATTGCCAAAATTTGGAAGCAGCTAAACCCAAGATGTCCTTTAGTACATGAATGGATAGATAAATTGGTATATCCAGATGTTAGAATGCTAGTCACTGTTGGGTTGAAATGGTCTATCAGTTCATGAAAGAACATGAAGGAAAATTTAATGTGTATTGCTAAGTAAAATGTCAACCTAAAAAGGCTACATATCATATGAGCTGGGTATGGTGGCCCACACCTTTAATCCCAGCACTCAGGAGGCAGAGGCAGGTGGGTCTCTGTGAGTTCAAGGCCAGCCTGGTCTACATAGTGAGTTCCAGGACAGCTGGGGCTACAGGGAGACCCTGTCTCAAAAAAAGACAAAAAAAAAAAAAAAAAAGGCTACATATTATATGACTCCAACCACATGACATTCTGGTTAGAACTACAAAGACAGTAAAAAGATCAATAGTCACCAGGGATTGGGGGATGGTGGGGAACGAATAGGTAGAGCACAAAGGGATTTTACAAGAATGAAACCACTCAGTGTAGCAGTTCGATGGTAGACTCATGTCATTACACATTTGTCAAAATCCATAGAACATATAATGCCAAGAGAGAAACTTAGCAGAAACCATGGACTGTGGCTGATTATGATGTCAACTGACTACTATCAATTCTAATAACTGAAGCACTCTGGGGGGAGGTGTTCATAACAGAGGAGGCACATGAAGGGATGGGATTTATGAGTAATCTCTGTACTCTCCATTTTCTTTATGCAGTTTCTAAAACTTCTCTTCTAAACAGTATTCCAAAAAATGCTTCCTGGCATGCTTCATGACTTGCTCTGCTAGGAAAAGCAAATCGTTCAAGAGGCAGCTGGTGGCTTTCTTTCCTTTTTGGCTAAGGGTGCTTGTGAAATGGGTCACTGACAAAGGACATGATGACCCTTTCCTTGCAGGACCCAGGAAGCCACAGGTTCTATTTTCAAGCCTGTAAATTATGCCTTTGATATGGCACATTAAAAAACAAAACCCAAAAACTTCTTAGTGGCTTCTGCCTCCCATAGCTCCTGTAGGTCCACATACCTCTCTGCTTTTGAGTCCTTAGCACCCAGAAAATAAGTATTATCATAGACATTCAAGCCCAGACATTCTCATTTTAAAATTCTACTTGTAGCTGTGAAGCTGTCATCCCAAGTCTTACTGATTCTGACATATGCCAGAAAGTGGGGATGCTTTGAACTCATAGCAGCTGTACACAGTGGCACCAGGTCCACAGAAGTCAGGCCATCCTAATAGTCAGCTGTGGGGTTGGGGGGAAGGGACTCACCAGGCCCTACCACATATTGCTGATCTGTTGGCAAATGATAGATGCTAAAAGATGGGGAAACATGGTATCTAGTTGTGTACCCACTGGTGAGCCCATCAGGCTCTGATGGCTAGTTCCAAACTCAGGATCAGAGATGACCCTGATTAAACTCTGTTGGAGACTAAACAAAGCCAAAACTAGTAAATAAGGGAAAGAGATTTATAGGGAGGAAGGCTAGGGGCTTGAAGGGGTGGGAGGGAAATGCGCGAAGGGTTGGGACAGAGGGATCATAATACATAGTATACATGCATGAAATTGTGAAAGAACAAAATTTACTAATTAAATAAAGCAGCAGAAAGTGATAGGGGAAGATACCAATGTCCTTCTATGGCCTCTACATGCGAGTGTGCACCCGCCCTGCCACACGTACATACACCATAAGGAGAAAAGGGGAAAGAATGTGGGATACTTACTACCAGAAGTACACAGAAACTGATGACCCAAACCAGCCCTGGCATAGGTCTTTTTATTACTCTAGAGGAGTAGTAATTTACCACGGTTTATAGTGGTAGCTGGTAGACACACCTAGCACAGGGTTGTGAATACAACTCACATGGATCCCAAACCAGGGCAGCTCACAGTTAATCTACCTAGAAACCTCTTTCTAGAACTACAAAATTGGCCCCAAAATGATACAGTGACTTGCAAAAACTATTGATAAGCAGGTTTCGTCCTGCTATGTCTTTCCTAAGTTCTCTTTAGGCAATGCATGAACTCTCCACCCTTTTAATTTCAGGTTTTTCACATTCCTAAAGCATGAGGCTCTTACCATGAAGCTGCCACAACGGTTATTGGTTTGGGCAACTTTAATGTCAATTTTCTTTCAAAAACCACTTTTGCTGCACATAGTATATAATGCTGTAACTGTGGTTTTTGAAATTCTCAAATAACTGTTTTATCTTTAAGGACTTTTTTTTGTTATGCTGTGGTGAGGTTGTCAACACTTCCTAATATATAAGAATTTCTCCCTTTCCCTCCAATATATAATTTCTTCCACATTTTCAGATAGATCATCTAAGCCAATTTGTTGGCACATTTCACCTCATACCACAGAGAGAAGCCACAGTATAGATTTTAAGTGCTGACAGAGAGAGAGCTGTTAATTTGTCTAGTGTGCAACCTGTGCAATTTTCTACTTCTCACAGAGAGCATACATTTCCCGATATTTAGATCCATGTTTTATTAACTATTGATATTCCTAGGGAAAAACGTGGCTTTTCTAGAGGCAATCATTTCCTATTTGTTATTTTCCCATACCTTGGTGGGAAATAGACGTAATGGTGAACAACAGCAGACACTCATGTAGAGACATCTGTATCTTTGAAATGGCTTCCTCTGGCAGAAAAAAAAAATCCCACAGCAAGATACTTTTCTGGAGATTCGGTTTAAATTTTCGGAATCATACCACATTATGAATCTCAGATTCTTCAGCGTTCCTTTTGATTCTCATTATGTGATTCACGGGGATCCTGTCTGGTTCTCTGTGTGCCATTTCATCACACTTCCAGGGGCCAGAATGATCTCTACACTACCTTTCCACCAGGAAGATGGCACCTCTATCCATCCAGCTGCCCATTCCTTGGATTCTAGGGTTAAATCCCTGCTGTCACTCTTTTTCTTCACGAGCATCTCCGATCAGCCATTGATTCTGCACAGACCCCCTTCCCTTCCCACGATTCCTCGCTTAGCCTTGCTACAGGCCTTTGGCATCTTTCTTATGAATCATGTCAGCAGCTTTACATCACTCTTCCTGATTCCTCCACAAAATTATGAAGGAGCAAATATGATGAAACCATTCCCTCCAGTGGCCTGAGAGTCAAGCTCCTTAGTACTTTGTACAAAGTGCTGTATGTCTTGCTACTTCTTCATCTTAAATGCCATTTTAACACTTACTCTATTTGATTGCAATCATCCATTTCTTTTCCTCTTCCTCAGTTTGTCAGAAATACTGAAGACGATCTCCTCGATTCCAGCCACATCGCATTGCTTAGCTGAAAGTTTACTGAATGAATAGTTAAGTGAGGACTCAGCGTGGTTCCATCCAACTTTAGAACAGTAGGCAGAATGTAACCAACTCAGATTTTCACCTTTCCTAGGCGTACTGGACTTGCCCAGTCAGCCCTAGCCATGATGTACTTTTGCTACCAGAGGCCATCTTGTCTTAACCCTTTCTTCGCATAGCTTCTGCCAGATTTCCTGTAACTTTCCTGCTATGCATAAAGTGCCTGAAATTGAACTCTAATCTTCTTAAAGAGTTAATGTGCCTCCCTAAATGCCTAATTTACTACCATAGAGTGACTTAGGCACTAGGGAGAATCTGGCTCATTATTTAATAGCCAATAAAGCCAGCTGTTTCATTTCAAGAAATTAATGGTCTTTAAAACCTTTCCATATTATACCAACTGCTCTTCTCAATGGAGAGCCAAGTGACTTTTATTAGTGAGGTTGATAAAATCCAAACCCTGTTACTTCTGCTCTAGCCTTCTTCATAATACCAGGAGAGTCTTCTGGGACATCTGGTTATTTTTGTTTTACTCTTGCTGTTGATTCTTTGAGATGTTTTCTTTGCTGGGTTTTCTTTGGTTGCTCCCTTAGAGACTGCAAAAGGTGGTCCAGCAGCTGCACTCCAGGGCCTGCTGGCTTGACCTTCGGCCTTCTTGACTTCTTAAATATGAATGCCTTGCAGCATTAAGCTTAATTTGGCTGAGACAGTGAGCAGTTTGTTGCTTTCAGGTTCATTCATTCCATCTTTAGCCATCTGAAATTACTCATATGCAAAAAAATTGGAAGATGTTCCATGGAGTCTCCTTCTCTTACTAACATCCCACCATTTGGAAAAAGATTTTTTTTTTAAAAAAAAAAGACCAGATCAGGCCATATTATGAGACAAAGATACAAAAGCTCTTCAATTTTTAGTCATTGATCAATATTTTTTTTGAGGATATTTGGCTTTTAAGAATAAGAAAGAATAGAATTTGCCCTCCACCAGCCGCTAAGGTCTCTCTGTTCCTTTATATATAAATTGTTGCCAGTGACACGTAAGCAACTATACGCAGTACAGGTATAGATACAGATATATTTTAATATCCTACACATGTTAAATGGGTTCTTTATCTAACTTATTTATGGCAGGGAAGCTATGGCTTGTTATTAATATTTTACTTTCTTGGGCTCTCCTGCAGCCTTATGCTATTATAATTTACAGTGGAACTGACACAATGCCTCTTTTTCCCATGGAGTTTGCTGTCTGCTCGTTCCCATGAATGCTTCCTCTTTACTTTCTGGGGATGAGAATAGGAGGTTTTTCTTCAAGAGCTGGGAATATAGTAGCATGCGAATCTTCTTTTTTCCGCATGTTTATGTGGTGTGTGTGTGTGTGTGTGTGTGTGTGTGTGTGTGTATTTGTGTTGGTGTGCTTGTCCATGTGTGGAGGCCACAGGTTGACTTAGGGTGTCTTTCTTTATCACTCTCAACCTTATGTTTTTGAGACAGGGTTTTTCACTGAACTTAGCTAGACAGTTGGCCTGTCAACTCCTGGGATCCACCTGCTTCTGTGTCCCCAGTGCTGAGGTTACAGGTGTGTGCTATGACACCTGACTTCATTTGGGTACCCAGGGAATGCACTTCCTCACGTTTCCACAGCATACACTTTATCTACTGAGCCATCTCCCAGCCCTGGGAATCCTTCTTTAGGTTGAACTGACCATCATACAAATCTGACCTTTGAAGCTTAAACAGGTTTTTCCTTTTACATTGCTTGTGGGTGTTTTAGTGGGCAGGACAGAGATAGGAGCACATGGGCAAGAGTTTGACACCACTCAACCTGATTTCTGGGATTTAAACCCTGAGAAGTTTCACTGCATTTTAAAACAAACCAAAAGACAGTGCCTAGAATAGAAATACACATACGGTGCTGTGTGGGGCTGAAAGGTAGGCCACAGTTAGGTTGCTTGCTGACACTATTACATTCTTTATGATGCTAAGGATACCCTCCAACCCAGTAAACAATTTCTTGCTTATTTTTTTCTCATAAAATTTTACAAATGAAATACTTTATGAAGTCATTTCTTTCTGTTATAAAGGAATATTAGTTAGCTATGCTGGAACTATAATGTGAATAAATATTTTTAAATGGTCTCCTTTAAGAGGGGTTTACAGTAAACACCTTTAATTTAATAAGTCTTCAACTTGTTGGGTCACAAAATTCTCTTGCCTACCAATTACTCATGTAATTTCAGAGTCTGACAATCTTCTGCAACCAATCAATGGACAACTTAAACACACACAGGCCCCAGATGAAGAACCTCTCCTTTCATAGTTCCTTTGGGTTTAGACAAATTAACACATTTTTCACAAGACCCAGTTTTACAACAAAACTTCATTCCTTCTCATAGAGTTAGAAGAGTGCAATAATGTTCATTATACTGCTAAACTGTCCTGTGATGTTTGAGCTTCCCAAGAAACTGACTCTGGAAGTGGGATTGGTCCCCATCACTTCAGAACCAAGCATATTTATGTCATGTGTCCTTTAAGACCCCTTGTCTGGATATGGGCTGGTCCCCCATCTCTGTGACAGGAAGAGAACAGAAAAATAGCCCAAGAGTTAAAACATTGTGCCCTTGAAAGTAGCTAGGAAGTAAACCAACAGAGGTTACTAGTGTCTAGGCCATGATATAAAAATGCCTACAGTGGGAAAGAGAAGCTGGAAGTTCAGCACTGAGAAGATCTTTCATGGAGAGAAAGTTCAACCTGGATTCCAGCTGACTGCCTCAACTTCCACAGTCAATTTCTGGTGGATGTTTTGTGGACCAGTTTGATGTTTTGCTGTCTGTCTATCTATCTCACTTTGTCTTGCTATATAATTAACAAACTCATTTATTTAAGACAACACATCTTCATTGGAGATCATTTTCCAGACTATACATAACAAAGAGCAACTCCCAATGATTGCAGCACTGTCTCTGAGTAGCATGTTCTTAAGAACTAGATTTGAACAGCACAATAATCCATCTTCCAGAAAATGCAGGGCATGCCTATCAGTGCACATGGTATGCTTTGTTTGTGCTGCAGAGGGTGACATCCACTGGCAGATGGTCAAGAAAGAGAAGGAATCTGTTATTCAGGTGATCTTGACTATCATCAGAATACTGAGGACTTGATGCTATAGTCTGCTCCGAAGGTCCAGGTCAGGATGCTCTAGTCTACTTTGTACCCTGACAGGGGGCATAACTGCAGTAACAGCAAGGTGCAAATTGATCGTGGTTGATATGTTCTGAAAAGGTGCAGAAGTCTTCTATGATGTTTGTTGGAAGTCATTTGGCATGGCTGTCAGAATTGTCTTAGGTCTTTTACGATTTCAGCAATATCATAGTTGATGTTGCTGAAAACTCTGTTATAAAAGTGTATTACTGTTAGGCTGACATGACCTGCTGTAGAAGTACGAAAGCAAAGGAACTTATAAAGGAAGTACAAGAAAATATGGTTACATATCTTAAGATGCACTGGGTAGGGTGGCACACACCTGTAATCCTAGCACTTTGGGGGCTAAGGTAGGAAGATTGAGAATTTGAGGCCAGCTAGGCTACATAGAAAACATAGATAGTGCTGTAGCTCAAAGCTACATCCTGAATAGTAATATACTTTTGTATTGTTTTAAAGTTCTCACAGTGAGAGATAACTTTTGCTTACAAAAACAAAAGAATAAATAAGGCAAAAGTTAAGAAATTTAACATACAAAATTTATAAATTCCTATTTGCCATAAATATACTATGAAGTTAAAATCATTTTAGATTTCTTTTCTTTAGTTTTGTGGGGGGGGGCACGCATCTGTATGCCATGTGTTCAGCTGCCCCCATAGGCCTGAAGAAGGTGTCAGATTTCCTAAAGTTAGAATTACAGGTGGTTGTGAGCCCCCCAGTTTGGATGGGAACCGAATTCAGGTACTCTAGAAGAGCAGAAAGCACTCCTAATCACCGAGTCATCTCCTCCCCAGCCACCTGAAGTTACTTTAAATATGACAAAATGTTTATGTCCTCAATATATGAAGAGTTCTAAATCAAGAAAAAAAGATAAACAACTGAACAGAAATTATATGGAAACAGGCAAATTTTAACAGATTAAAAACTGTAAATTCCAACAAAAATATAAGAAGATTCAATCTCACAATGCATAAGGAACCACAATTAAAACAATTGTGATTTTAATTGCTCTATTTGACCTATTAAATTGATATAGATTTTAAAACATGGTTTATAATCAGTACTGGTGGGGGTATAAAATTGGCACAACCTTTTTGGAGGTCTGTCTAGTAATATATATGAGGGACTTGAAAACTATTCACATTCTTTGACTTGGCAATTAAGCACTAGGAATTTATCCTGCAGCTTGCTTGACTTTATGACATATACTTCTTGTTCTAGAATGAGTTAAGTGTCTTAATTGAACTGGTTGTGGCTGATGCAGTTTTCCAGGCTTCATGGGTACAATATGGGCATTTTTAGCATAACAACTTATGCTATGTGAGTCCAGAGACTGGACCCAGGCAATAAGATGAGAGAGAGAGAGACAGAGACAGAGAGAGACAGAGAGAGAGACAGAGAGAGAATATGAAGGGTAGAGGACAACTTTAGTGTCCCTCCTCAGGAGCTTTCCACCTTGTTTTGTTCTGTTCTGTTTTGAGACAAGGTCTCTCTTTCACTTGGACGTGGGTCTTGGCGCACCTTGGGGATTCTCCTGTTTCTGCCACTCCAGTACTGAGATTACAGCTGCATCCTGCCATGTCTGGCTTCCTACATCGGTTCTTGGGCTCCAGTGAAGTCAGGCCCTCATGCTTGTGCATTAGGCACTTTACAAACCCTCTACCATTTTTAATTGGAGCAAAGGTAGCAACTGAAATGTATGCAAAACTTTAACTTGCATGCAATTACATAGCTACAATCCTAATTACAGTCACTAACTCACGGACACTTAAATCCCCATCGTTATTCATGGGTATGCTTGAGTTAGGCACCTCAGTATCAAATTTTCATTTTCCAAAGACTTTCTGTGATCTTAGGAGTATCTGTGAGGTGCAGCTGCATTTTGGCAATGTTCTGAGAATGGGCTCAACAGAAAATGAAGTTGCCAAAGACCTTACATCATGATGAATTGATTACCTGAGCAAAACCAAGAGAAACCAGAAAAGCATTCTTCCAGGGTTGCCCTCTTGGGCTGCTCTAGTAGTTGATGTTATTGGTATTCACTGTGTCCCACACCACATGGGACATGACTGATCAACTCCTCTAGAAATAAAGTGCAGGTATCAGTCGGTCTGCAGCTACTTAACAGTTACATATTTTTCTCTCATGGACGTCCACAAAGACTGATCTGCTGACTTGGACTTAATGCTCACTCATCTCAGCAGCAGGGTTATGTCTGTCTCTTAGCTCTTCAGCACTTAGGTCTATTACATGCCTAACTCCAAGAATGCATGCCATTTGGCTTGCAGCTTTCTGTCGCCAGTGCACTGGGCAGGAAGAGGTGCTAGGGAGCTGGCACCTTATGAGCATCCTTTAGGCGATGACTAGTGGGACTTGAAAAATGAACACCTCAACATTCTTTCCTTTCAGGTGGGATGGTGTGGGCGCATTCTATATTATTCCAGAAGGCCCTAAGACGTGACAGCTGCACCTTATGGGCTTCCCCTTTCTTTCCTCACCATGTTTGATGCTTCCCAGGTTTACTTCTCAGATAAAACCACACTCAAGTGCTTGTCTCAGAGTCTACTTTTGTATGGAAATCCAGCTTAACACACCAGAAGAACTGTTTTATTGTTGAATTAATTCTAGAATGAGAATTTCTACTATTCTTTGTTGCTGTTGCTGTGGTCGTAATAGTATAAGGATCTGTGTATCCTTTATCCAAATTCACTAATTCTTTGCATTTTGCCCCCATTTATGTTATCATTCATTCTTTCTCTGTTCTATTTCCTTCTCGAGACAACTTCTTCCTTTCCACTATCTATACATACATGTACATAGAGAGCCATGCGTTATATATACACAGTAGTATTTTCTGAGCCATTTAAGAGTCAGAACACTTGTGCCTCTTTACCCTTAAACATGCCACTACATGTTTCTTTAGAAAAAGGACATTCAATGTTATAAACACAATTCAGATAGCCAAACCGTTGCTACTCTTTCTTCTTACCCTCATGCTCGCACTTTCTGGGGTGAGAGCTATGCTTAGTCACAGAATGCCAAATGACATTAAGTCAGCAGTTCTGTGTATTTCCAGAATGAAATTACACAGACAGTGATGGATATGCCTTTGCTGTCTACATAAACAGTGATGACGTGTCACAGCTATAGGCTGGTGCCCAGGCTTTTGTGCCCTGCACCATCAACTTGCCTCTTTTCCTACATCTAAGTAGAGATTCTGTGGTTCGTGACATCATCCTTCCCTGAAATGCCCTTGAGATTTTATTCAGTTTTCATGAATACGCATTTGTCTAGCATCCTCGGTCAGTCATTAATTCCTGTTCATGTTGAACCCTCTCTCTTCAAACCTACTATCTCCCTTCCCATACTCTGAATCTTTTCCCCAACTTTCCTCTTGCAGCGTTCTCCCTCTCCGGGGGTGGTACTATCTCCCAGCAGTTGTGTGTGGATTCATTCTTGACACCTGGCTTCGCTTACCTCACACGCCCACACATGCAATCCATCATGGAGTGCTGTCAGTGTTCTCCACCACCCTCCTGCAATTCTGCTATCATCACTACCATCCTTGTATGTACCACCAGCGTCTCTCCTCTGAACTGTAGTAAATACCTTCCAATTGGTCTGTGTCCACTGCAGCTCGCTCCAAGCTATGCTCACCCTGCAGCTGGAGCAAGATTTTAAAACATAGTTTAACTCTGTCCTCTTGCTACTTAAAACCCATTTGAAGTTTCTAATTAATCTCTGAGCAAATATAAATTGTCTTCGTTTGCCTAGCCGCAGTCTGGCTTCTTCCTCCCTTTCTTGTTCAACACCCCCATCTCTATTCCAGCCACACAGCCTCTGTTCATAAGGTTTTCTCCTACCACAAAACCACTGCACATGGTGACACAGCATGGAATGTTCTATTTCTTCTCTTTAACCTCCTTCAGACCAAAACTCATGTCTAATTCCCTCCCTTGATTTGGTCCAAATTCACATTATCGTTTTTGAATAATGTATCTGTTCTTTCTGTGTGCTAGGCAAGGTTGCAATTTTCTGTTTGATTTGTGATTGCTTAGTTGCTGTCTTCTCCACTAGAATGTAAATTCCACAGAGGAGGAACTGTGTCCTTCTGAGCTTATTATGATATCCTGAGGGTCTACAAGGCATATGAACTTAACAAGTAGTTGGTGACTAGTTGTTGAATGATGGACCATGGAGGGGCAGATGACTTGCCAGCTCATCTATTTAGGTTAATAAATAGATGTACAGATAGCTTCAGATGACTTTTTTTTTGTAATTAGATATGAAAGGAGTGATCAGAGAGACAGACTGAGGAGTTCAAGCTGTTGACAAAGTGGTAACATCAGTGACTTGTCTTTAACTGGCCAACAGCAGGCAGTCATCAGAGTGTCCTGGCCAGAGTACAGGCAGCACATCCGGAATTTATTCATATAACTCATTGGCCAGAAGTTCTGTCATACATGGACCTGATTTTGATGTTGGAAAGCACAGAAAAGGGTGTTGCACAGTCCAGACCATTTAGCAGAAGTTGTCAAAGGCACAAATATCAATGGAAAGTGACCGAGAAGCTTAATACAAATTCCACCCCAGAGTTACAGATTTATAAGACTGTTTCCAGAAAAAGAACTTTCCTGTAGCAAATACCTTCTCAAAAATAGCTCAACATGCTTATTTTCCACCTTAAAATCCTGCTAGAACAATTATAGCTCTTGTAAAAAAACCAGGCTGTCAGACACTATCATTTCTGGATGTGGGTCTGCCTTTGCCTCCTCTACATGTAGGTAATTAGTGGGCAGAAACCTTATCTGAGTAGTCACCACCCAGTCTTCACTTCTAAGCAACAGCCATGTTGGAAAGGGACTAATGATGCCTCACAGCATCCTGTTGGTGGAGCAGGGCCAATGAGAGCTGCCAGGTTCCCACCTATTTAACATGGCATTCCATGTTCAACCACAGGGTCAGCTGTGCTAATTGTGGAGCAGGACAATGCTCTGTTGGGACAAGCCCCAGCCACTTCTATCTGGGCTTAATTGAAGGCTTGGAATATAAGCTGGAGCACATTCTGGAAGCTGCTCTTTTTGTACCAACCCTTCTCACATTTGTACCACAAATGTTTGCCTTTGCTACAAATAATGGAGCTGGACCAAGGTGCTCTTGGCATAATGACTGAGGTCGTGGGGCTTGTGCCACATGAGATCCAGGGCACAGATGGGCTTGTGTGGCACTGTCATGGCAATGCATTGCCAATCCCCCTTCCTTGGACTTGAAGCAGCAATCAGTTGAAGCAAACCTTCCACAGCGCGCCGACATTTGTACTTCAGCCATGTCCCCTAAGGATCTGCCAGAACTATACCAGGAAAGGATCAGGAATTCTCTCCTGGCTATAAAAATTGCTGAGGTAGAAACAACTTGTTCCACATACTTTTAATCCCTTAGCATAACTCAGAGGCAGTCTTCTTCAAAAAGTACAGTTAAAAAGATAATTCAGCTGGAAAAAGGTGGGTACTAAGAGGAGCTCTGTGGTTCATGGTATCCGATCTTAGTAATTTTGGATGCCTATTAGGGGGCTGTTCATTTTAATGTCCCTGAGTTACATACTGTACTGGTTTAGGGCAGCCTCAGCACTATGGACTTGTCCTTATTCCATGGAATGCTTCTCTCTGGCCTGTTTTCAGCTAGTCTAGAACAAGATACCTTGACATAGTACAGAGACCAGAGATTTCAGAGGAAGAAGGAAGTGGACTGACTCAAAGGCTCCATTCTAATTCTATGCTCAATCTTGGCCACATGACTTTGCATCTCTGGGCCTCATTTTCTTCATCCAAACCTAAGGTTATTACAAGAAGTGCAGGAAGCAACCTATTTAAGTGCCTCCTAGAGTTCAGTTAGAGCAAAAGAGGTACTCAACAAATATTGGTTTATTCCCCCATATCCTATTACAAGTATTCTCATAGAGGAATGCTGCAAAATGAAATCTGGGGGGCTGGAAACCTGGTCCAAGCACATGGGTATGTAGCACTTAAGCCCTGAACAGCCTGAGCCACCCCCATCCCTACGTCTGCTCCCAATAGGAACAGATTGATGGCTGTAAGGAAAATGCGGCTGCCTTGGTTTTACCTGGGGAAAGCTTATCATAATGATGTCAGATGTAAGTGTCATTCAAGGTATAAAAATCCCTTTTTCTCATAAATTCCCTATTATTTGTCTAATATTTTGTTAGTGCTTCATAGCCTGCAGGTTTCAACATTTTCCATTTTCTTTAGAACCCCAAAGGGCATTAAGATGAACATGGATGTATTTGGTGAGGCAGTTTGTGCTATGGATCGAATTAAGGGCTTTGCATGTGCTAAGCAGGTCTATAACTTAGCCGCACCTCGACCCATAGATACAGCATTTTCAAATGGCCTAAGATATCTTTCACTGTATAAATGTGTGATATTCGAGAAAAAAGAAGACATGGTGTTCTAAGCATTCGAGGCTTGAGAGCAGTAATGGTGTAGGAAAGAGAAAGAAAGCCGACCCTAGAAACCAGAAAGAGCTGAGTTTGAATTCTGGTCCTGATTCTGTCACTTTGAGGATGATTCTTAATCTTTAATGAAAAGAGACTCACGACTACTACATAGCTGGTTGGTGGGATGCCATAAATCATTTCATGTGAAAATGCAAAGATATACTAGTACTCAGCTCATTTCACAAATCCCTTCCCTAAGGCTCAATTTTTCATGGTTTGATTTTTCTTTTTAAATACCTTTACCTAGCTCAAGAACATCTTTGAAATAATTTCATGTTGATCTTGGTATATAAACAGGAAAAATATACTTAGTGGTTTTACTGCAAATGATTCTTATTGACTATTATCATATACTGGAATGTTTTATCCAGGATGCTTACATGTTGTAGTGATGCAATACCCTTTGAAATACTCATAAGGTATAGGTACCACAAACAATGAAATCAGACATCAAGATGAATTAACAACCTGCATGTAGTAGATTGATACAAGGATGCCTGAATACAGCAAACTCAGGAACTTAGGCCGAGGGACAGTAGCAAATAGGTGTGAATATATACCTGCCAGGGAGGAGGTGGGCACAGGATGAGAGCAGGCATTGTGCAGAACAGTGCAGCGCTGCTAAGAAAATCACCACCACAATTCCAGGGCAATAAGCTTTTGGCAGCAGATGGTGGGATGGCAATAAAACAGGAAAACATCAAGAGTTACCAAGGAATATGAGAGACGAGAGAGAAACAGTCTAAATTAAGCAGATGCCTAGGCACAAAACAACCTTTTTTACTTTTGGCTGGAGAAGTGGGAAGCAAATACTCGCACCCTCTTAAATATGTGCAAGAGGGAAAACATAGAAGTCAGCTCACCAAGCTTCGCATACTTCAAGTCCAAGGTAATGTCAGATTTGGCACTCTTGAAATAGCAGGCACAAACTCTTTCCCTAAATGAGTACTTAGCCAACAAAATATGCAACAGTTTAGAATTTGCTATGGAAAATGAGACAAAAAGTGAAAAAAAAAAGTATGGAATTTAATATATGGCCCATCAAGACTCAGTTAAAATTACTTTGGAGACATCAGCACTGTAATGGGTCTTAACATGTTTTAAATCACTAATATTCTAACTAAACTCATAATGGAGGCTTTTGGCTGAATAATTAATATCAAATACTCTAACTGGCATCGAGGATATATTGCCTATGAGGAAATGATGAAAAGTTTGATTAAAATGGACTTTTATCCGAGGAACTAAGTGACATAAAAATGATACAGCAGTAGCATTAACCCCTGATCTGAGCTGTTTGGTATCTTAAAGCCACATTCCATACTAGAGATTTTTGCATTTTCAGGAAGTTTGAGTTGACATTGGGGACATCATCATCTCACAAAGAATTAAATCTCTGCTAATTCATCATTTTGTCCTCAGCATTAAGACTGAGGAGGTGTCGGGGGTGGGGGTGGGGGTCAAACAGGCAGCTCAGTCCACCAGGGAGGGAAGACTAGAGATGAGATTTTTAACGCAGGGAACTGAGGGAGAAAGGATGAGCAAACGCAAGCTGGTGGGGAAAGAGCGCACCACTGCTTTTTTTTTTTTTTTGGTGTTTTTGAGACAGGGTCTTTCTGTAGCCCCAGCTGACCTGGAACTCACTATGTAGACCAGGCTGGCCTTGAACTCACAGAGATCCACCTGCCTCTGCCTCCCGAGCGCTGGGATTAAAGGCGTGTGCCACCACACCCTGCTCCTGAGGCAATCTAGTCTCAGGCAGATGTAGAAGATTCCAGGTAGACGGATTCTCCATTGCACCTCAGCACTCCAGCAGTCAAAACAGACAGTGATCTCAGCCACAGCACAGGAAGCAGGCCTGCCGTGGTGAGGAAGGTGGTTCAGATAAAGTTGCCCCATGAGAAAGGTGTCAGAGATGGACCGAGATTCACAGTATTCAACGATGGCTTTTAGGGAAGAGGTACTTGTAGATGAAGAAGCCTCAGACTCTGGTAGAACATTCCACTCACAGCCATGACTGCCAGAAGCAATCCGTATATTCCTATGAAGCATCTTATTTGGCAAGCTGACTTGTGGCAGAGGGAAGTATTCAATTAGGCAACTTGGCTACCCAGGCAGCCAGCCCTATCCCTCATACGAACCAATTGTTCTGACAATCTCATTGGACAATCGAATTGCTGTTTAGATTAGCTTCAGCCAAAGACGCATACTGTGGCATTGCTTGGGATACTTGCATAACTTGAGTGCCACCTCGATCTACATAGTAAGTATGATTGATAATGCCAGGCTGGCAAAGGGAAATTCAATAGCAGTGATTAGAGCAGGACTCAACTGGGGAAGACAGAGAAATCTGCAGAGGAGAGCCTTTCAGCAGTGAAGAAAATGACGTAAAGGGACCTAGAAGTTGCCTGGACAAAACGCTGCTGGGAATAATAGAATGCTGTGAGGAGCGGGCATCACAGCCAGCCATGCCTTTGGGATTGGGATCTTCCTAAGGATGGGTAAAGACATATGCAGGCAAGAAAGCTGAAACCGACTGAAAGAAGCAACTGGAATGTGACCATGGGAGTCTGCTCTGCTGCATGCTCTCTCGATTGGAATACAATCCTACCCAATCTGCAAACACTGGGAACACACCAGAAGCAAATTTATTTTGGGTTTCTGTGAAGCAAGCATAAGCTGTTTCTTCCTCTTTCTAAAGTTGCTCTTTCTATCTAAAATCAGCTCTAGTATATTGATTCTCATTACAGAGCCAAGTTGAAAGCTGCTTAAGATGGAGAGAGAGAGAGAGAGAGAGAGAGAGAGAGAGAGAGAGAGAGAGAGAGAGAGAAATTTTTCTTTCAAATAACGTCTAAGGGTTAGCAGAACATCAGGACTTAGAAGCCAAGTGGAGTCTGAGCAGTTCTTCAGTCTTTTTCTCTATGAGAATGTGCTCTACACAGGGTTCCTCCAGATTTCTTACCATCCTTTTCCTTCTGAGTAGATATTATTCTTAATCTTGAAGAACCAAAGTACCAATTTGCAAACATTGCTTTTTCAACTCTCAGGAGCGTTCTAACAAAACAGGATTCTCTTTTTGGTAGGCAAAGTATATTGCTTAATGTTCATCTAGCAATTGCGCATTAAACTGTTCATATTTCAAACAAAGGACCCAAGGGAAGGGGGAAAGAATTGATTTTATGACAGCATTACAGAGATGGTTGAAAGGCATTACTGAACCTGGATATTAGTAATGTTCTGTGTCATATACAAAGATGAATAGGACACAGTTCCTGTCCTCAAAGGCACTTACAGTTTAGTGAGAGAGAAAGAGATGAGCAAATAATACAATGGAGTATTATAACTATAGTTTACTTGCAGCTAGGAAGACTGAGCTGCTGTCCTTAACAGACTAGCAGCCATATGACTTGGGTTCAAGTCCCAGCTCTGATACTTCCTTGTTGAATTTGGGCAGTTTACTCTCTTTATCATGTGCTCTTGCCTATGAAAGGAGGGTAAGAATAGGGCTACTACTGAGTCAGAGGGATGCTATGAGGATTAGGTCACTTGGGACATGCAAAGTACTTAGACTGGTGCCCAGCGCATAGTAAGTACTGTGAAGGGTTAACTATTTAGAAGTCTGGACTTGCATTGATTCCAGGGAAAAGAGACATTCTTATGGAAAAATCTTTACTATATTGGAAAACAGTCTTAAAACAGACTGTCAAGAAAGCTCAGGAGGATTTCTTTTCCCTAAACTACTTGAATAAAAACAAATGTCTGTTCATCTTTATGCCAATGTATTAAGAGTCTACTGTATGTGTGGTCCTATTTGTGGTGGTGGGTATAAATAATAGTGAACATAAAACCAAGTCCCTTACTTCTAGGAATTTAAAATACAATGAATCATGTAACTCAGGGTGTTTTGAGTGGTAGGAGAAACATCACAAATGGACATGAAAGATAAAAGGGAGAAGAGCATAAACAATAAAGATGACTCATATTTCAGCGTGGGGATGCTGAGGTGTCCCGGAGCAGGAAAGATGGGTCTGTCAAGTCGATGGCTGTGACTGGAGTCACAGCAAGAGTGAGATACGGAGGTCAGCCATTGCATGGTTTCATCGTGACAGTGATCAGAACTGAATCCTTCAGGATGTAGGGGGCTCTACACCAAGGAAACAGTGGGAAACAGATCAGGTGCGATCAGAGGCCTGGGGCAAGAGGCTGCAGAGTGAGTGGGTCCTGTGGAAACAGAGCCAACATTTATAGCCCACTTTTTAAAATGGAAATGTTGGACCCTAGGTGAGGCAGGAAGGTTGAGGACAAAAGTTAAGTTTATAGGACGAGTCCTGCCCTCCTCCAGCTGCGAGTCCTGCCCTCCTCCAGCTGCGAGCCCTGACTATGAGTTTGTCATCCCTGTCCTAAGCCAACAGCCCTGGTCTCTTGCCTAGACCAAAGTCAGCATCATGGATCCATTATATGGATTCTCTAGCCCTGGGAACAATGTCTCTCAGCATCTCCATCAGCACATGTCACTCAAATCGCATTAGTTTGCCTGTGCCCTCTTACTCTCCATTGTCTGGACTCCTGAACTCTTTCCTCAGAGTCAACTAATGCTTTCTGCTTCAGTCAGAAGCCCCTGTGTATCTCCACACAGGTGCTGGCCCTGCATTCTCCACAGGATGGAAGGGACTCCCAGAAAGCTGTGCAGTTGAGTCTCTGCATTCACCATTGTAGGCAGGGGGAGGAAATAAAAAGTGGAGAGGTACAGCCCAAGGAAGGAAAGTCGGTGGCCTCAGGTCTCAAAGATGCCAGTGCAAATGAGCTTGCTTCATTACAGAAAGGAAAATTTCATCCCCATGGATCAAACAAGAAGAGCTGAAAAAAAATCCTTCAGGTAGGTGAGGCTGTCCACTGATTGCATTACTGTCATGTATTTAATCCTCATACCACCACTAGATGGAGACCCTGATGTCACCCCCAATTTGCAGATGAGGAAGCAGAGCCTGGAGCAGTGAGATCACTGGCCAGGGCCACACAGGTGGTAAGTGACTGAGCTGCGGGCTGCACTCAGGGCCTGGCTCCAAGCTGTGGTTCCCCTGGGAAGTGAATGTTAGAGAAGACACAGCAGGCTGAGCATCCAGGAGCAGAAGTTGAGGGCTGATGTCAAATGCCTCAGGGTCGGAGAGGAAAGGAAGTGAGGTCATCTCTAGAGACTGGGCTTGGGGAGTTTAGTCATCTTGGTAGAACAGGGTCTGAACATCCACTGTGGGAGAGTCAGGGGAGATGATCATCTGATTAAAAGCAATGCTGGCCAGCAGCGGGGGCCCAGCTGGTGCTGTCTAATGTGAATTTTGTAGTGGAACCGATGAATGGGGTTGTCTGAGTTTCTCTAGCTATCTTCTATGGCCCATGTGCAGGGACCACAGATGAGACGCGGCATGTCTTCCTTGCTCCTTAAGACTCCTCACTTGATTATAAACTTTGAAGAGCAACATCATGTGCTGATGCACGGAGCCATCTGTGGAGAAGTGAGATAATGGGATCTCATGGGGCCGGGCATGGGTCAGGTGAACGACAGAGGCTTGAGATGGGTGAACAGAGAGCTCAGAGCTAAAAGGCCTGACTGGGAGGGGGCCCATAAATGAGAATGGAGTCTAGGAGAGCTGGAAGGTACTTGTAGGCTAGAGTGAAAAAGAAGCCCTTAGTAAAAATGTATGCATTGGTGTTCACACATTACAGCAGCCCAGGAAACAGCCACTCACCTGTGGTGAGTAATAATTTGTGTCAGGCAAGAATAAGGGGGATGCTGATTTCATTCTGTTTACTACCAAAGAAAACTGGAAACTGCACAGGCTGTTAAGACACTGGCCCCAGTCAAGGCCCAGCATTTGCTAACGAGGTTGTATTACAAGTGCACTAGGATTTCCAAAACAGCACCCTCAGGAGAAAAGAAATAAAGTCATTTTCCTTAGGAGACAGAAGATTTAACATTGCTTAACAATAACACTTAACATTGCTTAGCCCTTAGCCTCAGGCAAGCTTCTAACTACTCAGTGCTAGGAATTGTCTTTTTGCCTGTGCTAGCTGGGGTTCTGGCTTTATTTTTGTGTGGTGTGATTTAACTTGACAGCCGCCTGCTTGGGCTTGTTTTAAGGATGACAGAGTTCCACGAAAGCTTAGGAGGGTGCCCTGGACAGTGACACATTTTCTGCCTGCCTCCCAATTTGGCATGTAAGTCAAGGATACAGAGTTTACCTTAAAAACTCCTTTGACATCTCAATGAACGGCATAGGTGCCAAATCAGTCAGGGACATATTCAATTCCCTATAAGGATGGTCACTGATTTCCTACAGAATTATTCCTGTTTTTAATTAAAAATTAAATTCCATAAGCATTTAGAAGCTCCCTGCCTTTGTGATAAAGAGGAATCCTGTGCCTGTGGCACTGTTTCTCTTTCAGGGAGTTGGTGTGATTCAATTAAGAAGACAGGAAAATCCTCAGGTGAGGGTGGAGGGACCCAGGGCAGTGTCACCAGCACTCAGCCAACTGAGTCTGGTACCTCAGAGGCCAACAGGGTGTGTCCTCACCTCTGTAACTCTGTGTCTCAGGCAAACATGGGCCCCAGGACTGGGCACACACCCTCTGAGGGAGCTCTGTGTCTTCTCTTTGAATCCCAAAATGGAAATTGGGATGTGAGCTCCCCATTGACATCCCGGCAGCCAGGAGTTCTCACACATTTGTCTGAGCCCTGTCTATTCTCCATTATGGCTACTTCTTGCCAGGTAGCCACAGAGGTCTATTTGCACATGCAGCTAATCACTCCTATCATTGTGTGAGAGAATGGACTCAGTGCCAACACTATTTTCAGGCTAAGATGCCTCTCTTTCAGCTTCAATGATGTCGTGGAGCTGGCAGGGTTCTGCCAATTCAAACACTGATGATAGCTCCTAAACCACAAACAGCATCCACACACTGTCTTTGTCACAAAACTCCTTCAGCAGTGTTTATTTCTAAGCAGACTTGTTTGGAGTCAGCCATGATTGGGCATTTCAGGGCTAATTAGTGAAAATAAACAGGAATTGGAAATCCAGAGGTCTTTATATTAGTAGTCATGCATTCTCATAAAAGGCTGATTTTTTTGTGTCCTTTCACAGACAGTAGAGTGCTGAGGACAGACTGGGACTGTGTCTCTGGTTCCATGTTCTCATGGACCCTCTACATAGTAGGTGAGCACCAGAACAGGGGGGATGAAAAAATGAGTGAGGTTTATAGAACTATAAATGTTATTTCTGTGCTTTTGATTTGCACCCAAAAAGAGAACAGTTTCTGAACTTGGAATGCAAGTTGGCCAGAAAGACATTAAACTGATTTTTTCCCCTTTCTTCCCCTTTTCCTAAGAACCTATTACTTTCCATTTGCCCTTAACCACAGTTTCCATATCCATCAACAGTGGAAGTTGAAAATGTTATATTTCAAATGAATTTTGGAAACGACTTCCACTTTTCAAAATGAAAACAAATACTAAGCCAGGGAAAAAATATAGACAGGAAACAAACCGTAGATGAAGAAAAAAAGAGAAAGAAATGAGAAAACCCTGTGTGATAACATATATAAAGAAAACAGAGATAAATAAAATACAGGTGTGTCAAAGCTTTTGCAATCTGTGCTTTGATTGCCACACCAAATCACTCTTAAAACTGATCCTCTGATAAATATAAGGCTGTATAACTTGATAATCCACATACTTTTTTCATCTGTATGTGGTATGTATGGTGTGTATGTGTGCATATTCACGTGTGTGTACACATATGTGAATATGCTATAGAGGCCTAAGGCTGACCAGGAGTCTTCCTTCTTTGCTCTCCCTCTTATTCATCGAGGCAGGGGCTCTCAGTTGATCCCCAAGCTCATAGAAATGCAATTCTAGGTAGACACCTTGCTCTGGGGATCCTTTGTCTCCACCTTAGGAGACTGGGAATCACAGGTGGGCTGTCATGCCCTCCTTGCATTTACTTAGGTTCTGGGGAATCCAACTACCTCACCCACCACTGAACCATCTCACCAGCTCCAACATAACCTTCTAGTGGGAGAGGTTTAAGGCAGGGAGTCTCACTATGTGGTATGGCTGGCCCAAAACTTGCTGTATAGACCAGACTGGCTTAGCACTCACAGAGATCCACTTGCCTCTCCCTCCTGAGTGCTGGGATTAAAGGCATGCGCCACCATACCTGGCTCAATGTACATTTTCTAAGAGTACTCAGGCAATGTTCAGGATATTGTCTTGCCAATTCACCTGCAGAAGTAGAGCCAACATGCCACTCAGAACAGCATGTCCATCTCTGATTTAAGACCTTAGCTCAACCTTGCCCTTTCAGAGGTGATATTCTGAGTCATTTCACTTTGGTGGCTGGCATTCGCCTTTCTTTGCTTCTTTTCGAACTTGCTAATTCTCACACTCTCAACTCATCTGACTCCCATGGAGGCTGGCCATAAGTCATCTTGGAAAGGTCTCCTCTTTGTCAAGCCAGTGCTCCTGATTGCAGACTAACCCCACTCTTCATCTCGCTGATAACAGTCCTAACCTTTGAGAACTGTATCTCATTTTCAGGGGTGTCTCGTTACTGCGTATGGGGATCAAATTAGGTCAACTTCTCCAAGCAAACTTTTCCCACGCAGTTCCTTCCCCACCACTTGTCTCTGCCTCTTAGCAATATTTGCTTACTGCCTCAAGGACGCGGTCAGATTCTAAATCAAGCAAAAAAATACCTTCCCAGGTTCATGTTTTTCTCTCACTTTTTAATACCCACCTGGAGCTCTGAGGTTAAGGCTGGTCTGCCCTTTCTCGAGGGTAACTCCTAGGACACAGGATTTGCAATTTTATTGCCTCTAAGCTTGGTGTAGGATGTTCAATACCATTTTTATAGCAATGGCTTAGGATTTCCATTCAGTATCCAATATTCTTGCTGACATGTTCAATTGCAATGATATACTATTCTCTCCCCTTAAAAAAAATAACTCACAAGTGTTTCAATTATTAGCACAGTTGTGAAGATGGCACCAGGGCCTCAGCAGACGGCACTAAGGCAAAATTCTAACATATTCCCCATTTCAAAGCCAGATTTCTATTTCATGTAGTTATCTCCAAAGGCTTCATTTGTGGGTGAACTGGCAATGGAAGACCCCTCTGTGCCCTACCTGGGTAAGGAAGCATACTGTCGCTCCATCCCCTCAAAGCGGAAGTTGTGTACGGTCCCATCTGGACCTTTTCCAGACACCTGTGGAGAGAAAAGTAATTAGAGCTGCAGATCCATTATACATCCTGGTTACTGACAATGCATCTCAAAATTATAATCAGTGTGCACATGCTTGCAGCCGCCTGCCAGAAAAATCAACCCTAGAAAAGCAAGTAAGCACCCAGGCTTGCTATAGGCTCTGATAGCCAAGTCACAAACATGGTATTTGACAGTAGAGTTGCTTCCTTTAAAAGGGATCATTCGCAAACTGACTCTTTCCTATTTCCTTTGCCAGGGACAGTCTGTTGACTACGAGACCATTTCTTCTTCTTTGTAAAATTGGCTTTAGTTTTTAGGACAGTTTAAAATTTATAGAAAAGTTGAGCCAAAAGTATAGTGAGTCACATATCTCATACCCAGGTCACCAGTCACTACTCTCATTAGTATGGTACATTTCTTAAAATTAATGAATCAATATCGATGCATTACTGTTAACTAAAGTTCATTGTTTACTTATATTTTATTTAATGTATTTTTTGTTCCCAAGGTCCTATCCCAGATTTACATTTAGTTGTTGTATCATCAGAGGCTCTATTTGGCTGTGAATTTTAAAGTTTTTTTAGAAACATTTATTTGTTTTTGTGTGTGTGTGTGTGTGTGTGTGTGTGTACATGCATACATGTGTAGTAGTATAAGTATTGTAGGGAGAGATGCTCTGAAGCAAATTTACACAGGTAGAATAAGAAAGACGATTCCTGGCATCTGGATATTGCATGAAGTATTTTAGAGTGTGTCCTGAGAAACTTCTTTATATTTCAGTGATTCAGGGAGCAGAAGTGGTGAAGTTACTTGAGAGTTCAGTGAGCAACTTTGACAAGGCAGTACACAAAGGCAGGTGCAAATTCAGATAGAGATTAGAATAAAAGCCTTGATTCAAACTATTAACTTTCTTAAGGATCATATCCACCCCCACTTTCCCTCCTCCAACTACCCCATGTCCCCCACAATATGTCCCCCACATGTCCCCCTCCTAACTGCATGTCTTTTTGTGTATGATAACCTACTGAGCTGCAGAGAATAGGAGGCTGAGAGCTCTATACATCTGACTTTTCTAACAAAGACCAGAGAGATGAGCACTGACAGACAGGGTATATATAAATAGCAAAGAAAACAGGCAGAAGTACCATCCTCAGCTACTCCCATCTAAGGGTTCTGTTTTGTTTTTGTTCTTGTTTTTGAGACAGGGTCTCACTATATAGCCCAGGCTATATAGTGAACTCACTAACCTCCTGAGTTCTAGGATGACAGGGATACACCACTGCCTGGTACTGCTTTGTATAGTTTTAAGTGGTTTCTTAGGAATAATTCATGTGAATACCAGCACTGTGGTATTGTTGAAGTGTTGAAGATTATTAATATTGGATACTGGAAAAACACCATGCACATGTATCTCCAACATAGCTCAAGACATTCACAAGTCATCTTTTTCTTGTAGCTTTAAAGCTGAAATTTAATACTTCCAGCATAGCCATCCAGAGCCCGGCTGGCCTCACAAGGAAGGCAGCTGATATTGTGGCATCTCCGGGAGTAGCTGCTCTGGGGAGGTATCTACCAGCCTGCTAGACTTGGTGAAATGTTAAACAATCCTTATCCTCAGGGAACATTCTGTCTTGTTGAGAAAGCATGCATTAGAAATGTAGTGAAGAATGATGTTGTGCAATGTCTGATGGAGTACCATTCAGGATGCTACCATCCATAGCATGGATGGGACCTGTAGGTGTTCAAAAAAACTTTATGGAAGAGGCAGACCTTGGACTACATTTCAAAAGATGGGAGGCATGTTTGCACATCAAAAATTAGTCTCTTCTTCACCAGCTGGGTATGTATCTGCATGCCTCTATAATGAAGCTGCAGCATCCTGAAGGCAGTCATGCAGTCAGTGATTACCTGGCACCTACTGTATCCTAATACTCATGAGGCAGTGTATTCCAAGTGATGAAGAAACACAGCCCCTTCTCTGGAGGAGACAGACCTGCAAACAATTATGCCTCGATGACATCATGCTAGAGTGGAAGTCTGAGAAAGGAGACAGCACCTGGGAGAGTTGAAGACAGTTTCAGATGGGTATTGATGCTTCATCTACAACTTGAATATGAATGAGGAGTTTTGGTGGGGGAGGGAAGGATGAAGGAAGAGCAAGAGAAGACATTCTAAATAGAAAGAGCAAAGGGCAGCAATATGGAGGCACAGAAACTACTCTGTTTTCCAGAGTTGTCAGGATTTTGGTAAGGGAGAAACAGAATACCAAGAAAAGGGCATTTTTAATTAGCAACAATCCTACCAGTGCTGATACCATGACTGTTAGTACTGCATCACAGTGGTGCATTACAATGGTGCGCAGTGTGTGTGTGTGTGTGTGCGTGCGTGCGTGCGTGTGTGTGTGTGTGTGTGTGTGTGTGCATGACATCCACCTTTTTTTTTTTTTTTGGTCTTTTTGAGACAAATTCACCCTGTAGCTGCAGCTGGCCTGGATTCGCTAATGGAGACCAGGCTGGCCTTAAACTCACAGAGATCCGGCTGCCTCTGCCTCCCAAGTGTTGGTATTAAAGGTGTGCAGCACCATGTCCGGCAACATCCACCTTTTTATTTTAAAAGCCATGACTTTCACTGTTCTGGAACTTGCCAAGTAGGCCAGTAGGTCCTAGTGATCCCTCTGTCTCTGCTTCCCCAGCACTGGGATCACAAATGCATACCAATACTATGCCTGGATTGTTAATATGGGTTCTGGGGATTGAACTTGGGCTCTCTTGCAAGCACATTATTTGCTAATCCATCTCCCAAGCCCCTGCAATGCTTTGTGTGTGTGTGTGTGTGTGTGTGTTGCATGTGAATGCATGTTCCTATGTGTATGCATGTTCACATGTGTGCAGATGCATGTCAAGCCCAGAGATTGACACTGGGCTTCTTCTTCCACTGCTTCCCACCTTATAATTGAGGCAAGTCTCTCCCTTGAACTCAGAGCTAACCAGTTCACCTGGCCTAGCTAGTCAGCTTGCTCTGGAAATCCTCTATTTCTACTTCCAGAATACTGCGATTATAGGTGGCTACCATACCTGTCTGATGTTTATTTGGATGCTGGAAATCTAAACTTTAGTCCTCACACTTGTGCAGCAAGTGCTTTATCCACTGAGTCATCCTCCAGCCCCTCTCCCCTGCAATGGCTTTTCAAGTTTTTTGAGCTAGGGTTCTATCATGTAGATCTGGCTGGCCTGGAACTTGCTATATAGACCAAGCTGGCCTGGAATTAGAGATCTACTTGCCTCTGCCTCCTGAGTGCTGGGATTAAAGGTGTGAGCTGCCACTACAAGCCCTTGCAACGCTTTTAATAGTCTTTTTAAAGAACAAATTTAAGCTTAAATCAAATAAAGAAGATGGTACAGAGAGAGCTCCCCTATACTCCTGTTCCTACATAGGATTAGCTTTTCCCATTATCAACCTCCTTAAATAGAGTGGTACAATTGTTACAACTGATGAACCTACATTGATATATCATGATCACCAAATTCAACGGTATACGTTGGGATTCTCAGTTGTACATTGTCTGGGTTCTGAAGAGTATGTAATGACACATATCCACCATCACAGTCAGAATAGTTGAAATGCCCTAAGACTAGTCTGTGCTCTGCCTGTTCATCTGTCTTTCCTGACAACTCCTGGGAACCAGTGATCCTTTTGCTTTCATGGTTTTAACTTCCAGAATGTCATATAGTTGGAATCACACATGATGTAGCCTTTTCAGATAGGCTTATTTCACTTGGTAATAAGCATTTGAACTTCTGCCATGCTTTTGTTCACAGCTTGATAGCTCATTTTGTTTTAGCGCTGAATAATATTCCATTTTCTGGGTGTATCACTGTTTATCCTTCATCCACTGAACGATGTCTTGGTTGCTCCTAAGTTTTGCCAATTATGAACAAAGCTGCTATAAACATTTGTGTACAGGTTTCTGTATGGACATAAGTTTTCAACATCTTTGGGGAAATACCAAAGAGGGTAATTGCTGGATCATATAGTTGACTATGTTTAGTTTTATAAGAACTGCCAACCGTCTTCCAATGTAGCTGTGCCATGTTCTACTCCCTTCAACAATGTTGCTCTACTTTCTCAGTAGCATTCGGTTGTCAGCATCCTAATGGCGTGCAGAGGTATCTTGTTTTAATTCACACATTCCTGATGATATAACACCATATACTTGTTTTGCCATCTGTATATCTTTGGCAAGGTGTTTATTAACATCTTTGGTCTGTTTAAAAATCAAAATTTTCATTCCTTATTGTTGACTTTTAGTAATTTGCTGTATATTTTGAATAACAATCATTGATCAGATGTGTCTTCTGCAAACATTTTCTCCCTCTGTGGCTTGCCCTTCCATTCATCTCCTTGATAGCATCTTTCATAGATCAGAAGTTTTTAATTTTAACAAAGTCTAACTTGTCAATTTTTTTTCATCCATTTGTGCCTTTAATATTACTTCTAAAAGGCCATCACCAAATTTTAGGACATCTAGATATTTTCCTGTGCTCTCTCCTAAGAGTTCTGTAGTTTTGTGATTCTTCATGTCATAGTGTGGAGGTTCCAGGTGCCATCTGAACCAGAGATGATAATGGTCTAAACTAGGGGATTTTTCAAAGGATGAAACATGAGAGTGACAGAAGGATGTTAAGCAGATGGATGGACAGGATTGCCTGTAGATTAAAGGGAGGCATGTGTATAGGATGATGCCCAAATTTCTAAGCTTAGGAAATTGTTGGTTTGGTAACATTTACCCAATGCGGATGAAAGAACAGCAGGGTTAGGAGGGAACGTTTAGACATACTGAGTGTGAGCTGGGACATCTGATAGAAAGATAGTTGAGAGTAAAGGTTTGCAACTTAGAAAGATACCTGGTCATTAGAATTGGAAAGTATCCAGCATTTCAGGTACCTGAAACCTTGGCAAAGATGCCCAGGAAGAGACAACATAGAAGAAACAGCATGCAACAGGAAAAGACTGTCAATGATATTCTCAGGAACATTATGGGGAAGACAAAGTTGACCCTAGAAGGAATCTAAGAAAGAGTACTTGTTCCAGAAGAGAACAAGGAGAGAGTATTATCATAGAAATCAAGAGATAAAGGGCTGGGGAGGTGGCTTATTTAGTAAAACCCAGGAGGACCCGAGTCTGCTCCCCAGCACCCACGTAAAAAGCCAGGCTTAGCAGTGTGTGTCTGTAATGGAAGCTCAGGGGAAGTAGAAGACCCCTGAGGCCTGCTGGCCAGCCAGTTCAGTCAATGAATGAGCTCCAGGTGCAGTGAGAGTGCCCTAAGGTATACGTGGGTATGCATGGGCTTCCCTGGGCTAACCTTCCCAGACAGACCATAGCTGATTTCTGAAGAGTACTGTTCACAGCTGGTTTGGAGTGGGTAGTAGTAGAGATGGTCCTAGTTGTACCTCCTAGTCATGTTGCTCCTGACATAGGTGACTCTCTCTAGAACCTACCACTTCCTGAACTGCTCTGGCAGCAGCTTCTGGTACTCAGTTCTGATGTGTGACTTAGAAACTCATCCCCAAAAATTCATATGAGGATTGGTTTCTTTAACCTTCCTTGACCATGCTGTAAGCCTGTTAGAATGATGTAAAATTTGTTCCTGCTTAGAGTGGACTTTGTTCTTGCAACTGAACAGTGACCAGCATAAGGTCTGAAAAATAATTGGAATTGACAATGAGATCGTGATTGGCTTTTTAAAGTCATTTCAGTGGGAAGCAAAATCCAGATCGATGATGTTGAGAATTCTTGTAGTTTTAATAATAAACAATAAACAACCAATCACTGGTTGTACAGTCTTAGCCTCTCATTCTTACAAAATAGGATTAGTACTTTCAAGTACAAATGCATTTGTTAGTGTTTTCTAAGTACAGTAACATACTAAATAGATGAGAAACGTCCCTCTAGGGAAACATGGTTGGTTAATGGAAATGATGGGAATAAATTTGTATTCCATTATTTAAAAAAATAGATTTAACTGTTTTTTAACTTCCTAAATGATTATTATGGAAAATCACCCAAAGATGACCTTAACATTTATAAACATATACATATCTTAATGCTATATATTTTCCTCCTGTCTTTATCACTGGCATTTTCCTGTGCTATTAGACGGCTCAGTAACATGAATTTTAATGGCTATATACTATCTCATTATATAGATAAATCATAATTTGTCTAATCTACTCCTGTAATTTGATCAGTTTTTAATATCCTGATTAGAAATGGTACTGACATAGATTAGTGTGCTGGGTACATATCCTTGTAAATAGCTATAAGCAGAGGTAGGAAATTATGGAGAGGAAACTGCCAAAGAGAGATCAACTTTAAGAAGTTGTTCTTAAGTTCTCAGGAAGTGAGGCCACTTGAGGAACGAGTGTGGGGACAGAAAACAGGCACAGGCATTTATAAGCCCATTTCTCATTTTGCCCTTTGCTTAAAAAAGACTCAGAAATGTTCTTGCTTGAAGAACTCCTTATTAGGTAATTTCCCTCATCACACACATAAAAATAAGGTCAGCTGCTTTGATCCAATTAATTTTTAAGCACTTTATCTTACTTGGGATCATGAAGTGTTTATTTTTTTTTTTAATGAAAGACCTAAATATAGGTCTGATAAAACACAATCTTGACTTAAGCCATAATAGAAATCTACCCTTTCATACAACAATATAATGTTAGAACGTATGCTTGGATGGGAGCATTATTTATCTTTCTTTTACTGATTCAGGTCAAGAAGTGAAACTTCTGAGAGTTTATTCAAAACATGATGAGTGTATGCCTTGGTGGGTTGGTAGTGGTGGTCCTCTGTAGCAGGATTAGGACAGCCCAGGGCAAGCTATCAGGAGGCTTGGTATTTGGGAAGAAGTCTGAATCAAGATGCTTTTAGTCTGTGGGATCTCTCCCAATTTGATACACTCAGTGTCTGCTGTTGGCTTGGGCAATAAGAGCCTTGTTAAAATAAAGCTATTAGTCTTTTCTCTACAAAGGCAAAGTACTTTGCTGCTTGCATTCTAGATTCCTTAAGTTAGGATGTATTTCTGGCCTGGCATTGCTAGAATCAGCAATTTTATAAAGCAATATCCTAAAGAGGCCATTTGACCCTCTTGTCTCCCCCATTTGCAGATTAATGATAGAGGGAAAATATAATGCCCTTACAAATATTTTCTTAAGAAATTCATTAAAAACAAAAGAATAAACCACACAGGATTTTCTGTAAATGTCTGATGATGATAAGTGGAAATGAGCTGAAATTAAATATGTATTCCAGTTTCCACGAGTTAGATATGTTTCTGTCAGTGTTGTAATTTATGCCCTATAAGCCAATTTCCCTAAGAAAACATAAAAGCTACCCTGATTAAAGGCTGTGTAAAGTTGTAATATGGCTTTGTCACCTGTGTGTAACATTCTCATTTACAAAGTTGTCTTACTTAGATCCATTATAAAAAAACACAGATTTCCCACTACCAGACACATCTTAAGATGACGATGCAAAGTATGAAGATTTGATGTTATTTTAGGAAATGTCCCTTTCATTCAAGTTGGTATCATGACAAGTAGAGCTTAGATGTGTTTTCACATTTCTTTTAATTCCATGATCTTACCTAGTTATAGGTTTGGCTAGATGATGCTTACAGGAATCAACATCCTGAAAACTTCAAAAAAGTTGCAAACTTGGCTTTGAGCATTTTGCTAAAATGCTACATGTTCAGAGGAGAACTAAGTGCACTACTCTAAACAAAAAAAGGAACAAATCAAAATAGGTTGTTTAATCATTTCTCTTTGGAAATGGGAAATATATTATGACCGAGCTACACACTTAACAAATAAGCTATCCAGAGAGGCAGTGCAACACATATTCCCTCAAAGCATTATTGCTCAAGTGTTTGTTTTCTCTAATTTGATTTCAGTAATTTTGTCAAATAACTGGGTATTGAGCTTATAGACTAGCATAGAACATCTGCTAGTTTAGAAAATACAGCAAATAATCTATTTTAAAAACAACTCTTGAGTAAGCTTTTTAAGCATTCCATGCCTACATTTTCTTCTCTTTTATCATGAATTGAAATAGAAACTCCACATTTACCTTGACCATGCATACCTCATTAACGTAGGAACTGTGCATTAGTAATTTTTATAGTTGAATGACAAAGATAGCCATATAATCTGTAATCTGTTCCTGTATTATGAACCCATAAAGTAGTCATTGGGCTTGAAGCATGGAATCTTATGCTAGCACTTTTCAAGCACTAGCCTTATGTACCCTGGGCCATGGCATCTTAATAACCTGAAATATCTCTGTTATGATTGTCTTTGCAGAAAATAAAATCAGACATCTCCTGCCAGCTCTGTTTGTGTCTGGGCCTAAGATACAGTTACCATAGAAACCATGATTGTGGATACAATTTTACAAATTTGGCTTCATCTCTTGGATGCACTGTGTGTGTGTGTGTGTGTGTGTGTGTGTGTGTGTGTGTGTACGTGCCCACATAAGTGCCTTGCCAATAAGCTTTAAGAGTGAATTCTGGCTTTGTGTCTTTAATTAAAGAGCCAGACACCATTTTCCATTTCCTCTCTCCCATCTGTATCTACAAATAGAGATATTGAAATACTGGCTAAAATGTCAATTCATATTGAAAAAGCCAAAAGTCTGATAAAAAGATGGCAAAAAAGGTACCAGGGAAACCATTGCTCAAGAAGTCACCTTTCACCTAGACTGTATTTCCCATAGCACATAGGACTTTGGTGGCATTCCAGTGACATAGATTAAGTAGATACTACTGTCCAATATTTATTTACTTAGCTAGGGCTTCTCATTGTTTCTTGGGTTGTTTATGTGAGTCCCTTATTTCTTATTTTATTTTCTAATATTCTGTGATGGGATCCTTTACTATCCTAAAAGAAATGAAGCTTATCCTAAGACTATGTCCAAATATTAAATGATATCTCATATTATTTCTCATAAGTGCATATTATCCCTTTCAGCTGATAAAATATTTTCATTCATTAAACCCTCTAGTATAGTTTACATATGCTTTCATTGATAAGGATGAAACATGTAAATACAAGTAAATTTTTCAGCTCTTCATGTTTACTTTTTCTATCAGTGTGCAAGTTTTGGTCACTTCCATTTATAGTTACTGGAAAGAAAGAACTCTTTGGAACAGTCCACAACTGTCTGGCCAGTTACAATCAATGAGACAATTTCCACCTCTGTCTTAGTTCACACATTAGGAATCAAGAGTTAAGACATGCCTCAGGCTCATACAGTGGCAGAGCTGGGCTTTGAACTGAAGTTTGTCTGTTCCTCAAGGCAGAACCTCTTCTCACAAAGCTGCCTTACATTTTGGCAGCAAGTGCTGTAGTTACTATCGCTCCTTTGCCAAAATGAAGAACTAAGACAAGGGACCCGAGTGCTCTAATGTACAGAAACAGTGGGAGGGAGCATGAGAAACTGGCTAGCTACAAGCATGCCAATTTGACGTGATGCTCACAGCCATCATACTGAGTTGCAATGGCCTGGTAATATTCATTTCACATAGCTGCAGGCATTCATATATGAGCATATGTTAATTTTTTCATGCAATAAAAGTAATTTGTAGTAGAGTGTTATGTTTTATAAAAGTAGCTTAATTTACAGACATATCTTTTGGTTATTCATATATGGTTATTGGTCTATTAATACAAGACCCCAAACTGTAAGCTTCATAACACTGGGACAATGCCTCCTTTGTGCACATTACGTTCTCAAGGTCTGGCATATATCATCATTTTAAAATTACTATTTATTGAATGAATGAAATAAAAGTGTCAAACATCATCTCAGAGGCAGTTAACATTAGATCATGTTAATAGATTCTATAATGACTAGCTAGATTTTTGAACTAAACCTGTTAAATAGCAGGAAACATATTATCAACATGTTTTTTTCTTTTATCTTTGTGTTTGTGATGGGTGTATGCATAATCGTGTACATGTGTGAGTGAAGGTGGGTGTGGATAACGGCATGCACGTAGGGGTCAGAGGACAATGATGGCTGTCAGTTCTTGCCTTTCACCTTGTTTTGAGTCTGAGTCTCTTTGTTCTTCACTGCTGTATACCTCAGGCTACCTGGACTTTGAGCTTATAGGAGTCTCTTGCCTCTGCCTCCCATCTTGCCATAGGAGCACCGAGGTTACAGACACGTGCTACTGTGCAGGCCTTACGTGAGTTCTGAGGATTTGAACTCAGATCCTCATGCTTGCATGGCAAACACTATCCACTGAGCCATCTCCGTAGCCCATATCAACCTACTTTTAAGGGATCTTTATCTGCATGAGGTTTGTCCCATGGTTATGCCTGTTAAGGCTGCCACTTGTGTTTATATGGTACTAAATTTTCACACCCATTTCAAACTAGCAATTAATAAGCTAAAAATATTTTTATAAATTCAGATTTAAATTTGGATCTGGTATATAAATTAAAACTACTAGGAACCTTAATTCTGTAATTGTGATAAATGACAGAAGATTTCCATAGTTCAAAATAAATTGGGGGTACCTTATCCAATAAAATGTATTACTGAATACACTGAACATAGTATCATCGTTTTGAATGATTACTTTGGAAGCATCTATTTAATTCAGAAAGTTATATCCATCTGACTATTAATGTTGGACTCAGACAGGCATTTTTCTATTAAATTTGTATTAATCTAATTATTTTGTGATTGACGTCTATCAGATGAGTTCAAGTTCTAGGAAAATGAATGAGGCTAGGAAGGGGAGAAAGGGAGATCTATGCAGATGCCATTCATTAACCAGATTTTCTTATGGCAAAATCTACTTTGAAAAAAAAAAAATGTATGTCCACATGATTCTATAGTTAAAAAATTAGCTAGCACATAATGTTTTCAACTTCTTCATCTTGTATTCAAGGCATTTAGTAACTGACAATAACTCTGCAACTCTGTCTCACCCTTTCCATGCACACTTAGTGATTTGATCACATTACAAATTTTATGGGTTCTGGATGTGCACTTTCTGCCCGTTACTTGAGTGTTGGTAGATTTTCACCTGATCAGGTTAGTTCAGTGACTATTCAGAGGCTCAGTGAGGGTTGGATGAGTGAATGAGTAGAGCCACAGTGTGGCTCCAAGTGAGTAAATTATGTGTTGTGAAGGAACAAAAAAAAATGATGAAAAATTAGTGGATAAAGAAAGATTCTGGGGCTGAAGAGATGACTCAGCAACTAAGAACATTGGCTGCTTTTGCAGAGGACTGGGGCTTGGTTCACAGCACCCACAAAGGAGCTCACAACCATGCATAAATCCAGTTCCAGGGGATCTGACGCCCTCTTCTGGCCTCTGTGGGCATTGCACTCATGTGGTGCACTTACATACATACAGGCAAAATACTCATAAAGTAAAAATAAATAAAGTTTTAAAAAGAAAATAGATTTGAAAAGAAATGGTGAGAACATTAAACACTAATAAACAGAAAAGAACCTGGAAAGGGGACTGACTGGAGACAAGAAAAAACAAAACTCCCCAAGAAAAAGACAAAATTGCAGAAAAGAATGGGAGTTGTAATAAGCTCTGCTACTGCAATTTACTCCAGGTCTTAGCATACAGATAACTCCTGTCCTAAATTTCTCCCCCTTAATCAAATTCTTCAGTCCATCAGAACATGCTATTCTTGCACCAGGCTGGGAAATATGGACTTTGTTCTTCTGATTAGATGCAGACATCATCTTAGTTTCAGTCTTTAAAATGTGATTATTTTAAGTCAACATTTAAAGTTAGATTTGATATAATCATTTAATTGGGCATTGATTCATCTACACAGAACTCATTACTGAATTCTTCAATTTCACCAACATAATTTCCTTCCAAATTATCTTTTATCTAGATGCTGGAAGTCCAAGTGCTATGAAAACTTTGCCAAAATAAAAAGCTTTTAGATTGCTAATGCTGGCTACACACAGACCCATGGAAGATTGTTGAAGAATAGTGCATGCTTGCCAACTGCCAGATACAACTGCTTTTCGCATAATTAATGTCATTCTTGCTGCTCAAGTGCCATTTCCATCCTCTAATAATTTCCATTAATAGAGGAAGTTTCTGCAATAATATTTGCATCTTGCAAAACCACAGTGGCTTCTAGACACCTTTTAATCAAAATAATGACAATGGGAGAAAGGAGGGTGGTTAGATACATCACTGCTGTCCTGGCTGACGTTTGCTTCGTCATTGTTTTTAATCTCCAAAAATTGTCTAAAAGGTTCATTGTGCTAACTCTTATGCCAGTCAAACTTTGGTGCTCCGATAATACTGAACCCCAATAGATTTGTATCAAGAAGAGAAATGAGCAAGAACTTTTTAAAAAAAAATAAACAAAAGATGAACAGATTCAGATAGATGCTCGGGTCCTGTGAAACACGATAATTGTATAATACTTTAAAGTTTCCAGTAAGAGGAAGTGATAGACCAGCTGCAAATTGTAACCTCAAACATGTCAATTCACACTGGTTACTGTTTTATTATTATTATGCTGTTACAAAATGGGCTCAAGGCTATAACATTATGCAAATACACAGACAGCAAGAATAACAACTGAAATTAGCTCAAGTTCCTATTATGAGCCAAGCAACAGTGCTATATTGTAGAGAAGGAGCAGCCCTGCACTTGGGAAGATGACACAGAGTCCTGGACTTCACTGGACTCAAGTGAAGAAAGGATATGAGGAGACAACTTCTGAGAGACCTTTTCTGTTCTGTTCTGGAGTTACTGTGGATGCAGTGAAAGGAAACATCAAAGACTCACTCTTCTTTGCCTAAGATGGCTTTGAAGAACTTCACCTGAGTCACATCTCACCGTACTTGACCACCAGCTCTGTGAAGTCCACCTGGCAGAGTGTAAAGGTGCCACTTGGGCAGGAAGTGCTGACTGTGTAGGTGTGAGTCTGAATCAACCACTTACTGACTATGTGATCTCATACAAGTTAACTTTTCAGCCTCAGTTTTCTCATCTGCAAAGTGGAATTAATAACAGGACCTATACCGATGGCTGTGCTGAGGATTATATGATATGTGTAAATCACAAAATACATGCTATATGTGATCTACTTGTATGTTCAATACAACTTACTATTGCTGCAGTTACATTGAACCTGGCCTTTCTCCTGTGAAGAAAAATACCTGAGACAATTTCTTCCTTGCCCTAGGGTCTAGGCTCATTTCCATGAACTTTTGATGTGCCTTGGCTAAGGTACAGAGTTACTAGAAGATTCTTCAGTGATACTGTTCCAAAGACAGCACTGGGACAGGGAGTGACTAGGCAAAGAGGAGACAAAGAGGCTATGGAATTATTATCTTAACAATAATTATCCAGTATTATAATCATCTTTTTCTTCCTCTTCCCTATTACATAAGTACTTTGAGAATAAATGGTCCTATTTTACTTATATTTGCAACATTTCCTTTTGGAGTGGGAAGTTTGAGACAGGGTCTCACTATGGATCCCTGATTGGCCTGGAACTCATTATGTAGGATAGACTGGTTTGAACTTGCAGAGATCCTTTGGTCTCTGTACAGCCCCCTCATCCCCTCAAGTACTGGAATTACTGGTATGCACCTCTATGCCCAGAACTTGTATTCATAACATTTTCTGGCATATATTACATGCTCAATAAATAAAGACTAAAATACAGATTAGATAAAAAAGTAATCTTGCTGATAAGATATATCTATTGTCACATAGACAATAAGAGAAATTTATACTACTAAGCTACCCTCAGAAAGATTAACCTAGCTAATCTTAAGAGGCTGTTGGCAACTAAGTGCAATGCTCCATCTTAGGTGGGTTTCCTTCCATAGATGAGGTCAAGTGGCCATGCTTACTATGATGTATACATTTAATAGTACTGCTATGAAGTAGGTGCAGTGTTATATTATGGAACTCATTAGGATTAAAAATGAATACCAGGACTGTGTGTACAGTCCTCATGACTGGGTGGGGAGAAGATGACAGCAGGACAGTTGTGTGCACGGGGAGGGGGAGCCCACCCCCACCTACTGACCCCGGCTGCAGGTCCTGCTTCAACCTATGGGTGGGTTTTCTACTTGAGTGTGAACCCTAGATTTAGCCATGCCAGGGGATGGAAAGCCAAGTCCAAAAGCTCCTTAGCACATCTGTTCAAGGATAGGCCTGATCAGATGCATTCTTCTAGAGCAGCAAGGATATAGACTCTGAAGGTGAGTATCATGAAGCAAAAGGCAGGCAGATAGGATGAACAGAGAGAAAAACAAAAAACAAAAAAAACAAAAGAAACCAAGACTTGACACAATTCTCTGTAAGCAAAGATGGAAAACTCCAACTTTGGCAGCTAAACACTTAGAATGGTTGTTGCGTGCCATTTAGATAATTTCTCATGTAAGAAGAAGCTTGGTTATCTACTTACTTATAGGTCTATTATGCCCCAGGACAGCATAAATTTTGAATGGAACCAACCCCTATGTATTATCTATACTGTTTTGCATTGGTTTTATGGGCTCAGTGAGAAATGTGTGCAATTTGCAAACATCAGCCTAATACCACTAACATGCTAAGATGCTGGACAAAGACTATGTGAAGATCTCTACTTATCAATATAATGAAATTAATAAAAGTGAAAATTTAGGGTGAATATTGCAAAGAACTTCTTATGGTATAATCCATTAGGATGAGGGATAATTTCCCAGGGGGGAGTTGATTTATATGTTAGAAAATGTATTACACCCATTCATAACGCATTTATGACAGATGTAATGCCACATCCATCTATAAATCAAATTTACCTCTGCTAGAAGTCCAAGAGTTCTTCCTATTGAAGGCTATGCTTATGGGCATTGACCTGAGAGGGATTAAAATCCAAAGGGCCCAATTACTAGAAATCTTCTATCATGTAATTGGACTTCAGTATGGAAAACAACACCAGTTTTAATCCAAGTCACTTGGAAGGAAGTAGAGTGTACTACATCTCCTGTCAATTAGTTCAACACAGCCAAAAGATGGGTCTCTCAGAGCATCTTCCCCAGGGATGATGGGAAACTTACTTTTACTTTGTAGTCAGCAAAACTGTATAAATCATACCAGCAATCCACAAGTGAATTACTGACCAGATGAAGACCAATGAACTTAAACTTATAATGTTCACAGGGGAAACATCATTTTCAATTTGAGGGTCATCCACTGGGAACAACCCATCCAAACAGAATGGGTCAAGTCATCTTTCCTTGGGAACAGAGATCAAACATACCATAATTCAAAGAGCAGCAAAATTCCAGTGGAAGCAGGAAAACACAATGCATTGAACGGGTATAGAGACTCTTCTACTCCCTCTTGGGAACACAGAAGCATGTGGCTCAAAAGGTAACCAAGTCAGTTTTTAGAAAAATTAAAATTCTGTGCTAACAGTGGCTTGCAATTTTGTTAGTCGGCCACATTTCCAATGGCTCATAGTTTAGCTAGTGGCCAGTACCCACTTGCCTACCCTTGTCATTTGAGAAAATTCAATTATCTGCCCACATCTTGCACCCTTAAGATCTCCCATGGCTCAGTATCTGTGGAAACCAAATTGCAAAACATACACAAAGAGTTTAGATCCACTCCTGATTTCATTAGGCCTGCTGCCGCATTTTTACTGGACTCGCACGATCATTTCTCCACCCCACCCTGAGGGTGAATACAACACAGCACCGATGGCAAGTTTATGATCATAAAAGACAAACTACCAGGAAATGTGATTTAGTAGAGACCCAAAGAAAAATGACCCAACGCTTGCAAGTGTTTCTAAATGCTAATTTCTAAGAGTCGTTGAAATCATAGACCCTTAAACTAGGAGAGCTTGCCTAGTACCTAAGGGCCACAGCAGAAGAGCAGGGAGCAGTGCCACCTCCTTCATAGAGGAAATGGTAAAGGTGCTGAAAAGAATGTTTTGCTGGATACTGCCTTCAAATATCATGTTCTTTTTAGATACTGTGAATTAAAGAGACCCATTATATCAATATCTTCAGAGATTTTGGAGGCAAACTTCTCTTACTATGCTACCAATAAATATCCCAATAAAGGTTCCCTCAACATGTGCAGTTTGACCGAAATATTCATGGACTACAAAGAACACTGGTCGTGCTGCTTTGGGAGTCCAATGACAGAGTTGCAAACCACTGTTAGCACAGATCACAAAGGTTACTTCAGTTCGGAAATATCACATGACATCTTTGGGCATGTGTGGGGTTCCGATATAAGGAGTTTGAGGACCACGACTTTAGCCCTTTCTCTTCTTGTTGTCAGGGGCCATCTCTACGGACAGTTACTCAAGGATGAAATATATTTTAAAGAAAAGACAGCCTATTAATAGGTAGCTAAAGTCCATTGTGCTGCCATGGTAACAGTAGAAGGAAGAAGGGCATATTTGATTATGGGGCCTACCCTCGTCATTTGTGACAATTCAAATACCTTCCCACAGGTATTTATATGGTGGACATAGAGCCAAGAGACACACAGAGAGGAATTCTATTCTAATCTGTGAACACCTTGTTGTAGTTGGAACAGTCATGCACTACAATTTTAAGCCCTGACTGTCTGGAATGAAATCATCAACCATCTCCTCTGAAAATCATTTTTTTGTCTAGAGTTAGACCTCAGAAAGAACATAGCTACAACCAACATCAGTCTTTCCTGATTTTTTAAAAACTATGAATATCCGATTTGTAAATGTAGTTTAGAAATCCACAGATAAGAACTATGGGTAAAAATGGTCAGGTAGAGGAGACTTAATTATACTCTGAAGACTTCACAAAGTTTCCATCCAGTTCCTTTTCTGGCCTTATTTCCTCTGTTCTGTTTGCACTCACTCTTCTTCCAACTTGCCAAGCACTTTGTCTCCCAGGCCACGTGCACTGGGGTTCTATGTGCCTTGGCAATGCTTTTACTCATGTCTTAATTAAAAGTCTCTCCCTCTCAGGAGCCTTTCCTGACCACATTACCAAAGCAGTGTCCCTTGCTTAGCCTGCCTTTGTATTTCTTCATGGGGCCAGTATTTACTCTGTACTTGTTTATTTTATTTTTTCTCTGCTCACAGATACAGACTAATTCCCTGAGAGCTGGGACTTTTTCTCTCCACCATCCATCCTAGTGCTGGCAGACATTCCAGAAGTCAATACTTAAGTGAAATAGTTATAGCTCACTTTTCTAAACATGCTGTCTTTTCTTGTTATGGTCCTTGATTTTCTTTTTCTTTGTTCTTCTATTTTTTTCTTTCTTTTCTTTCTTCTCTTTCTAGAGATAAACAATAAATATAGTGATCTATAAGTATTCTTTGTAAGTCCTTCACTAGAGTCTGCCAGAGGTGTTGTCTGCATGGTATTTTACTTTCCATCTCTTAGAACCTTCTAGGTTGACATCTTTATGTAAGTTTAGCATTTATTTTCATAAATTTGCAAATAATTTTGATCACTCAGAGGTGAATTAACTTAAGCTTTTTCTGTTAGTGTTTTTTAAATTGAGTTATGATTTTTTTGGAAAAAAATGTGTGTTTTAAAATTAGCCTGAGAAAAGTTGTACCTTTTTTACATACATAAGTCTTATTTATGACAAACTGTGACTTCGGGGAGCCAGAGTGGTGGCACACACCTGTAATCCTAGCGTTTGAGAAGTAGAGACAGGAGGATCAGGAATTCCAGGTTGACTTCAGCTACATAGTGAATTCAAGGCATCCTGGGCTGCGTGAGACCCTGTCTAAATAACAAAAACACAAAAGCATAAAGTGACAGGGGTAAGGGAGTGAGAGACATAGGAAATAGTTAAATAATTTATCCTTACATTTATTGTTTTGAATTAATCTATGACAAATTTCACATACCAAAAGAAAAATCGGGTAGCTGGAAGAACCAAATAAGCCATTTCAAACTTCCGTTTAGTGTATGGGCTCCATTTATTTGTCTTCTGTCATGAAGAAGCAAACAGTATAGTCGGGCACTGGAACATCCCAGTCCTGCAGTTGAATTGTTTTATTTATGATCATTATTTTTTTCTCTACTTTCCTTTGGGAGAAGAGAATGCGAAAATTAAAATTTATAAATTCAAAACATCCCCATCTTAAAGAGAATGTGTCTAATATTTTCCTTGAGTGAAAAAAGAGGGATGGACTTATTTTGCTTTCCTTTCTTCAAAATGGAAGTTGAAACAGTGATTTTGTGTTATTATAACACTCCTCATTTCTCTCTCTAATTTGGATGGTTTTTAATAAGCTCCATTGATTCCACTGAAAGGAATTCCTCCTGGCGAAAGCAGAACACACACACTGATTGCTAAATATGCAGCAATTATCATATTCAGCAGCACGCTTTAATATCTTATTTATAGATGTATCTATCTATAATTTGCTTTAATTAAGTTGCATTGATTTTAATGACAGGAGCACTCCGCAGAGAAGGGGGCTGGTGTCATAGCTCCTGGTCTATCACTCTGTAAGATGCGGTCCAAAGCTTTGTGGCCTTCTGTGGGATCCAGCAATTCACTAAAGTTTTGCTAAAATTTTTAACATGCCAACACTTGGAATCCGCCCATTTGATCACAAGATGGTGTGAGTTAGTACGTAGCCTTATGCAGTGAATTCTCAACCCCACCTTGCCATGGCTTTACTTGTATAGAACTTCATCACCAGCCCAACACTGCACTATTTATTGTGCTTAGGCAACCACCCTCTGTAGGGTGTAGCCAACAGCAGTACTTTGTGATTGCGATAACTTTCAGCCATATTTCCCCTTGTACTGCAAATAACATCAGACACTTCACAAGTATCTTGGGCATTGACGTATTTTTAAATTCTTGATTATTTTTCACACTCCCTCCAGGTGAAAGTTCTGGGGAAAACTGGAACCAGAACGTCATAACACTTTTGCTTTGTATGACACCCATGTTCAAATGTGAGGGAGGTGGTCTAGCTTGTGAAACATAACACAAAGAAACATTAAGATAGCAAGTATATTTTTAAAGGCTCTAAAATATTACTCATCATGACCAGAAACAATTTCTCTTTCTTTCTTACTGGATAAAGATACAAGCACCGCCTCTATAAATCTTAGCACCTCCGAAGGTGCCAACATTCATTTTGTATAAATTATCCATGTTCGAATGCCAAGGCATGATCACAAAGGGAAACTCAGAAGACAGTTATGCCTGTGCATTTGCAGATTCTGGTCACCATTTTTCACTCTCTGATTATTGCTACAAGTGTTGATTAATAGTGGTGCTCACGCTGCTAGAATGCATTTCCCTGGAGGTGAAGAAAACATTCAAGGGGAAAAAAATCAGAAAGAAGGAAAGATAATAATCAACCCATCCTTCCGCTTCTCTGTAATAACCCTGCAGAGGGTGTGCAAATCATGGCTCCTGATGATCCCCGTTAGCAGCTTCTGAGACATTTCACTCAAAAGATCATCCATATGCATCAGATCACCAATTTGTCAATCAGTTTATAAGGCAATTAAATGTTCCCTAATCTCCCTGCTTCCCTTTGGGAAAGGATAAAATGATATAAGCAGCAGGGCTCTGAGAGGAGCGTTAGGACATTTCATACTCAGTGCCTCTCCTGGGTCTCCTTGCCCTGTCTGAATGCTGGAATGCAGCCTCTGTGACAATGTGCAAGACTGGAATTTACCAAGGCTGATTAGCTTAGTACTTATTTTTCTGTCATCAGCAATGCTATTGCTCTTACCATGGAGGGAAACTAATGAACTAATTTAGAGTGTGGGAACATTTCTTGATAAATGCAATACAATAGAAGTGAAAAACACAGATGAGGACACAGCATGGGAAGGCTTGGTCACCCAGTAGAAGCCACTAGAGGCTGCTTGCCCTTAGCTGGATCTAAGGACTCTTAGGAGATTTTAGACCTTAGGACCTCTGAGCAGAAAGGCTATGAGCTTCCTTTGTCCAGCTTAGTGAGATGGCTTCCTGCTTCCTGTTTCTCTTCCTGGGTGGCTTTCCTTATCATTAATCCCATGATGTGTTTTTGTTCTAACTCTTAACTGCCTCTAATGAGGAGCAGACCAGCAATGGCCACCTTTTCAGTTTCCCTCTTGATTTCAGTAGAGAGACTAATTAGTATAAATTGCAGATACTTGGAGAAAGAATCTCTCCTTTAAGTTGGAAGGAGACAAGAAAGCAAGCTTTTATTAGATCTTCCAGCATAGAAGACACACTTAGTTCTTCTATGTACAGTTGGGTCTGGGAATCATGGAAATCATGGGAAAAAAGAATTCTCCCTAAATTGCAAAGGACACAGTCTGCATACAAGTATGGCAGTCTCAACCTTGATCCTTCCATCATCTCTTACCCATCTCCACTGTCACATTGCCTAGTGGTCCTGTGCTATGTAATTATTTGACAGCAATTCTTATCCAGGTAATTTTGTGCTTCTAGAGTCAACCTTCTTCTTCTCCAATTCATTTTGAATTGCTCAGCATGGTCTCTCTTCATATCCAGGAAGATATTTTTCACTGCTATGTCTTTCAGTGAAAGCATGTGACACACGTGGTAGAGATTATGAAAGAAAGGGGGACAACTAATCTTATCCCGCTCACCAGCCACAGGCCAGAGATGCACTGTCACGCACTGAATGTCTCTGCTTCCTCAGGAGAGTCAGGTGCCCCCTCAAGACAGCCAACAGATTCTGAACTCAGCCACTACACTAACTAGAGCAGGCTGTATCCTGGAAGGAAGCAGGCAAAGCAGGAAAGGAGGGAATCAAATCAGAGGTAATGAATCAATAAATGTCTAAATCATTGTATTGCCACCACAAAATCCTTACTTTTACTACAACTGAATGGGCTCCTGCAAGGTGGCACTGCATGAAAATCAAATCAATGTCCTCATAATGCTGGTACCTACTCTTCTTTGAGAGTCTTGTAGTTAGTAAAAGTCAGGTCTCTTGCCTGCACTTAGGATAATACAGTTTCTCCATACTCCACCAGCAACTTAAATGTGTCAGGGAGAACTGGGTTGATGCTCTAATGAGCTGCAGCTGTAGGTCGGATATACAGTATTTCTTTTGCATGGGCTCTCACATACCCCCCCTCTTCTGCATCTTGAGGTGGAAATACGCATGCCCTGCAGACAACATTTCTTATTCTTCACAGGGTTGTTGGGTGGCACCTTTCTTTGCCTGCCTATACCAAGTTGGCAGTTGGTATGGTTTCTCTGTTATTTGGTATTATCTTTCATTCATGCTACCAGATGGATGCCAGATGGGTAACTACAGCCTGAGCTTCTGCTCTAGGTCCACCCCAGAGCCCATGGGCAAGGGCCTGTCAGTTAGCTGACTTGAAAATGATGCTTCAAAGAAATAGTTCTCAAAACTGTGTGCATCTGTTCCCTACTCTAATGAATTTAAAAAGAAAAAAACAAAGAAGATAAAACCCTTGTAGGCAAGCTTTTTTAAAAACTAGATGTTACCTTTTAAGAAAAAGGGGAAATGATCATATCGTGGCTTGTGGATGTCAAACTCATTTCCAGCTAATGGCACATTCAAAAAGTCACCAACTCAAACAGCCGTGTCGGTAGAGAGTGAAGGATAATCAATATGTTCTTTTTCTGTGATAGAGTCTCAATTCCTGAAGGGCAGGTTTTATAAAACGTTATCTAAGTAAAAAGGGAGAAAAAGAAGATACGAGGGGAAAAATAAAGGAAATGTAAGCAGTTTGAATGACCTAGAGATTCCCGGGGAGCACAGGGCACCGAAAACCAGAATGAGTAGAAAGGTGGAAAGGACGGATTCTTAATCTGTTCCTTTGAAACTGATGCCATAGTTGTCACATCAGACAAGACACATTGAAAAAAAAATATCCTGACAGATCATCTGGTTGTTCCAAGTGTGTATTTCGGCAGTTCATTATGAAAGTTTATTTTCTAAATTAACTACAAATAAAGTGGAATCGTCTACCCATGTGCTCGCACAATACTGTCAGCTATTTTTTTTTTCTAGCAGACATTAAAGCAGATTCTTAGTCTATGCTGTGCTCTCTTCCTGAAGAAGTTGTGATAAGTAGTTATGTATTCCCTGAGGTTACTATGGAAACACTTTCTTTTCAGGTCATCCACTTACAAAGATAACATTTGCATTCAAATATGTTGGAAGTTAATTTTTTTTAAATATTCAAGCGAGGTCATGCCATCATATCCAAATTTATTATTTCAAAATCCATGAGCACCAATTGACTTAATGTATAAAAATACTCGAAGAAGGTGATCACCCTATAGGTATAATTCCTGGCAAGTCAGGTACCAGCTTGGAACACTGTCAAAGATGCTAGCTAAATTAGCAAGAAAATGTTAACAGTGACCTAGGAGCTGCCATTCTTCACTTGTTAATTTGTATGTTTAAGTTTGTGTCTTTTCTGACATAGGAGAGACTGGAGATGATTATAGAGAACAGCTGTCAACAGGGGTATGCTTGACTTTGGAGACTGTCAGATGACTATGCCTCTGTTTACCCATTTGAGCCATCAAGAGTTCAATGTGGCAAGCATCTTCTGAGGGACAGCATGAGGTTGTATACAACATAGACTTGAGATGTGTGCAAGTTCTTGAGTTAGTTGTTAGCTGGTGGCAGTAGGATGTGGTTATGGTTCACTTCCTGGTTCATGAAGGAAGTGGTAGAAAAGCACACACAGGGAAGGAGCATCTGGGGATGGAGCATCTGGGGATGGAGCATCTGGGGATGGAGCATCTGGGGAAGGTGTTGTGGAGGAGGTGACATGAAATGTGAGTATAACCTTCTCCTAGGGCGGCTCATAGGATTATTACATGAACTCTCCCTTGGATCACTCATGTAGATCACTGGCTTGGATTACAGAAGCTGGCTGTTTGCAGGGGATTCAGGAAGAGTAAAAATCTTCACAGACTTTGAAGAACTTGTCAAAAGCAACCAAATTGCCCCTAACTGCATCAAGTGCTATCAGCTACTGGATCTGGTAAAACTTCTATTTTGAGTATGGAAAGACCTTAACCTTCCTCTTCCCAAGAGAGATGTTAAGGCAATTCTTCACAATTGAACCAGCACTTATTAAGCATGTGTTCTCTATGGGAATGGTCCAATGGACACTAAAGGAAGGAAGGCAGCTGAGGCAATATTACAATGAGGGCACCGTCCTTCGCCTGCCCTTTACACGAAGCAAAAACAGCTAAGTCTAATGGCTGACCTCCAAAAGGTTTTATATGACAGAAGGGACCTGATAGCCACTTCTTTAACTGTTCTGGCCAGTTATCACTGTGGAGAAGATTGTGAATGATGCCATAGTCACTGAGATGGAAATATTAATGACATTTTATCAGGACCCTCCAACCATAGTCTGCCTATATAAAAGAAGTAAGAGCTAAGCTCTTTTCTCCTTTATGGATGTCAGTCACGTAACATAGAATCAAAAGCCTTACTGCAGTCAAATATGATTTTTCTGTTTTTCTCCTTTGTCAGAGGCCAGACACTGTTCTACAGAAGGACAGTAGGATGTACTGACATGATTTGTGCTAACCATTATTCCATGCAGTGTGTCTGTGTGTGTGCGTGCGTGTGTGTGTGTGTGTGTGTGTATGTGTGTGTACGTGTGTTTATGTTTCCAAATATATTAATTATCTGCTCCATTATCTTCCTGGAAGCTGTACTTCTTTGCATCAAGCATATTTATCAATAAGAAATGAATGCCATCCTGGGAATTGATTTGTTCATGGTAACTTTCATTATAGTTACACTAGCTGTTTCTAATGATGGTTTGATATTTGTGCTGTTTTATGTATAGGTGAAATTTCTCCCTGACTTTTTCACCATCTGAGAGCCCAGTGGCATCTCAGTGACCACTTGAGCCCACAAACAAAACTAATTTGGAAAGGAGTATGCATGAACATAAGAATCATTTCACATTATTATTATTTGTTAATATTTTGTTTTATTATTTTTATTTTATGTGTATGAATGTATTGCTTGCATGTATGTGAGGGCACCCGCATGGTGCAATGCTATGGAGGTCAGAAGAGGGCTTCGGATTCCCCTGGAACTGGAGTCAAGGTTCCTAGCCGCCATGTGAGTGCTGGGAATCGAACCCAGGTCCTCTGCAAAAGGCTATTAACTGCTGAGCCATCTCTCCAGCCCCCATTTCAAATTATTTTAAAACCAGTGTTCACCATTGATGAAAGCTGGTCTCCTTTCTTTACTGCATACCGTCTCCAGAGGGCCTAGGATCTCAACAGTTATAAACCACGCCAAAACATAGTAATAATTAAAGACAAAGCACTAAGCAGAAGTGGTAATCTTGTGAATTTAAAAATTTCCAATGTCAATTAATTCAGTATATTACATTATTTTTCTCACCAGAACTAAAAAAGGTAGTAATATGGAACGTGGCATCTGTCATGTTTGCTTTGAAGTTAAAAATGGAAATATGGCCAGGCAGCAAGTGCCACAAACAGAAGATGAGCAGTTTGACATAAAAGTTGAGCTTGCTATCAAGTTGGAGAATCACACTTATGGTACTGAGGCCCGAATGCTCCTGCAGGCTTTCTCACTGATATATTTCTAGGTGCACATACACACCACAATTTTAGGAAAGGAAGCCACAAAACAACCATGTTTTACAAAATTCTACCTTCCAATATTGTAATAAGTTTTACATCTTTTGATTTTCAAGGTCAAGCTCTGTTAACACACATGCACAGGGACACATGTGTGCATACACATAGACACAGTTCTGATGTCTACATATGGAAGCACACACACATAACCCGGCAACAGATGCTAATATGTGGCTATGACTATGCAGAGGAACAGAGATGGATCTGAGAGGAAAAGAGAGGTTAGACCAAACTGTGAAACAGAACGCATTCAAGGCTGTCAGTGTCAAGTTGGCAAGCAGTCAGGTTAAGTTCAAACTGGTGACTAACACAAGCTGGGGAAATCCAATAGGAGGTACACATTTAGGGTTCTGGGATAGTGGGGTGTATTGTCAGACTTCCACTGTGGAGACACAATACCTTAGGGAAACAACTTAATGAAGGAAGGATGTACTTTGGCTTATGGTTTCAGTCCATGGTTCATTGGCTTCCTTGTTTTCAGGCCTGTGGCAAGTCAGAAACATCATGGAGAAAAGACATGGCAGAGAAAAGCTGTTTGCCTTATTGCAGCCTAGAAGCAGAAAGCAGTGGGTGCAGGGCACAAGATCCATCTTTGTAGTGAATGATCTACCTCTTCCAACTAGGCCCCACCTTCTACTTTTCACCATCTCCCAATCCATCAAGGAACTGAATCCACTGATCAATTCGGAACCCTTGGGACCCAATCACCTCCTTTGGAACCTACCAGTTAGCCACCAAACCCCCAACACATGAGCCTTTGGGGAATATTTTATATTAAATCATAACACGAAGACAGCTGTCTCAATGGAAGGTTGATACTCATTAGGATGTGTAGCTCCCAAACCTGAGGCACAGGAGATTATAAGACTAGAGAAGGACTGGTTTGATTATAATACAACTTTCAAAAATGATCCTTAAGAGTTCCCTGTACTTCCCTGGGCCTGGGTGCAAATCACTAGTAGAACCCCTGCAATCCTATGTGCAGAAATGAAGGGGCTGAGACTGCAGGCAACCAGCCTGCTGCTTTGCAGAGATCCTCACTTTGCCACCAAAGTGAAAGATGAGAAAGGACAAGCTTTTCATGATGCTGGGTCCCACGTGCTCTATTCTAAACCTACACTGCAAGTTTTCGGCAATGCTACAAATATGATTTTCTGTTAGGTTAACATCTGTACTAGGCTCCAGTTTAGGAATTAATAGAGTCACATAGCCAAGTCTATGCATATAGTGAGTATTTTTATTTTTAATTTTAAACAATTGTAGTAATGTAGCTTAATAGATAAAAACAAAACCCTATATATTCATAAGGAATTACATATGCATTCTATTTTTTTTCATATTTTCAACCTAGAAAACAAAACTAACCCCCAAATATGCTACAACCCTCTGAGTATCTGTGGGCTTTTCAGCTTAGCCCTGTGGGAATCACCCTGACATGAAATCAGAAAGCGGTTTTGTCACTCTACTTTGCGCACATCCTTCTTGTGGACCTGCTAAGGAAACCAACTTGGAAGCTTTATATACTGTGTCTCATCTTTCAGGGCCATTCAGAAAAAAAGTTAGGAGGTCACCTGCCCTAATATTTTTTAGTCCTACCACTAGACATGCACTGTTTTACTGCATAGGAATGAGAAAGACATAGGAAAATTGCCTTTGTGATGCAATGAAAACATCCCATCCTTGAGAAAGCCCTTATTTTGGTTATTATAACATGAAGACAACTTTGTTGATGCAGATCATTCTGAACTCAGCTGCAATATGAGCACAGAGATCACTGATCTCTCAAGTTTTGTCTAAAAGGACCAACAGCATCTAAACTTGGTGGAATTTTCACCAGCCCTAGACACTGAGGAGGATGTGCTAGAAATGGCACCATGGACCACACCGAAAAGGGATCATGGTGTCAGCTCATGGTGCCAGTCTTCCAGGGTTTCTCTGGTGTCAGAAATGCTGGCATTCTAAATAGCTTACCTACAAAGCAAATAGCACACATACAAAGCCCAGGATCTTCTACGTGACTAAACCAGGGGAAAGAACAAAAGAAGACAGAAACTATTGCTGAAAAGCCGTAGCATGAAGAGGAAGAGCAGGTCCAGCCATGGGTAATACACAGCATACGGGCTGGGGTTGGAGCTTTGTGGGAAAACAATGGCCTAGGATGCCTGAAGGCTTAGATTCAATTTAGAGAGAGAGAGAGAGAGAGAGAGAGAGAGAGAGAGAGAGAGAGGAGAACTTGTCTCTTGTTCAATGAATTTAGGGAAACCAAGGAACTGAGCAAGTATTATTGTTCCAGATTCTTCTCCCTCGCTGTCCTCTTAAGCTTCATGACTTCGTTGAGTTTCCATTAACCAGTCTTTATGTCTAGCTATGTGGGGCCTTTTCTAGAAACATGCCTGTAAGATGATGAGAACCAAGGGGACTCCATCCACCACATTTAAGGAACATCACCCATGTTTCCAAATAGGCAAACCCAAATTGAACAACACAAATAAGAGATAACCCACTCAGGTCCAGAGAAGAAACAGGTCACTTACGGGGTGAAAGAAGCCAGACCAGTCCTGGATTTCTCCTTCAGGAATATTAAAAACCAAAAGATAATGGAATTTGGGGGGGGGTGAATCCCTGGAGAAGTAGGCACATCAACCATGTTTTATTCTATACCCCAAAGCACCAGGCATTGTTATAAATATTGAGATTTACATGTAAAGGATACAATCAGATTTCACTGGTTTAGAAATATCATGTCTATATAATCTTCTGGAAATGAAATGGCTCTAACAGGAAGGAGGTTAACAGAGAGATGAATCAATATAAAGAAGTCTACAATGGAGATGTCACTCAAGGAAGGGCGGCATTGAGGCACTGTGTGGGATCCTTGGCTGACAGGACACATGCCACATAAAAATGCTGATAGAAGAGAGGCACGGCTTTCTTTAGGACATGACTAGATCTGAAATACCACAGGTTAGGAAGTATAAGGGAAGGTATGATAACACACAGACATTTCACTTTATTCTTTGACATGGAAGGACCTCAACAGAGATGATTTTGTTTCTGGTGCAGATAAGAGGAAGCAGACTAAAGAATGCCTTTTTATAAAGACAGTGGGACTGAAATGACCAAGAAACAAAGGAAAATAAAATGTAGCACATGGGTTGCAATTTTGCAAATTGAAAAAAATGTGTTTAAAATTGAAAATCCCAAACAAAATCACAGTAAGAACAGAATGCCAGTTATCAAAGCAGAGAGAAATGAATCACAGATTTCTTTGGAGAAAAGAATCTAATCAAATATCACCAATAGAACTTATGGAAGAGAGAGACATAAAAAGGGGACGAGCAAGGGTCACCAAAAGGCCTAGAGACTGAGAAGATGAGAAACACACATAAATATCAGGATCTCAGGAGCGATATAGTTAGTGAGGTTATTTTTACCATATTTTCAGTTGTAGCACACACATTTCTCATACTTGCTACTCTGAGATGCTTTTGAATAAAAACATTTACATTTAATATGGTGAGGTCTTTGGTATTCTCTCCCTGGAAGCTATTCATTAACTTTGTATGTGCAGCTCTCTGTGCTCATACTGATAGCTATATGGCATCTACATGCTTAATTCCCCTAATATGCAAGTACCATAAGGCAGAGATTTTTGACTATTTTATTCTTGATAAAGCCTTATCACTTTAACAGTATCTGGGGGATACCATAGGCATTCTATCAGTAAACAATAAAAAATACAGAAAAACTTACTTTTCACTTAATGAGAAAAAACTATTTTTCATGTAGCTAACTAAAATTTTTTTAAATGATAGAAGTTACCATTTACTATGACAACTTGTAATAAATGCCACAAAGAAAAAAAATTGCAGAAGCTACTTTCTGTGATTATTGAGCATTAAAACCATACATTAAAAATGAAATTTTAAGTGAAAAACTCAACTTCTTAAAAACTGAAATAATGAAAATATAAATCACTCTTGGTCACAGGAGAAATAAAATCTTTTAATTGTATAATACCTAGAAAAATAAGCACATTAGTAGTGAAGCTCCCGAAAGGAGAGATATCAAAATAAATTTAAAGCCATCTACTTACATTGCCTTCATTGGTAATATTACTAAAGGTAAATGAAATAAATAGCTTAAAAAGCAATTCAAATTGCTTCTGTGTTTTTAAGAAAAAAAAAACAATCAGCAAGGAAGAGCTAAATGTACTATAAAATAGAAAAACAACACAATATACTAAAGTGTTAAAATATATTAAAGTTAAAACACTCTCAAAGATATAGATAATTTAATACAAAAAGACAACACATTTCCAAAATCCAGTAAAGGAAAAAACATCTCCTTTGTAAAGATTTCTGTTTATGGAAAAGTTGAAAATGGTGTCAGAGAATTATCCACAGACAGCATCAGGCTAGGTGTTTTTATGGATGAGTTATTTCAAATCTTTACAAAGAGGTAATTATTACACTATAGAAACTGCTACAATGCATAGAAGCAGATGAAAAGTTACCTAGATCATTTCACAATGAAAATACAATCCTTCTGTGTAAAACTGCTAAAGTTAGAAACAAACAACAAACTGTCTAGGTACCAATTTCGTGCACAAGTAAGATACAGAATCCCAAATGAAACGCTATCATCCCATGGACTATTTTGAAAGATGAAAACAGATAGCACGTGA
>NW_008349068.1:2841895-2849268 GCF_000622305.1 Nannospalax galili | reverse complement strand
GAATCCCAAATGAAACGCTATCATCCCATGGACTATTTTGAAAGATGAAAACAGATAGCATGTGAAAGGCTGGTTAATGTTAGGAGCTCTATTTATATGAATTCTCACAATAGAAAAATAAAAATCCTATGATCATCTTCAGAGATGTCTAAATGTCATTTGAAAAATTGATATCTAGTACTGATTTGTTTAATACCAAAATGAGAGCCCCTTCCCTTTGAAATATCATAAAGACAAGAGCCTTGTGACAAAGTTGAAAAAAATATATATTTGCAAACAGAAGCTGAATATTCCTTCCACATTCCTTAAGAATATTCATGTTAGGAACAAAAAAGGAGCCAATGGTAGGTCAGGAAGAATAGAAAATTCATACACAGAGGAAATATTAATGGCCAATAAACTTATGAAATGCTCAATCTGCTCTAATTAATAAATGAAAACAAAATAATTGCTCTTTCCTATCAAAGAGATACAAACCAGGAAAAAATGAAAACATTATTTTAACAGAGCAGCTATGAAACCTGTAAAAAACAGCCTGTAACTAGTTATTGACTGCAGTAATGAATATTTAGCTATGGAAATACAAATTTACCATCAGATTTCCTAGGTCCAATTTGAATAATTTGCTTAAAAATTCTAAAGATTGGTAATATACTCATTTATGATAAAATAAATATGTAAATATTGATTTATAAGGCTAATTATTACATTACATATTATAAGAACTTATGAAAACAATTTAAATGTCCAACAGTGGTCAAATATTTAACCAATTACTGAATATCTTTTCTAGAAGATACTGTTCATTAAATATTAAATTTGTATTTAATGGCATGGGAATTGTTCACAATGGAGCAAAAAGAGAAAAAAGTAGCCGTAGAAACAGCATATTTAGAAGAATTCTAATTTAATTACCACATGTGATATGCTTGTATGTATGTGTGTTTGTAGAAAATGAAGCACTCAAAGCCAAATCTTCATTTCTTGGGTGATCAGGTAATAGATGATTTTCATCTTCATTTTATGACTTTTATCAATTACCTGTGTGTGGGCACATGTATATGGGTACATACATGGCTCTTCCATCTTATTCATTGAAAAAGGCTCTCTCAATCAAATCCAGAGCTTCTCAATCTGGCTAGTCTTTTCAGCTAGTTTGCTTGGGGGAATCTCCTGCCTTTGCCTTTCAGGACTGGAATTACGTGTCTGCCACACCCACCTGCCATTTTGTGTGGGTTTCTGGGGATCCAAGTTCTGCTTCTCAGGCTTTAATTACTGAGCCACGTCCCCAGCCCTAATCACCTAAAGGCTTAAGAGTGAGCATGTATTATTTTTATGAAAAAATTTAAATAAAAAAGAAAAATAGCAATATTCAGGAAAATAAAATGGCAGGGAGTATGCCATGTGCACCTACATAGTTTCTTAATGCTTCTGGCTTTACAACTGTACCCTCCTTCAGTGCTGATTTCAGAGCTATATAAAACTGTTAAGTGAACTTAAAACATGAAAATTGTTTATGCATCCACCTTTATATATCTTTTTTATTGATATATAGACACACCCAGAAAAGTCATTTCTGCAATATATTACTTTCAATAGGATTACTCAGTTTTTATTCATAAAAATTTCTCTGAATCTCTAGTATGAAACAAAAATTATGTGAGTTCTTCTAAATAAAATTATTAACAACCAGATAAAGCCCAGACTAGAATATTTTAGCCTTTTAAAATAAAAATTCATAGAAAGATTTATAGTTTACATTATAACTTGAACTGTGTATATGTGTGTGTGTCTGTGTGTCTGTGTGTCCACACATTGGATCAGAATCAAAAATTTCTCCATCCAATCCCATATTCACTACAGACTATGTCCTCTGATACATTCTATTCTATTCAAAAATCATCTAGAAATGACAACAGTGACCAGCCAATTGATTTCATGATCATCTATGAAGCTGTGAGACTCATTTTGGAAAGTGACACTCTAGGGAGGTCTAGGTCCATAACTGGGATTACTGTGGTACACTAATGCTCAAACCCTGGGAATCAGAGGTTGGACTTCAAGAAAAGTCTCATTACTGACCATATGCTAAAAGCTACTTTATATTTGTTCATAAATTACAGAGGGCAATTGCTGGATGCAGAAGCCTGCTTGGAGGCAGACTGCCCTCGATGCAGACAAAAGCGAAAGGCCAAGCACACAAGGGAAAACTTCATAGGGATAAAATCAAATCTGTCTTATTAATTCTTGGTTAGTCTTCCTTTCCTATGCATTCACTTATCAATTTCTTCCTGTATAACTACTCCTAAATATCTCATTATATGAAATTATGCTTCCTGTCTGCCTTTTCCACCGACAAGAACTCATTCACTTCTGAGTCTTTGGAGTCAAGTAAATTTCTAGTGTAAAGTTGCCATTAAATGAAAGCCTAAGAAATTAGTAAATGAAAGTATAACAAACTTTGAAATTTCTTTTCCCGTCCTAGGCCCAAAATGATAACAGGAGTAAAAAGGATGTTATTTTCCTTAAGTAATACTAGTACATCAGTTGGTTCTTTTTTTATTTTGGAAATAATTTTTTCTTTTTTTATGTAGACCAGGCTGGCCTTGATCCCACAGAGATCAGTTTACCTCTGGGTGCTGGGATTAAAGGCATGCACTACCACACCCAGCATGGAAATAAAATCTTTAAGAAAGCTGGAAAAATACTAGGAGATTTGTATTCAGATTTTTGCTAAATTATACTTATGAGTCGATTTTGGGGGAATACCGAATGCTGGAAACAAATGGTTAGTTTTTCCTTGCTTGCCATCTCCCCACATCTTCGTCACCGTGGACGTGGGGGTTACGCTTTCTAACTTTATGTATCTGTATGGAGAAAAGAGAAAGTTTTCCACTCTGAACATAGCAAATGTCAAAATCAAGCTACGCCCACACCTAAACCACAAACTCCTAGCTTCCACAGCATTTCCCCCAACCACCGATTTAAGTACTGTTTTAAAAGATTTCTTCCTGCTATCATTCACATTAATTGTGAGACCATGATTTCCTGCTGTGGAATGTGAGTCTCTGATTCCCTCATAACCACGTACAAATATAGTACATTGCTGCCGAAGGGCTGTCTGACCATTTAAACCTGGAAATTACTGCAAAGGGAATTTTGCAGAAAACAGGAAGCTGGGGCTGCATTAAATAGATGAAGGGGAAAGAAGTAGCTGAGAGATGTAAGAAACGAAAATGGATTTGCTGTTCAGAAACAATCTGGAACCCTGGCAATTAGTGATGATGAGAAACAAAACTGAAAAACGGGGCCGTCTCCACATGGTTTGGGGGTATCCATTATTATAGGGTGAGCCAGAAGGTTCATTAGAGAAAAGGCATCAGATCGTGAAGGGGAATTGGTTTCTCAGACAACACTTCTATGGTTTCTCTGAAGGGGAAATTTCAAAACATTACTATGATTATGCACATATGCATTACACACACCCCACACGTGCTCTCTTATCTCTCTTACATGCATACACGCACCACATACATACATACACAGACCCAATCAAGCTTCCCTTGCTTTTGTTAAGTCCTGATGAGGTAATTGTTGGGCTTAAGTTGCATCTTTGCAGGCATTCATATATTGCTAAATAGTCACGGGGTGAATAACCAACAAAGGAATGAACGATGGCAGAAAACATGTTTTCTGCATGTGATTCTTTGGTTTTGCTGCCTTGGCAATGGACCTGTATTTGGGAATATGCTGAGTGAGAGATGACACAATCAGCTAAAACATTTGAAAAAGCTTACTGGACTACTCCATTACTTTACTGAAGTATTATCTTAAAGTAGGAAAAGAACTGCTTCTTGATGCTTTGTAATAACAACATTGTATCCTGTCTTTTTTTTTTTTGGTATTTTTTTGAGATAAGGTCTCCTTGTAGCCCCAGCTGTCCTGGAACTCACTATGTAGACCAGGCTGGCCTTGAACTCACAAAGATCCGCCTGCCTCTGCCTCCCAAGTGCTGGGATTAAAGGCATGCACCACCAAGCCCGGTTTGTATCCTGTTTTTTAAGATGATTTACTTGAATAAATTGGAAGTTTGATCTGTCAGCCTAGTTGAAAGTCCATGGTACCAACTTTTGTAAATTTTCACAAACACAATTAGCATTGTGATTTCAAGGTTCAAAATGAAACAGCATGATTGATGACATTCCTAAGAGAGTGTAAAGTCACAGACTCTGGTATGTTCCATAATTTTATTGAAAAGTCACCATTGTTCTTGTGGAATGGTGATTCTAATACTGATAGTGACGACTGACATGTTAGGGTTTTCTTTGATTCAGTATCCTATTTGAAAGGAAAGTGTTCTGTAAATTTTTTCCCCACCATAACATCAGAATAGTTTCTATTAAATAAGAACCAAATGGGGTTAAATTTCAGAATGATTGTGACTCCAACATTTCCTTAAATAGAAAGAGCAAGATGGCCGCTGCTGTGACCCAATTGGTTCCCAGTTAGGAAGCTGAGTAGGGAGGTATCATGGCCTACAGGTTCTGAACACAAACAAGGCTTACATGGGGTTTTCAATATTGTCAAGTTTAAGTGCTACAAATATCAGTTAGATGGATTTTCATATCTTTTACTCCAAACATCTTCTTCCTTTTAAATTTAGTACCCAAAGTTTATTTTAGGACTTTTAAGCTCTGTTAAAATAAAACACATCCAACTGATTTTAAACAGCTTCAAGAACAGTTTAGGCAATCTGGAATGCATAGGAGTTTCTGCTATGGTTCCTTCTATGTTACATAAAATGGCCATTTCTCCCATTGCAGTGCAAGAAAAGAATGTTGTTATTGCAGAAGTTGGAATTTTGGGTTTTAAGCACGATCCAACACAAACGGTTGTGGTTTGAGGAAACTTCTTTAAACTCAACATCCTGAACTGGAATTAATTGCTCATTAGAAGCAGAAAGGGCTCTTTTTTCACTCTAATGTAAATACAGCATAGAGTTTTTTTGACATATTATGGAAAAATAATGTAGTTCTGAACTTTCACTTTTCTGTTTTTCCACAAATCAGGTTTGGTTTAGCGCCAGAGATGGCTGACTTATTTGATTACAATGTAAAAAGAATGATTTAATTTAGAGTTTTAAAGGGAAATGATGAAGCAACACCAAACTTGGGTTTTAGTTCAGTACTGTTGGGTTTAAAAGCAAATTAAGAGGGATAATGTAAGAGTGATTCGTCAGGGGAAGAGAAACCGTTGTCATACTGCGTATATGTGAATGCTGAAGAGTAGAGGACATGGGAGCCCCTCCCTCTCTCCGCCCTCCCTCCCTCCCTTCCTCCCTCCCTCTCTCCCTCTCCCAGGGTCCCTTACTGAATCTAAAGCCTACTGATTTAGCTACAGGAGCTGCCCAGCAAGCCCTGGGAATCCTATTGCTACCCCTGCCCCCACCAGAGATGGGATCACAGATGCATGCCGCCACACTCAGCTTCTATGTGGGTGTTGGGAATGTGATAGGTCCTCATGCTTAAGCAGAAAGCACTTTACCAAATGGGCCATCTCCCTAGCCCCAAATTCTCCCTTTTTTCAACATGTTCTATAAAAATGTATCTAAATGGTTGTCAGGAGAGAGGCTATCCTTTTCTTCTCTTTCTTCTGAGTTAGCCCAGACTTGAAAATCAGCTTTGTTAATGATTGTGTGACAATGGAGAAGGTCTTAGAAGCTTGGTTTTTCTCATTTGTAAAATAGGGTTAAAGATGTCTACCTCACAGCATCTTTGTATGAAATATTTTATAAAAAACAGAGTTGAGTTGGCACTGAATAAATGATGTCATCATTATTAATGATCTGGTTGTGGTATAATTTATTAAGTAAATAATTTTTCTATATTCTTTGTATTTCACCCTCACTCTTAGCTCAACACTTAATTGATATTTCTTTGCGTCAAGGTTTTTGCAGAGCTGAAAGCAGAAGCTACTTGAAGTCAACTTTCTGCTGGTCTTTGATTTTAGTATAAGCTCATTAGGGAGATTAGGCATGCCCCAGGGTCAAAGATGAAAGGAGTGGACTTTAGAAAGAAAAGTATATGTGTGGGAGAGAGGGAAATAGATATTGACCTTTGAATCAATGGAATTTGCCAAAAAAGTGCCTAACAACCAAGCTGACAGTCTCCTCCTGAAGTACCCATGTGCCTCTTGGCGTAGACTGGAAGGCCTCCCACATGCAGTGTGTGCTGTGCAATGTCCCAGGACTCTAGAATAATGAAAGGTTAAGGAGATCCAAAAATGACTGTCTAGCCAGTAGAATGAATTACTTCTAAACACTACAGCATGTGAACTACTGAGAAACATTTATTGAACACTTCTTACATGCCAGACACCATTCTAAGTGCTTTCCATGCAATCAAATACTTCTTACCATACTTCTGTGGGACAGTAGCATTATCAGATCATTAAAGGAGACAGAGAGGTAGATACATGGTTCACATGTACTCAGTAAGTGATACGATCTACATATGAACTTGGGCAATCACTTTAGATTATGGTCTTATACAATATGCTAAAATGCTTTTCTTACCTACTAACTTTCAAATAAACAGTTCTCAACTGTTTTCAACATCTCTGTGTTAGAAAGACAGGATGAGTGGACAGAGTAGGGTAGGGTAGCTGTCTTTCAGGGCAGATGGTCAGGCAAAGCTTATGAGTCATGGCGTGGGTTGGTTACAACTGCTGCCACAGGCCAACAGAAGGCAGATTCAGAAACAGAAGACTTTCTTTGGAGGAAGGGAGGGCTAGATTACTGGGGAAATCACTTCCATTTTCAGGATCAAATCATTGCTCACTAGAAGCCAGTTAGAAAGGGTCATGTGGCAAAGCTTGGGCTTTACATAAAAAGAAATGGTGGAGAAAGCACAGGCTGGTGGAGTGGCAACATGGTGTCAGGAAAAGACCCAACAGTCCGGTTCTGGGAGTACATGCCACCAGCTCCTTTCCTGATCCCTTTTCCTACTAACTTGATGGGTCAGAAAGGACTGTACCTAGAGAAGGATAACTTTTTTTGGGAGGAGTGGAAAAGAGGTAAATGGAACACTGGACTACTTTGGGAGAATGAGTGGGCTTAAGCAGAGAGTCGTAACGGTGAAGGCAGGGCAATGAAGAGCGAAGGAGTTTTGGGAGCCACACTTAAAGACTGGTAGATGGAAGGGCCTAGAAAATATCCCAAAAACATGTCCTGAAAAGAGGGAAAAAGGGAATGTTCTTCTCTTCTGGCTCAGAGGCTCCCAGCTTATGTGTGAAGGTAACGGTTCTGTGATTAGCACAGTGTTACTGGATTTTAGTGGGCTTCTGGAGGCTGGTTTGGGACACTATAACCAATA
>NW_008349068.1:2824367-2841847 GCF_000622305.1 Nannospalax galili | reverse complement strand
CAACTTCTAAATGAGTTTCTGGAATGTAGTTTATTTCTGTGTTGGGGATTGCCTATAAACATGTTGCCTCCTTTCAAAATGTGATTGATGCCTTGTTGAAAAGCTAGAGATTCTCTCCCATGTTGTCTATCCAAGCCTTTCTCCCATATACCTTATATAGCAGCATGTTTCTTTGAAAGCAACATCTACCACCTGCAAAAACCTTCGGTTGTTTTGTCTCCTTTCCTCTGCATTTCATTGCTTCCTGAAGTCTAGGCAAGCAAATTCCAGCTCTCCAAGTAGCATTTCATACTTTACCTGTGTCCATTTCAATCAAGCTTCAGGCCTTGCTAACACCCATTTAGCTCATAGGCATAGTGGCTTGGCTTTCCTCTCGTTTTTCTGTTTTGACCCCATTTGCATTCCTCAGCTACACTGTTTTGATTTCTGGAGTTGACCATTAGGAACAAACTGTGAACGGAGTTCCAGAGAGTTCATCTACCAAGCATTGCTGTCCTTTAGATCTTGAATGTCCCATAAAGGATCCTTTATGGAAATAGAGTCCTACAGGCTCCTGGGACCTTGCTCATATGAACCTACAGTGGTTCGTGTACACAACATAGGTCAGTGTACACAAGACCTATGCAAACTCAAGCAGACAAAACCCAGCCCAGAACTGTGGAAATGAGCAACAAGTCCCAATATTAGTTGAAGAATTAATGGCAGCTGATTATTGCTGGGTGAGGAAGAGCTGATTTTCTTAAAGGGAGGGACTCTAGATGGGCTGCCTAGACCCCAGTGGATGAACTTGCACTGAGGGATGTCTAGGGATACTAACTTGACATGATAGGCCTTAACACAAATGACAGAATATATGAATTCCAGTGGGGTGGGGAGCTATGGGAGGGGGCCAGTGGGGAAGTGGGTATAAAGATGATTAAGTTTGATTATGATGTTTTGTATAAAATACACAAAAATTAAATTTAAAAATGTACAAAAAAAAAAAAAAGAATCCACTGAAGTCTTGGTCCTCAGGGTGGTGCTACTGGGGGATGCTAGAACCTTTGAGATACTAGGAATTGAACCCAGGGCCTTGTTCATGCTGGGCAAATGTTCCACCCCTGAGCTACACACTCAGGGTAGAACCTTTGAGAGGTTGGCTTAGTGGAAGCTCTTTTGTTCCTCGGTTGTTCACACATGATATTGGGCCATCCCAGACCCTGATTTTTCTCTTTGACTTCTTGGCCATGATATGAAATAGTTTTCCTGGGTCACTCACCCTCTACCACAATGTGGTGCTTTACTTCAGAGCCCAAACAACAGGGCCAAATTGATTATGGACTGGGACCTTCAGAACTGGATCCTAAACAAGTCTTTTCTTTCTGAAAGTTAATTGTTGTCTATGGCCAGACCATTCTGAACTTACCTAATCTCATCTGAAAGCTAATTATCATAGGGATTTTGTTATGGTGACAGAAAGCTGATAAAGGAGCCAAATTTCAGCTATCTCTGCACGTATAATGTTAGTGGCTCTGATTCTTTACCTCATCCTACTGTTTCTAGATTTTAAGAAAAGAATTTGTGCTTGTCAAAAAAAGATACACAGTAAATATATATCAGAGCAATTCTACCTAAAGAAAGCATTTTAGTTAGTTCAAATAATTCTATTGTTTCTAATAACTCATATTTAAGGTAGTCAAAATATCACTTTTAGGGGGTAGAGAGAGGGCTCAGTGGTTAAAAACACTGGTTGTTCTTGCAGAAGACCCAGGTTCAAATTCCAGCACCCACATGGCAGCTAACAACTGTCTATAACTCCAGTCCCGGGGGATCCGACAGCCTCTTCTGACCTCTGCAGGCATTGCATGACACGGGTGCACTTACCTACATGCAGGCAATACACACATACACATAAAATAAAAATAATAAATAAAAATATCACTTTCTATGTAATTACAAATCTGGAGGGGTGGTAATTTCTGATGGGTAACTCAGTGAAGTAATTTCAGCTCCTGGGATAGTTCAAAAGCTACTAGATCAAGTAGGTATAAATAAACTGGCTTTGCCTTTTTGTGTGCTAAGAAACTCACTTAGCAAGAATATTTCGATCCAAGGCAACAAATTTGGGATTGATAATTGTCCCACTCTAATTATAAACAGAAAAATACATGAACACATGAGACACTTCCCTAAAAATGTAAGATGATGGGGCTGGAGAGGTGGCTCAACAGTTAAGAGCCCTTACTGCTTTCCCAGAGGATAGGGGTTCAGTTCCAGCTGTCACAAGTGTTCTGGACTCCAGTTCCAGGAGGTCCAAAGCCCTTTTCTGGTTTCCACAGGCACCAGGCATACATGTGGTATACTTACAGTCATATGGGCCAAACATTCAGACACATAAAATACAATCCAATCGAGTTCATATTGTTAGAATTCAAAGTTTTAATGGATAACTCTCACCTCAATTTCTTGTGGGGATATTTCCACCTATACTTACCTTGAGTGGGTTTGGATCTACTTTTGGTTTCAGAGAGGGGTTTTATAACCTTCTTCTAGCTTAGTTTTAGTACTGATCTTTATGGCCACGAAGACTGGTCTTTGTGGACCTGGAACCCATGCTAAGCCACTCAAACCATGAGCAGCACCTCACCGAGTATCAGTTTTAGGACTTTCTGGCATCTAGTGGGAGTGAGATTTTTGATAGAGCTTCTGTGCTGACATACTGATGACCATGTTGCCACTATGTGCCACTGGAGAATGGTGCCTGCACAGAGAACAGGAACCCGAGAGAGGGAAATATACTCCCAGTGACCAATCTGGAGGAGCTAGATGCAGCTATGCCTGAGCTCAGCTTTGCCTGTGGCCTCTTTTACGTGAGCCAACAGTTTCTTCTTTTGCCTACTCCCATTCTTTACAGTATAAGAACAAGTTGGTTAATTGCAATTACTTATCAATGTCCTTAGGTATTTTGTTTACTTGTTTGTTTTAATAAAATTAGCATCTTTAGTGGAAACTCACTTAGCAAGAATATTTCAATTCTTTTTCTCTCTTTCTCTTTTGCTTGACAGAGTTTCATGTAATCCACACTGGCCTCAGACTCACTGCATATCTAGTGATGACACTGAATTCCTGATCTTTCAGCCTCCACATCCCAGGTGGACTTATAGGTGAGATCTACCACACCAGGCACTGTCATTAGTTTTTATGAGTTGCCTTTAAAGAGCAGACAAGGAAAAGACAAGTAAGTCTCAATTCTGGTTTGGACCATTGACAGAAGGAGCTCACACTATTATCTCTTGTATTTAGATAATAATCTTCAGGTGACTTTTGCATTTGCTTGCATATGGGCCATCCATCCATCTTAAAGCTCTTTCTGCAGTTGGTCAACATGATTTCAGCATCTAGTTGTCCCTTCCTTCTGAGTACCCAGGATTTATCTTTCGTCATGCAGGTCAGCTGCCAAGCATGTTCCCTCAAATTGGCTCCTAGAGCACCACCATAACAGGATGAAGAAATCTTTTAGAGTGTTTTCATTTACTCATCCAGCCATCCCTTTGTTGTAACCACAATGTACCTAAGTCACCTCCTTTACCAGAAAGATGTTGTACCACACTTCTTAGGATGGTGGAAGCTAGCATGTCATGCCGGGCAAAGATATGGTAACTCCCATTTTTTTCCAAATATAAACACACTTGTTCTCTCTTCCTACTCAAGAGTCTATAAGCCTCTCTTACAGGTAAACATTCTTCTAATTTAGCCAAAAAGTTCAAAAGGGGAGTATAAGAATAATAACACACACTGTGCAGCTCTTGAAAAAGGCAATAAAGGTATGAACAATTTTAGAAAACTCCAGAGCCATTCCATTTCCAAAATTGTTTACAGGATAGTCATACTGCTATTAAATAAGCAGATAATATTTATCTCCTAATAAAAAGCAGCCTGTTACCAGAGGACTGTGACAGTCTTAACAAGTTTTACAGAAATAAAAATATCAGCAGATAACAGGTATCATGTTTTCCTTTGGCAAATATTAACACTTCACAGCTAGCATATTTTGCTTACTTAATTGGGCCTATAAAAACCCACCAGGCTGTTTCACTTGGAGCCACTGACATTCTCTAGACCTATTCTTTATAGTTTTTCAGAGCCTGCATGGGAAAACAGCTACAAAATAGACAGGATGAAAAGATTTTTATGGTCTCAGGCCCATATTTAAAAACCCTACAATCTTTGTGTGTTCATTTATTTTTAAACAAATGAAGTAGATTTGGGGGATTGAGGAGAAGAAAAAATATACACTACTAACATGAGAGAAGAATGAATATGTTGTCTGAGGCAGGTCCCAGATTACCTCTGCAGCCTGCATAGCACTGTGTCTGAAACTGACTGTAGACCCAACACAGTCAGTTGCTCTCTCCGAGTCCATATAAGAGCTGTTGATAGCATTAGCCATATATGCTACTGTTCTACGGGATGCTGGCTTAGGAATCTGTACTCCTGAGCTAGAGTGTAAGTTCCTCCAAAGTGGAGATAAAGTCATATTTGTTACCAGTGTTTGGCCCCCACGGACTGAACTAATAAACATTTATTAAAAGTGAACAGGAGACACAGAGAAAATAAATGAACAAAGTCGAAAGAAATCATGAGAGAAATCTTAGGCTTGGGACACTGAGCACATGTAGTGCTGGTTGACAGCTACAGGTAAGATGGCCTGGGAAGGTTGAGAAGGTACAGGAAAGGCCACAGGAACAATGTATGTCTCACTGAGAAAAATACCTTAAAGCACTAATTTAATAATCTTTTCAGTGAATATTTTCATCATTTTGGGTTTGAAGACTTTTGTGAGTCTATTTTCATTCTCTCTGGCCCATTTTGAATCTAGTTTAAAGTATACTTGGGCACCTACTTCTGTGGATTCAACCAACCACTGAGAAAAAATAATTTAAGCCGATCGTGGTAGCACACACCTTTAATCACAGCGCTCAGGAGACAGGGGCAAGGGGATCTCTGTGAGATCAAGGCCATCCTGGTCTACATAGTGTGTTTCAGGCCAGCTGGGACTACAGGGAGATAACACAGTTACTGAAGTGCCTGCCTTGCTAGCATGAGGACCTGAGTTCTCTTTCCAGAACCTACATTATAGAAAGATGGGCATGGTGACACATCCTAATGCTGGGGAGGTGGAGGCTCCCAGATCTTTAGGGCTCACTGGCAGACCCTCCATGCCTACTTGTCTATCTCAGGCCAGTGAGAGACCCTTTCTCAAGTTAAAGGTGGACAGCACCCGAGGAGTGATACCTGAGATTCATCTGTGGCCTCCACACACACATACACACATGTGCATGTCTACATATACTCATGCACTCCTACAAACATGTATACACAGACAAGTGCATACACATATGTACATACCAAATGTATCTGTACTAAACATGTACATACTTTTTCTTATTATAATTCCCTAAATTATAGAGTATAATAACAATTTATATAACATTACACTGTACTGGGCATTATAAATAGGCTGGAGATGAGTTAAGATATATAGGAGAAAATCTGTATAGTCTATACAAATCTATACCATTTTTAATAAGGGGCTTGAGCGCCTGCAGGTTTTGGTGTCTGCAGTTTCCCTGAGGATGGCAAGGTCTGAGAACTATAGTTGCATGATGGCTCATCTTCCTACTTTCCCTCTTGGAAGCTCAGAAATTTTCCACAATAGAATTGCCATGGGGAACATTTGCCAGGCCTCTTGACCTGAATGAGGTGCTAGACTTGGGTAGTTCTAAGTCCCCAAAGTATTTCGGATGCTGATAGTGGAGAGGGTTTTCTAAGCAAACATGGACTACTTAGACATATACTGACGCCATAGGAACCAATGCCCAATTTTTGTCCTTGAGTCTGAATCCCAGGAATCCTTGTTGACATCTACAGCATTGCTATTACAGGTTCAAGATGTCCACCTGGAGAAGCAAGGGTTGGGTGCTGGGTTGACTCATGGAGCTCTACCCCTCCCTCCCTCTGTTTGACTTTAACAAGAACCCCTGTGACTCAGAGAACCAACCTGCTCTAGAAGCTACAATCTCATGAAAGCTGCTTTGTCAGGTCTGGCTGATGGGCGGGAATAAAATGTTAACTTTCTAAATGTGCTTTCCTAGATCTCTCCAAAAGGAGCAAGACAACGGTGCAGTTTCTCAGGTCTCCACTAGACAAGAGTCCTAGTGTTGTGCCTTGGCGCGAGGGGAAAAGGAGTGGAAAGGATGCTGAGATTCTAATCCCCAGTTTGGAGTATCGCAGGTGATCACAGAGAATACTCCTCTTTTATGACAGTGTAGTTCCCAAGCATCCCTTTGGGATGCCTTACACTCAAATTGTCTGGGAAACATAAAATCAGTCACATTTGGCAAAGCCCAATACACAGGAGCATGGGAAACACAAATTAAAATAGACACTTCTTCACTCACTAAATTGTTCACTTACAAGTCTGCTAGGCATAAAGAGTATCATTAGAAAAGGGGGCTCCCAAGGGACTAGGCACCCAGCTCAGGTTTGATGAACATCACAGGATACTTTCAGTCACTCGAAGCCTCAGCATCTTTATCCTCTCAGTTCAAAGTAAAGAAATCATTTAAATAAGGTAAAAAAAAAAAAAACAAAACAAACCAGGACTGCTTAATCTGAAATTACTTTTTTATTTTGCTCATTGAGACATGTGGTGGTTAGAAACAGAATGCTCTCAATGTGTTGGACATGGTGTTCTGTTCTTGGGATAGTGGAAATCACTTTATTTTATCACGGATTTTGTTTGTTGAGGGAGCCTAAGCTTTACCTAATAAGTACCTCACATCTCCCATCTAAGGCAGTAAATCGATCAGGATCAAGTTTGAAACAGAGTGAATTTTTATCTAATCTGTTATTCTGTAGAAATCTTTCTCTTCTACTAAGAATCTAAGAGACAAGTTGTTTCATCACTGTAAATGCCATTCTGTTTAATTCTAACATCTGTAATAAACATAAATAGTTGTTGACTCTGATCTTAAGTTTCAGGATGCCTTCCTCTAAAGAGCCTGACACCACTTAGTGTGGATCACTAATCCTCATCCTCACAACATACTTCTGTTAGTATGCATTTATGCATTTCTTTACCTTTTGTTTTTGTTTTTTGAGACTGGATTTCATGCAGCCTAAACTGGCTTCAACCTTATGTATATAGCTGAGGCTGGTCTTGAACTCCTCATCCTCCTGTCCCTGTCTCCTGGTGGGATTATATGCTACCACACCCGACACCATTAGTGTTTTAAAACTCCATTCTATGAAAAGGAACCTCCTGGGATGAGGGGTTGCCTTAGTTCTGTACAACTGTGGGAGATGTTGAAACTAACTTTCAGAATATGTCATTCACCATCTGCCAAAATGCAAATGTGAAAACTGAATAGAATCAGTTCTATGCTCTGCACCTTGACCTTGTGAGCATAAATATGAGTATGAAACTTGGGATAGAAACCTCGCCTCCAAAATGTGTGTCTTTCCAAGGAGCTGGTGGAACATAGGCACCAATCATAAAAGAGGGTGTGTAGAATGAGTTACAGTGAGGATGTCATAATGACCTTTCTCAACTCTGCACCAATATAGTACCAAAAGCTAATGTTTATTGATATGTACTGAGTACTAGCTGCATGCTAGGCACTGTAGCTGACAGGTACTTATAATCCAACTTCAAGCCTCTCCTCTGGGCATTTTTGTGGATACTCAAGAGTTAAATATGTTTTAAGTTAAACTTACAAGAAAAGGAAATGAATCTTGGAATCCTAAGACAACACAGAAAGTATCCATTCAGTGGTCAGAATCCTTGAATGTTGAATGATGTTGCACAATGAGTCCTCTAATACAAATACTGCCTTTATCGCAAGACGAAGTCCTTCTACTGTTCTGGCAAGATCTGAAAAATGTGAACTGCTCAGATCTGATACACAAACAGTTGATATCTTTGACAATAACTCTATGCAATGTACTTCCAATAGCTATTTTCTAAAGGAGAGGCAGGTTATATAGCAAAGTCTATTAATGTTGTCCCAAATCCTGGAAGTCTAAGAAAAGGAGGGGATGGATTGAGGTGTACTAGAAAGTGACAAACATCCCTTGTCCTTTTTTATAAAAATATTTTATTTATTATTTTTATTTTATGTGTATGCATGTATTGCCTGCACGTATATAAGTGCACCCATGTCATACAACACCTGTGGTGATCAGAAGAGGGCATTGGTTACCCTGGAACTGGAGTTACGGACAGTTGTTACTACTATGTGAGTGCTGGGATCGGAACCCAGGTCTTTTGCAAGAACAGCCAATGCTCTTAACCACTGAGCAATCTCTCTAGCCCATTCCTCATCTTCTTAAAAGAAGCTGATATCTGCTTGCCCCAAACCAATGAGTGTGCAACAGGACGTGTGGGAGCACACAGAGGGAACATGTCGAGCCGTGTGTTTTGATTTATGTAAACAACTTCTGCTGTGGTTTGTGTAATGTTCATATCTATAAAACTCAGAAACCTGAACGTAAGCTGATATGGATAGAACTTTTTTGACCTGACTGTGTACTTTTGCTCTGAATTATTTTGGTAGAGAAGAATCCATGCTTGGACTCAGGCATGGACTCACCCAGTGAAGGTCATAGTCAGACGGCCGCATTCTTCCATCCTCCTCCTCATACAAAGGGAAACCTTCCCTCCGAGCCTGATAGTATTCCTTCCGCAGCTTCTGGATGCGGTCCGTGTTTCCACCCAAGGGACGGTCACTACAGTATAGGAATAAACATGGTCACATGTTGATGTCATCCTCGGAAGTCTTTTTTTTTTTTTTTCCTTCAAATCTTGTCATTAAATGGCCCAACATCCAAATTTGAAAAATTGAAAAATGTAACTTAAATATGCTAGGAAAATGGTGAAATCAGTAATACACAAGAGCGGGAAAGGACCTTTCATGCATACCTTTAGCTCTAAGGGTCAAAATATGTGACTTGGGATTAATATATACTTTGGGAATATGAAGGTAAGATAAAGTCGTGACCTTAGAACAATAGAAAATGCATCACTTTTTAAAAAGATCATATATACAGTATTTGGCTAAATTTTAATGAGAGTATTTCATATTTTCAAATAAACATTGCTTATTTGGGATTAAGCTCCAGGTGTTTGGCCTGCAGTTTGGATGTGGTATGTGGTTGGTTGGCACATTAATATTCTCATCAAAATTATGAAGTTTTGGAGTGTGTGTATGTAGAAGGGTGTGTGACAGTGGAACATAGGTCAATATATGGGTACAGCTAGACTACAGGGAAGGAAAGAAGGCAAAGCCATGCCAATAAACAAAGAAAGGGGTAGGGGAAGCTCGTGGTGCTACTGTGCTGCTTGTCCAAGCTTCTGTCTTTCCACATTAGCCACTGTGCTGTCCAGGACTTAACAGCTTACCCAGTGACTTTATTTTACTCAACCTCACCTTGGGCATTGGTGGCCCCTTTTAGTATGGGTTGATTTGTCAAGGATATTTCAAAAGAGCTAGCATCATTCTCTATAATCCAGAACTGGGAGGCAAGAAGAAATGGATATGCAGGTCTGAACTGTCATTGGACTTCACAGGTTCATCTAAGGACTAGTTGCTCCATTGTGCCAGACCTTACATTAAGATCTGGAAAGGTGAAGATAAGAACTTCACATTCTTTGTCTACAGGAGTCACAGTTTTGAAAGAAAAGGGCAGAATGGCCTACATAAAACTAAATGGCTGGCAAGTTAGTAGATGGCACAGCCATGTGTTGGCCTTTCAGAGTCTCACCAGCAAAGCACACAAAGCTGCTGGGCTTCCTAGGTGCACCACAGTTCTGCAGCAACTGGTGTATTTGATTAAGAAAAAGTAAACCCTGGGGCTGGAGACGTGCCCCAAAAAGCATACTGCTTTTGCAGAGGACTAGAATTCAGTTCCCAGCAGCCACATAGGTAGGATAGCTCATAACTGCCTGTATCTCTAGCTCCAGAGGGTCTAACACCCCTGACCTCTGTGGGCACCTGTACCTACATGTATGCACATAATTAAAAATAATAAAAAATAAAATTTAAAAAGGCAAACCTTTAGAGATCACAGAGCTTTATGTTCCTTTAATGTGTTTTACAATTCTGAAATTGTAAATTGAAATTCTTTTTCCTTCCTTTTTTCTTTGAAATTAAAATTTTCTGAGTTTTTGGAAAGATAGTCTTCCTCCACCCCAAGACAATAAAGGCCTGCTAAGCTTTTCTGAAGCACAAGCAGGAAGAGTACCGCCGTCTATTTTGAAAAGTTTCTCTGGCTCCTCAGTAATTGGAGATGGCCATGGTGGTTGGATTCCAAGCTCAGGCTTCTGCTGGTTACAGGAATTCACCAGCAGCATTCAAACTCACCAGATGAGTTCAATCAACACGGTGCAAACATTGCATACATAATCTATTAGTTTACCCCAAAGAAAATGAAGCATTGAATTCAAGTGGAATGAAGTCATCAGCAATAAAGGAAAAACAGAAAAAGGAAAGGAATTGATAAGGCACTGTTTTTAAAAAACACCAAACCCCACAATATTCCTCTACTTGTGGTGGGAAAAATCATATTCAGACTATAAACTTTTCTCCCATATGCCTATAAATACATAAATTTAAAAATATGGGTTTGATCAGATTGCCATTCTCAAACAAGGGAGTAGGGAAAGAATACAAAATCAGCTGTTCAGGATTCAAAGTCCCCGATAGCTGATAGGATCATGTCTGTTTACCTGGAAAAGAAGTCTGGCTCCAGTGAAAAAAATAGAAAAAAAAAAATCATGGCATGTCTTAGTGTGGAACATGCTGTACCTTCTGTGTGTAAATATTTTAAGACAATATTTTGGAATACAATGAGTCTTTTATGGTAACCCAGGACTACAGCTCAATAGTCCCCCCACGCCATTTTACCTTTAGTAACAATAGTCTATTTTTCCAAGCTGGTGTCTTATATATTAAAATTAGGAATAGCAGATTCTGACTTCAGTTTTCAGCTCTCCTTAGCAGAGAGCACATGTTTACCATCCAAGTAATAAAAAATGATATGTCCCCACAGTAATGAGTTCTTTTGTACATGAACATGGTATGTTTATTGACTCATGGAGCTTGTTTAATATTTTTATAATTTTCCTAAAGCTTCTACAAGAAACTTAGAGCTCTTGTGTTAGATTTATTTAAAAAATGTTAAACTTTCTGAACTTTTATTTGTTAAAAATATATTTTAAAATTATTAAAAAATGATATATACTATGCTGTAATTATGGCAATCAATAATTTTTTTTCTGTTGAGGATGCAGAAATTTAGTAATTTGATGCTAGATATAAATGCAGTTTGTAATAAAAGTAGTAATCAAAATAGTTATACTTTATACTATAAGTATAATGCTATAAGCTATTACTCTGCTATATGCCAGAGTAGATCTCACTCATCAACTATGGTATTTTTCCCAAGAATCCTGGACATAGCCTTAGAATCCTTTCCAACCCACTTGAATGGAATTTACTTACAGTTTCAATGCAATGGTTTGGCAAATATCACAAAGTCTGAAAAGCTTTATTATTCTGGTCAATAAAAATGAGGAAGATGAGGCTCACAGCTAATAGATGATTAGCAAGCTAAGTCTGATTCCAAGCGTTTCTGTCAACTATAGCTTGCTACTTAAAAATCACTTCTTTTCCTCCATCTTATTTACATATTTAGAGACTGAGTCCTCTAACAAGAAAAAACTGTTCCATTTTCTTGCTTTTATAACACTTAGTACAGATTCTGGAGAATCTTCTGTCTGATAGATTAAAAAGTGATACCAAATTAGCATGTAACTTATACCTGTCAAAGGCTTAATAATTTTATCTCTACATTGCTAGTTAGAAATTAGACTTTCTGTATTATTTGTCTGCTAGTTGAAGTAGCTTTCTTTTTTCTATTTTTTGAGACAAGTTCTTGCTCTATAGTCTCAGGCTGGTCTTGAACTCTTAACTTTTCCTCCTGGCCTCTTCTAGGGCAGAGATGATAGCTGAACCTGGCCATTCTTACAAAAACAGCTCTGTCTATATGTAGGTGACTAATAATGGTCTTAAATGTTGAATTGACTCAAACAGTATATGAAAACATGTATCTTATTTGGGATTTCTTATCAATTACAATGACAGAGTCTTTAAAGGCCCTTCTTATAACATTGTTGAGCTGGACAGAGCTTAACCTTGCAATGGAATTCAGAAACTATACCATTCACTTTTTTACAGTCACCTATAGTCTTACTACCCAGCCACCACAGTGAAAACCTTCCCTCTGAGGCACTATTTGCTTCTTTGGAATCTGAACTTATCCTTGTTTAACTGGAGTACTTCTTAGAATGAGCATCCATCTGTGCATGCTACAGTCTTCTTTGCTGCTGCAGGCTGGAGAAAGTAAACTAAGTTTTATGGAGCTTCTATGATGTCCCAGGTACAGTATATTCTGCACATCTTTATGTCATTTCAATCCCAGTCAAATCTGTGAGGATAACACTGTGTTGACATTTCCCAGATAAGTACACTGAGGCTCAGCGAAGGTAAGTAACACAATTGGAGAGTTGGTGGGTCAGGATTTGTGTGCCTGCAAAGCTCCCATTGTGTTTACTATATCATATTGCCTTGGAAGAAAGGCATTAAAATGCAGCAGGAGTTTTGGAACAGCAATTCACAAGCATCTCAATGCAGGCGGAATTCAGCAGAGCACATTTATAGCCATACCTCTTGATATTTTTTTATTTGCACAGATCTTTGCTATAAAAGTAGAAATAGAAGTAGCTAAAGTAATAGGAATATGAGCAATGAAGTCTATTCATTAAAGGAACGATGTGGGAGCAATTGCAGACTGGCATTTCTGGGCAATTAATATTATATTTCTAACAGGCTTATGTGGGAAACTGGTATAAAACTGAATGGGGTGCAAAAGAAAACCAACACATGACCAAGATCCCACATGAAAGATATGAGATTGTGGATGAGGACCAGGATGGAGAGGCAGACAGGGCTGCTACTGGGAAAGTTCACCCCTGACTGAGTCAGAGGAAGCTAACCACTGCTACCAACTCACGGCCTTTCCTGGACTTGTGAATTACCTGTGATTACTTTGTGCACAGTGTCCGCCTTCTACCTGAGAATACAGTTTCTTATTCTCAGAGTAAGAACAGAGATCTCAAAACATCTGAGACTATGGCATTTACACTCTTAGTATCATAAATACAATCAGTCGGTCTATGTGGACTCTTATTTTGCTGATTTTACTTTAAATTCAACAGAAGTTTATTGAAAAGATATTCAACCGAAGGCAGATTGTCATGGACATGACTGTTATATTCTGTTGGGGAAAAATTTTCTGCCCAATAAAAATTTTGAGAGATTCTTATCTGAGGACCATTAATTCAAAAACATTTAGAGCTGGCAGCATTTATATAAATACTTCATAGATTTAATATTCCATAATGAAAATATATTTAAATAGTGTGTCTATAATACTAAAGAGACTTAATAATAAATAAATAATTGCTTTTGATAGGGCTTAAGTCTACAGAATTCTTCCAATTGCATTTTTGTCACAAATAGCTCTGAAAGTCACCTAGTATAAGCATTCACTGAAAATGCTGATTACATAAGTTCACATCTTACAAAAAGTTCCTATTTTTGCATAGACATTGGATATTTTGATGTTGTGTCCAGTGATATTTTAGGATACCTAACTGACTCTCCAAGGACAGCATTTGGGGTTCTTTTTTTCTAATTTCTTCTCAAATTCTTCATTATTATTTATGGTGATGTAACTACCCAGATCGACAGGAACCACAATATTGTAAAGAGACACTTGTGCCCATCCCCTTAGTTATCAAATTATTGGAAAACAAAAGGGCTGTAAGAAATTGGAATTTCCCCAGGAGTATCATGTTGGCAAGAAAGAAAAGGCTGGGGTTCTTGTGCCAGCCAGAGGGGGAGCTTTCTCTGAAAAGAGGTTTTATATTTGTTTGACAACTTGTGAGAATTCCTTAAAAGGAGAGACTGGAGTCCAGGCAGGGGTGACAGACAGGTGGGGCTATACCTTGAACAGGACTGCTTAGTTATAGATACCTCTGACTTTCTATTTTAGACCTAAATTTCATGTCTGAACTCAGAAGATGGACTTGGAGGGGGTGTCACTGGATCTTTTTGTTCCTTTCCCCAGTTGGCCACATTGAATAAATCTTTTTTCCTGCCTTTCACTATTATTTGTCTTTTTAATTGGCCTATTGAGGATGGGCGGCAGATCCTAGCTTAATAGACTTGGCAGGGCCCATACTCTGATCTTAACAGCTTTAGTGAAAATGATATTCCCCATTTTCCACTAATTTTTGCTAAAAGTTTCCCCTAAAATAACACAAATTTGCCTTGCTCACATGGAAATCTAATTTCTACCAGACTTAAGTTATCTTTGTGATTAAAACAATTTCTCTAAATTAAGAACCTGTTGTTTACTATGACTGCATTTATTATTCCTTGATTAAGACTGATGAGTTTAGGAAAAAGGTGAATAATATTAGTAACAGACAAACAAACTTTTCATATGTAGAATTCCCTTTTTATTCTACAACTCCTTTTTTTCAGTTACCTCTGATATTGTACCTTTTTTGTAGGAAGTAAGGAAACAGTGTTTAGGCATCTTAAGAGAGTAATATCACATATCAAATTGGTTGTAGAATCTCAGGGAACAAAACCAAGGCTAATATATAATTTTGAAAAGTATGTATTAGTATAAATTTCTAAGGCTTTACCAACCTGCTGTTTATGCCAGGAACCTGTGGGGAAGTTGAAAAACTGCTTCAGAGAGGTTGATATGCAAGTTATGGCCATAGGAAAGAAAATCTCTGACAGAGCCACAATGATACATTAGCTCAGGCTTGGATCCTGCACAGTGATTCTCCGCCCAGCTGTGCCCATGTCGCCTGTGGCATTTTGACCCAGATGTAACAATATGACAATGTGACTCGGCTTACCTGGGCTCCTGACTTTGCCATGGCAACATGAGTCTGACCTTTCATCTTTCTCAACGTGTTTCCTGCTTCCAGCATCTGCTTCCTTTGAGATCCACGTCTTGGTATTTCCATCCCTAGCTTAGTGAACTTACCCTCTGACTCCTATAGCTTGAAGATTTTTCTTGGAAATTATAACCCTGGACTGCACCTTGACCCCAAGCCATAGTGATGGAGCATAAAGAAATAAAAGCCACTTTCTTTGACACTTTTGATTGCATGGTGGTAAGCACTCCCACTCTCACCATGAGCACAGCTACCATTTACCTTGAAAGTAATCTCATTGATTTGTGAAGGGCAACTTTCTCCTGCGTGATTGATTGTTGTGACTGAGAATCGTCACCAGATCAATGTCATCTCTTCTGATAAAAGGCGTTGCTCTACCTTGCTCTTTATCACCTGAGACAATGTGAGGCTGCTCTCTAATCAGAACAGTCTGCCTCTCTATCTCCTGGTCTAGCAAAAATTGAAACTCCTCTGAGTAGCACCGACAGTGTTGTTCACACTCCAATAATAATACATGAGTTATTTCCACAGATGCCACACACCTTTATAAGCCTATAAGGGATAATCACATTATTCCCATACTGCCCAATGATCTGCTGACTGTATTCAAATTTCAAAGGCCATTTTGCTATTAGTCATGAAGTATCCATTTGCATTACTCATAGTTTGTATACTATTAAGATCTAGTTCCTCTAACATACACAGCACAATATTTTTTTTTCTAAAGTAGTTTACATATGTACTAGACACTTCAAAGTTATATATATATATATATATATATATATATATATATATCTGAGGCATTTTGCCAATTTTATAAAGAATATGATGTATGTATCATAGAAGAAATTTATGAAGTGATTCATATGGTAATGTTTGCTTCTTAAAAAAGAAATATTTTAAAATATAGTTGAAAAGTTCACAGGAAATGGTGGCAAGATTATCCTTTAACTTCTTTGCATCTCTGTGAAACAAGCATACACAGATGCAAAGAAAAATAGATGTGGATCAGTGTGGAACTGTCTTCTGTTAAAGATGATAAATGAACCATGCCCTATGTTGCAATCTGTGTAGATGGCTACTATTCTTACATGAGATTGTATCAGAACTGTATTTAATTGATACATTAATTATTTGAGCTTAGACAAAAACAGAGGCTTGGGCAATTTAAACAGTGATAGGCTTCCATCAAACCTTCTGTCCAATGAACACACACACTCCTGGATATGAGCTGACTTAGCTTCTAGGCATTTGTGTCAGTTTCTAAGAATCTCCCATTATCTGAGTTATATGCTATCATGAACAGAATTCCAGCATTCAAAGACTGGCATCATTTGTCCAATATGGCCCTATATATGCATGTCAAGGGCTTTGGCTGGTGCTCACCGGTGAAGAAGCCATTGAATGCAGTGTTATAAGAACAGCATTCGGTGGGTTCAATTTGCAGTTACAGGTAGGAATCAATATAGTATTCTCCTATAGTGTCTCTCCAGAATACACAGATTTTATACCACATAATGACTTTCAAAAACTAATCTTAAGACATGATTCTACTTGCAAGCTTAAAACTTTGTCAAAGGATTTTTATGGTCCGAAATAAAATGAGCAAAATAGAAATTAAAAAGGTAAATCGAAGAAACCTACAAAGCTTGAACTACATTAGCTCACACCCATGTGCGGGAGCTGAAAAAGGACAGTCCAAGGACAGTTTAAGTTTAGCTGTATATCACCGTTGAGCACATTAATAATATGCACATATTCACCCCTCTCAAAGAGGTTCTCACAACAACTAGAAGACCTTGAAAGATAAAATTATTACCTCCTAGGCTTAAATCAAACACATCTTGAGTTTTAAGAATATGTACCTGACATTTAGATGTGGATTAAGCTTTCGGGATCATTCTGGAAAAACAAGCATTTGTGAGTTGCAGGCCGTGAAACCTTGGGAATTTCCTAGGCCTCCGTGAAATTCCCTCTTCCTCAGAGGAAACAACAGGGAGGGTGTCTCTCTTCCCAGGGGACCATGGAGTGTCATTGAACCATTTGTTTCTCAACAGCTGGACGTCTAGATCTTCCCTTTTAGATAACAAGGATGTAAACTCTAACAGATGACACAATCTTAAGGGAAAATAAGGAGATTCTGAAGACTCAAGGCAGGAACTATTTTTTCTTTTTCTTTTTCTTTTTTTTTAGAGGACAATCTGGAGAGCTATACTGTGGTAAAACCTCAGAAGATTAAAACAGTAATTTCTTATAAGACAAGCTCCATCTCCCACCTTCTCTTTCTACAGAGGAGCTTAGGAAAATAATAAAGTGACAAAGCAATAAAATGTTTTTCAATTGAAAGAACCAAAAGATGAAGATTTAGAGTTCAAGCCCAGATGTCAAGAGTCAAAAT
>NW_008349068.1:2749593-2824314 GCF_000622305.1 Nannospalax galili | reverse complement strand
ACCTAGTCCTTATCTTTAGTACTGGTTAAGAAAAAGGTGGTCTATAATAAATAGTCTAAACACACAGGAGTGCTGTCTGAGCTACAGTTATGTGATGGTAGGGCAGATCTAAATGATTATACATGATGCTAAATCACACAATCTAATAAACATACAATTCAGCTTGCAGTGTTGTGATGCAATTAGTGTAAAAACAATGTAGGTCTAGCAGACTAAACTTATTATTAACATGTTTTGAGAGTACCTACATCCTTCTCATGACTTTCCACCTGAATGCTGAATGCTTTTGAAAAGTTAAATAGGGTTAGAAAAATTGCCCAATCAAAACAACACTGCATAAAATGTTAAGATCTACTTATGTCCCAAAGGACAGTAGATCCCAAAATAGCCTATGACTCTCATTTTCCAGGATGGAAAGTGAACTCTGGTAAGCCAACTCTCTCCACTGACCTCCTGACCTCAGGGATTACGAGACGGTGGACAGCTTGTATTATCATTCCTACTGATTGCTTTGGTTGTTAAAAGGCATTCGGGTTCTTGAAAGCCCATGCTAGAAAATGTAGACTTTCTTTCTAGCATGGAATGGAAAACAGGAAACAGACATCAAACTTAAGACATCGGCTGCGTTTATAGGACCTCTCCAATAATTGAATGCTTTCTGATGTGTACACTTATTTGGACTTTACTTTTTCTCAAATAGGGCTATGCCCATGTTGCTGGGGAGGGTAAGTGTGATTAAAACCCAGACCTGACCCCTCAGGGACTTCGCAGTGCAGTGGGGGAGATGGCAACATAAATAAATAATGACAGTGCAATGTGGCAATTATCATGAGGAAGTGTCATGGAGTGTAATGAAGTCCTGTGGTAGTTCACAGACAAGGTGATTAACTCCACTTGGGGACGTCAGGCTTTGTAGAGAAAAAGAGACATGACGGAGATGGACTGGCTGGGCATACAAAGGAAGGGAACGTAACATGGAAAGAGGAGGCCATAGGAAAGGGAACATTGCCAGGTGTTCCAGCATAGGAGTGTGAAGAAATTATGGAAAATGAAGGATAAGTTTGAACAGGTCTACACATCATCCTTCTCAAGTGGATGGTATGAATTTCCAACAGGAAAGAAGCAGTATCATAATGGACCTTCTGCCAAGGTTGGCCTGGAAGATCTAATCTATGAGATGAATGTTTAACCTCTATGGAGTTATCTTTCATTTTTCTGTGGTTTTTCTCTGTGTGCAGTTCAAACTCAATGGCTGGCCACATCACTGGCAAAAGTTCCCTTCTACTTCCATCTCCCTCCTGACTGGACACTGTGCCCGAAGATCACTGTAGATGAAGGCTAGGGGACATTGAAAAGTTTAACATTTTCTATAACCAGAGCTCCTGTTTAACTGATGACATAAACTGGAGATGATGTACGACACACTGTTAATACAGTGACAAATTTCTCATTTGGGGTTGGGCACTGGCTGCCAAATCACACGTCAGAAAGTTAAAACAACACAAAACCAAACAAATGAAACCAACCCATCATGCATTGACAAAGACTTCCATTTTCCATAGTGCTTTAAGGGAAAGCAGTCATAAAATCTTGATTAATAAATCCCCATGGCCCCATTCAGGTGAGGTGATGGTGGTACCAGAGGATCTACCATGGGTAGCTTGTCATCCGTCTAGGAAAAGTGAGTGAGTCAGTGAATATCAAAGAAGAGGGAAAAATAGGCACCATACTGCCAACGATGGAACCTTATAAATAACAATTAAAATCAATAAAAGCCATGCCTTCTTCTAGCTTTTAGTAGCCTATCCATCTTGTGACAGTTGCCAGTTTTTCCATAAACACAATGTTAATTATGCCCTTTATTCGTTACTATAAAGTCATGTGTTGAAGAAACTTAGTATCTTTTTTATTTGTACTTTAGATAACAATGTGTTTAAAACATTTTTTGCTTTATTTTTATTTATTTTTAAATATGCATGTATTTTATCTTTTTATGTATATGAGTGTTGTACCTGCATGTATGTAAGTGCAATGCCTGTGGAAGACAGAAAAGGGGGTTGAATCCTCTGGAAGTGGAGTTACAGATGGTTGTTAGCATCCATGTGGGTGTGGGATTCAAACCCGGGTTTTGTGCAAGAACAGACAGTGCTCTTAATCACTGAACCATCTCTTCAGCTCCAAATAACAATGCTTTTTACATATGGAAGCAGGCAGCTCTTCAATTTATAATCTATATGTTACATTAATATTATTCTTTCTTCCCCACTTCCAACAGCTTGTAAGCCATAACTTTTTTGTCAGCTCTCAATTATCTGCAGAAACAGGAGGCTAGGAAGACTATGAAAAATAAACAGATGATTTGGGGAGGGGAGGACTCATTTAAGTCAACAATGCTAGTTTCTTTCCCAACAAGTGTTTTTCCCAGAGCTGTAAATAATACCCCAATTAATTGACAAAGTTCACATTCTTTCCCTGGCCCAACCCCTGGTTTGGTAAAATACTAATGAGAGGGAAAAGCAAGCAAAAAGGCAGGCAGGCCTGGGAAGCATAAGGACTACACGATGCAAATGATGAAAATGGAATTTGGACAGTTGAGAGTTAATGACTGAGGAAATATTTCCCTAAAGGATCTCTTGTGCTACCAGAGAATGAAACTTTTCAGATGAAAAAAGTACCAGGTATTTGTTTTCTAAGTGGAAAAACTAAAAGGGAAATGCTATGCAGAGCACAGGTAATGTGCTAATGAGCACGTACATCCCATCCGAAAGGGGCTTTTAGCAGACTGTATTTGTTTGTTGAATTTTGCTGCTTGCTATAGGAACTTTATTGCTATCTAATCTACAATAACTCTTTTTCTCTCTGTGTATTTGCAGATATAATATAGCTCATCCAATGTCATTAATGCATTATTTGTTAAGAAACTCATGCTTAGGAGGCAAACAGGAAGAATATGTTATATGGCTCTGCATTATTTTGTGTACTGCTTATTAGCATGAAAGAAGGAAGTAACATGCTTTATTAGAGAGTTCCTATTCTATGATGAAATCATCTCTTATCCAAGTACAAATAAGCCATTGCCTCCTAGCTTGAATTTTCTTCAAATTCCATAAGAAATCTAAGCCACCAGGCTTAAATTGAATCACCATGTTACTTCTTTATATATTACTTGACTTGTTTTAAAAACTGAATACTTATTGTATATCTAAGAGAGTTCCTAAATTTATAACCTAGCCCCCCTCCCCAAGAATCATTTCTTCTTCTTCAAAGAAGCTTTTTAATACCATGTCCAAAATATCTAGGGAATTGGAGGGAGAAAAAAGGAGGGGTGGGAGAGGGGCTAAAGAAAGAGAGCTAATGGTCAAAATGCATCCTTATAATAAAATGAGCTCCTTAATGGATGCTCACTACAGGAATAACATTAATTCAGTATTAGGACTTTCACTGGAAAAATATGAATGCAATTTATCTTTTTAACTGTCAGCTGCATTTCTAAAGCTCTGAAGTCTGTAGCTTCCAGGGGCCTTTTGTCTTTCTGCCATGGCAGGAATATCTTGGACAGCTGTAAGAGCTTTCTAAGCTATCTTTCTCAAAATCCATTAGCTAATTCAAGGAACCTAATTAGAGCTGCCATTTTGATGGAGCATACTGAATGCTCAGTACAAACTAGTAACACCATCAATGTTTATTAGAAAATCACAAAACCCAAAGTGCTCCATTCCCTATGAATATTAATGGGAATAAGGCAAACAAAATATTTATTAAAACACGTGCTTAATACCATCAAGGTTTACAGACAGACACTGAAAGGGAGAGAGAGGCACATACTTGAATCTGAAGGCCCGTGCCTGTGGACACACAATGGGCCGAAATTTAGACTTAAGTAGCACATAATTATTATTTGTACACCCTTCCCACTCATCTCTCTGGGTTTTGTATCCTGGGATTCAACAGCTCACAGCTGGGAGGACAGATGTAAGTCCAGAGAAGTCTGAAGGAGGAGGTGGAGAGAGTCTTTAAAAAATAAATAAATAAATAAAATAAAACCCCAAACAGCTGTGTTTGCCACAAATTTTTTGTCGGTAGAGAAACAAATCTCGCTTGGCTATGAAGTGGCAGCATGATGACGTCAACACTTTCTACTCTCATCCAAATGAGGCTGTCACCAGTGCTGTCTCCTGTTTTCACCCTGAAAGAGTTTCTGCCTGGATGGGAATGTGTCAGGGTGCCTGAGGCTGTCGTCTTTCAGTCTGCTGTTATGCAGATAAAGGCCCACTGCCCTAGTTAGTTCAGGTACAGACCCAAGCTGTTCTACTGAGCCCAGAGACACTGCTCTTCTCTTAAGAGTAATAAAAGGCCCTTTGTGAAAGTTTCCTTTCCAGAAGACCTAGTCCTCCCTCAAGCTATTGCCTCTTGCTTTTCCTTTCCATTTCACCAAACTTTAACAACAACAACAACAGCAACAAACCCTTCTGTTGTGTCCTTTTGTCATCTGCTATCTCTTAAGTGTGGGGCTGGTAGCAAGTTGGTTTGCACGTCTCAGACTACTAAAACTGCCCAGCACCTCCTCACTAACCTCTGCAGGCTGGATATGTCTGTTTCTCTGGTCTCTACACCCAGGCCCTCTAATAGCTTCCTACCTATACTGTTTACTCCTCTCTGGTTCCATACTCCTCATGCTCATTCATTGACTCTTCTATCCATTCAACAAATGATCCCTGGAACACTTTACCTGAGGCAGGTCCTCAACAGAGCCTGCATGGGGATACACGGCTGGCCCAAGGTGCACCCCTGACGGGGCTCCAATAACTACATACAACCCTCGTTTCACATTTGTACCAAATGAGCTAACATCTTACACTTAGCTTGTCCTTTCTTATTTCCATTCAAATCCATTTCTGTGGTATTTTCCTGACTCTTTAATTGCTTCTCCACGCTCGTCCAAGCTTGAAACAAAGATAGCCATTCAGAACACAGGCTCTGGGGCCAGAGAGCTTGGGTTTGAATCCTGATCCTACTACTTCCTGTCTCCCTACTTTAGGGCACACATGTAGTCTCTCTTTCTGCAAATGAGGTGAGATCTCAGAGGGTTTTATGAATTAAGGGAGTTACCACTCAAAGTAGTTACAATAATACCTTGCATGTAATGAAGAACAGGCACTGGTTGTGTGGTTAATGTTCTATTATCCCACACTACTGCTGACATCTTTTCTTCCATGGCTTCTACGTTCATTCAATTGGCTATAATCAATTTCCGCTAGCACTGTGCCTCTCTGACACTCCTACTTCTCCAACTCAGCATAGCAACAGGCCTCTCTACCCCTGATTCCCTCTAATCCATCACCACATCAGTGCTCCTAAAGTATATCTCTGCTCATGTAATTTCCATGCTTTAAAAATCTCTTCACTTTCCTCCTACTGCCTTTACATCATATCCAGCCTCCTGCTCTCACATGCAGTCTAGTCTCCAGTGGAACCTTCACAGTTCAGTAATCTTACCCTCAGGTTCTTCTATCGCTCGCCCCATGTTCTAGGCCCTCAGAATAAAAGGGAAATACAAGATACACAAGGTCCTTAACCCCAAGATTTTGTGTTCTAATTAGTGACTGGAGGGTGGGATAATGCATAAACTGACAGGAAAAATATCCAGCAGGGTATCTCCTTGGGATTTAAAATACAGTTTATTCGGTGTAAAATAGTGACTAGATGACTCCTTTAGATGGTTTAGTTGGGGAAAGTTCCTCTCTTTTAAGTAAAGTCTAAATTATAAGAAGAAATCATCCAGAAATATCTCCACTTCTTAGAGCGTGAAAACAGCAAGAGCTAGAGCCACAAGGAGGGAATATGGTGAGTTAAGGAAAGAGGAAGGATGTGGTTAGAGTTTAACGCTCAGAAAATAAAGTGGCAAGTGATGGGATCAGATGGGTGAGCAGGACTGGACTGGGTTCATATAGCCCCACAGTTGATGGCAAGATTTCTGAACCTTAGAGTGAAATGAGTTCACAAGAGTTTTTAAGACAAGAAGCATGGTCAAATTTAAACTTTTAGGATACAACTCTACTCTGACTTTTTTTTTTTTTTTTTTTGGAAGACAGAAGAGACTGTTGCATTCAACAAGAAAATACTTTCTGTAAGTCTGAAATACAGAAAAGAATCATGTGTAGGTGACAGATGATGGACGAGAGGCCAGGGTGGTAGAGAGAGAGAAAAAAAGGAGTTCAGATACATTTATTTGAAGCACAGATTAGTCCCTGGCCCTTTCCTGGCAGAAAGCCTTCCCTCCTGCCCCCACTTTAGAAGCCTTACAGTGCTTTGCATATATATTATGACACTTACCCTCCTTCTTTGTGGCATTGTACCCATTCACATGTTTTATATATATATATATATATAGGAATCATGCACAGGATTCAATCACATTAATTATGCCATGTTGACTCCTAAGTTTTGGTTTTGTTTATATTTTATCAAATTATTATTTTTATTTTATGTGTATGCATGTACTATCTGCATGTATGTAAGTGCACACATGTCATGCAATCAATGCCTGCAGAGGTCAGAAGAGGGTTCCAGAGTCCCCTGGAAATGGAGTTACAGATGGTTGTTAGCCACCACGTGGATGCTGGGAATTGAACTCAGATCTTCTGCAAGAGCAACCAGCGCTCTTAACTGTGGAACCATCTCTCCAGCCCCATGTTTTCATACATTCTTAATCCTTGTCTACTCCAGTAATGATTGAGGGCTATAAGGAGTTTGATCATTTTTGTATCTTCTGTAGAAAGTGGCAGAGTCTTCACCTAGGATGTATTCAATTCATAAGTGTTTGTAGGAGTTAAAAACAAGAGAGCCATTTAAAAAAGTGTGCAGTGACTGACAAGTGGGAGGGAAGAGGGAGGAAACAGTGATGGCATTTAAGGACCAGGGACGATATGTACAGCTGTTGGGCGTGTATGTGGGAGACAAACAGGTTTACAATTGGTCAACAGCACCTTTAGCAGCTGTCTGGAGAGTGTGTTCCTTTTCACTACTTTTCTTTTCCAGGAGCACAAGCTGAATACTACCACATAGGTCCTTAATAGCTTACTACGAGCTTCTCTGCTATTTCCATGCATTGCACAGATATTTTACCATTTAAAGAAATTTCTCTAAGTTTTTGAAGTTCTCTCTACTGTAACATGCTCTTACAGCCTCCTGTCTTCAGGCAGCAACTGCTGTAATATTTTGGTATTATCGGCTCCCATAAGATTTGTCTAGCCAAGCAGTAGTGTGCTTTGCTTATTAATATTTGTGGACTATATGTGTGTGCTGAAATGGTGTTATTGGAAAGCTTTTCCATGGTATTTCATACTAAATATAACATGCATGCTCCTTGATGAAACTGTCTCGAAACTGAGCTCGTCCATGTTCCATGCTTTAAAGAAGGTAGGCTAGCACCGTTGGTTGACCTTTAGCTAGGAATTCAGTTTAGCTTCTCATCCTCATTAAATCTTACTGCCAAATAGCATTCTACTCTGATTAATAAAGTTGTCCAATAAGCATATCATTTTCTAGCACTCTGCAGAGGTAGCTGAAATCTCAGGCAGGGATGCGGAGAACTGCCAAATGGAAATACTACACTCCATATCTGGGGAACACAGAAGCATTCTCTTTATTGTTCAGTCAAGTCCAGCCCTGGGCAAAAGAGAATTATGATATCACCAAGGGGATGTGTTCATTGCCTACGAAGTCAGTCCAGCAGTCTTTGAAAACCATGAAACCCTCATACCAATGTTCTAAGTTCTCTGACAATCTAACGATCCATACTTTGAAGTATTCCGAGTAAACATTTTCAGAAGCTGGTTAAGCCTAGCAAAGGGACCTAGGGAACAGGGAGGAGAGACTCATAGAGAGATTTTCAGGGCAACTGGGTAGCCTCTGTCACCCATTCATTGCCTCTAGGCCGATATGAGAAATTCAACCTTAGTTTAATTCAGGGGCTCGATCTCCATTAAGAGACAGAGGTTACATCAGTAAGACATTCAGCTGCATGGGAGTTCATGCTTTGTGGTGAAAGGGGGAGGAAGCAAGTGATCTTGAAGTCCTGTGAAGGCTGGGCAAAGTGAGATTGAGCCTCCCAAAGTCTCTCCTTGCTGTATGCTCTTCTCCAAGTCTAGTTGTGAGCTGGGGTATTCATGGTACCAAAGACCAATCAGCTATTACCAAGAGAAAACCACCGAGTGTCTACTGTATATAATGTGTTGTCCTTCTTCCAGGGTCCAGGAACCTGATGACACTTCCTTCAGTGAACCCAAAGAGCAGACTTCATATACATGATCTGCCTTGCTATCTAGGTTCCGAATACTCCTGCCCTGCAGTACTCAGTGCTTAGCTATGGTAACTCAGGGAGGTGAGCTGGATATTGTTTCCCATACTGTAGTACTCAGTACTAAACTCTTAGGGACCATAAAATTGAATTCCTTCCTTTTTGCTTCCCTAGACACAAGCACAAGAAAGAGAAGCTAAGACCGTGTGCTTTCAATTTGTTTTGTTTGATTTTGTTCTCACAGAGCAGGAGTCCGATGTCTGTTTACCTGTAGAGAGATTTTTGTTGTAGCCGTTTTACTGCTTTTGTTATACTAGCGCCTCCACTTTCTTTACAGAAGACATTTAGACATATTCCACAACCATACACTTCAGGGCAACTGAACATTAAAAGAGGATTTGTACAGTTGAGGTATGGCTTGAATTGTGTAGGAGACAGCAACTAGAATGGCAAAGGGGGAGAACCTATAAAAAATTCAAAAGTAATGCTTCCACAATAAACCTTTACTCTGTACCAAAGAGAATATTCACAGAGTTTCTATAAAATATACAAGGCAGATTCAGAGTTGATGTGCTTACCCACTCATAAAACATTTTAGACAACTAATTACGCCATAACCTGAAGCACAGTCCTTCTTGTATATGAAGGGAATTGCAGTTCAAGTGCAAAGCAAACATTTGCAGAGTTCAGGAGTAAGTCCTGCATTAGGCTTCACGCTAAAGCTCAAACCCCAGCAATTTGAACAACACAAAGCCAGGCATGAAGTTATTGAATTTTCTTTGAAGTGCATCTTCACGTCCAATTCCAAGTTGGACTCTACCCATAAATACAAAGAAACATGAAAACACCATTGCTGTAGACCAACAACAGATGTTTTCATTACACTACCAGAACACAGGTAACAGGTTAATACACTTTAAGAAAAAAACACAAGAAAACAAAATCACACGATTAAGAGATAAATCCTCTAGCAGGCGAAATGACTGCTGAGAAGTTTAATAAATGGTGCCTGTTTCTCTTGGGAAAGCCAAATGGCTCATGTGGGAACCAAAACTTTGCTTTCAAAGTTCTTTATACACTGTCACTTTAATAGAAAGATGTTGCAAAATTCATTCATGCTTAAAAAAAGCATAAAAAGCATCATAAGAAGATTATCTAGCACAGAGGTATGCCACGCATATAAGACATTTTCAAACTGGACAGAGGTCCAGTAGGTAGAGCGTCACCACTTTCCACAGTCACTGCTGCTGTTTATGGTTTGGAAGAGGAAGTAACAGGCTACTCAGAAATTTATGCAATAAGGATAGTGATTGAAAACAAATGGAGTGAGAAGCCTACTTAATATGGTTTTTACGTGGTGATTCTTTTAAGGAAAAAAACTGAAAGAAAACTTCACCCTTCTACCTAATGCATTTGTTAGAAAAATGTTAAATTAAGTCATTGTCAGTCAAAACGAACAAATTAGAGGTCTGCCTAGGTGTCCTGTGGCTCACCCTACACCCGTTTGAATGTGTTGTGTGGTTAAAAAGATAGCTAATTGAGAATTGTTCCTTCCACTGCTTTGTCCATTAGGATAAATCCGGTCTGTGAACACTGAACCTTTCAAAGACAAAGAACTACATTAATTTTGTACTTCTAAAGTGTTTAATACATCTGACACTGTCTGGTGATTTTCTTCATTTTCAACCACTTGACAGCTACTGTGATCACAAGTTGAAGAGAATCTATTTCCCCGTGTAAAATTAACAGCAATAAAACAAGCTAAATGGTATATGACCAAATCACAGCGCTTGTCATAGCACGGAACTTCAAAGGCTCCTGGAAGCTGGTTCGAGAGGACTTGTATTCTCAACATAGATGCAACACGATGCTCCAAATCAGAGGCTTTCACTGACTACCAAGACAACAAACAAGATACCTATCACAAAGAGCAGTCAGTGCTCCTCATCAATGTGCAGGACTTTGTTCCTCCCTTTATACTGACATTTGTACTGAATCTGCTAAGTTCTTCTTGATAATTTTTCTTTACTAATGACTTTCTCCCTATGTATTTGCAGGAGGAAAGAAAAGCAAAGGGCAGCAAAACCAGCCTTAAGTGCTTGGCAAATGATCTTCCTGAATCTGGACCTCATAAATCCTATAAAATGTTATATTTCAACAATAGGCTGGAAAAGATGAAGCCCGGCTTCAAAATTTATAGTTTCATTTCAGAAATGGACTATAAAAAGAGACTGACTTAGCTATCAGCTAAGCCTGAAAATAGCAAATAAGGTGTGAGCTTTCAAAGTCAAATAGATATTTAATATTAAAATTCTCAGATTAAACACTGCAAAGGGGTTTCCTTTGCAGCACATGCTGATGGGAACAGTGATAGATGGAGGCTGGGTTGTCATAGTGATGTCCAGACCCTGAAGTGACATTTCTTTCTCTATGCACTGCAAGTGTCTTATTTTTTAAATATTCTATTCAAAGAATGTTGTCCTATTAGAGGGGAGGATGCATCAATTAAACAAGGTCCACGTAGATATGGCTTGGTTCAGCACATAAAAGGCCCAGGTGTGGCATTATTTGTTCTTTTAATCAAGAGGGTTATAAAAATCTGCATCCAAATCTGTTTTGGTAAATACACATAGACCTGTTGAGAGAGGAAATAGAAGTTGATGCCCCAAACTATTCTTCCTGATAATGGACCAGGGTTGAGGCAAAATGGAAACTTCTAGTGGTAATTTGGAACCAGCACGAGTTTTTATAATAATACTTAACCTCACTAGCAAGCTAAGAAGTTCAAAGTAAAATGACATGGTGCTACTTTTGACCAATCAAATTAATAAAGGCTTATGGGGCAGCAAGTGATACCACTCAGTGTTATCAGGAATGGGGTGACGTGACATGAGCACTCTTCTACACTGTTTATTGAAGATTGCTTCTTCCATTTTTCCTAGAAAAGTGTTGGCAGTATGTCTCAAGCCCCTGATGCCATTTTCATTCAAGGACTCTTAAGAAAATAATCCAAGCTGCATGGTAAATGCTCTACATAAGTGCTTATGAGAGGGTCATTTAAAACACTGAGAATCTGAAATACCTCGTGTCCACTATTAAGGAAGAAGCTAAATAAATTATAGTGTAGTTTTGAAAACGTTTCATACAACGTTATAAGTGATAGTTTCAAAACATTAAGGGACACATAAAAATCACAGCACAGCAACAGAAGCAAGATGGCAAAATGAAATAGATGTAAATATTATGCGTATTAGCTTACTAAACATACATACAAATGATTTTTACATACAGTGATAGACATGGGAAAAGGGATACCTATGGAAATACAAACTGGATGAAGATATTTTAAAATGTTAATAGTAGGCAACTCTGAATTGGGAAATAATTGGTGATTTTTCATTCTCCTTTAATTTTTTGGTTAGTAAATTTAATTTCAAATATATAGGAAAAAATTGAGAAAAAGTATATTAAGCTGGTAGCACACGCCTATGATCCAAGCACCCAGGAGGCTGAGGCAGGAAGACTAAGAGTTCAAGTTCAGCCTGGACTACATAGAAAGACTCTGTCTCAAAAATTTTCTTTTATGGGGGCTGGAGAGATGGTTCAGCAGTTAAGAGCACTGGCTGTTCTTGCAGAGGACCCAGGTTCAAATCTCAGCACCCACATGGTGGCTAACAACTGTCAGTAATGTACTCCAGTCCCAGGGAATCTGGCACTCTTTTCTGTCCTCTGTGGGCACTGCACAACACAGGTGCATTTAATACACATGCAGGCATAATTCTCATACAAATAAATAAATAATTTAAATAATAAAAATTTCTTTTAAATCTATCTTTAAGTAATCAAACATATTCATATCCATAGCATTAAAGCTAAAACTAACCAGGCTGCAATACAAACTTGGCATTTGTTAACTGGGCAGTCTTGAGAAAGGTTTTTTTTCTGCTGGATTCAACCCCTTTCTTCTATTATAAATGAAATGGGAACACTCATATGAACATATTTTGTAACTCATAAGAAAAGCTATACATATAAATTACTTTGAATTTACATAGTAAGGAAATTATTTCATGGAGAACTTAAGTAAGGTGAAGCTAAGTTTACAAATATGAAATTTGGTAGTGTGAGGTAGGAGTTATTTAAATTTTAAAAAGTAAAGGATATGTCTACTCATCAGATGAGGCTAGACCACAAATTTTAAAAAGTATGTATATACAACTTTATACTGTGAAACACAGAAGGAAGAAGCACTCTGGTTAGTTAATGCCTGCTACTTTCCTGCTGATTTTTATTGCCAACAATATATAATATCACCCAGAGTAATGAGTGAAACGTGCCTGACTTTCAGGCAGCAGAAAACCAGTAGCGTCTAAACAATTTGGTATTGTAAAATTCCCTAATGGAGCTTAATAAGAGAGCTAGCATTTAGACACAACAAGGCCGGGACAAGATGTGACAGCTACCATAACACAGAATCTCATTACTTTGTTGGTTGTCTGAGTCATAAATAGAAATTTAAGTTCTTTTGTTTTTCATAACCGATATACAAAGACTTAACTTGTGATTTGGAAGGCAGAAGACTGCATGGGGTAATAATGCTAAATTTGTGGACGCAACCCCCTTTTCATTAATGGAAGAGAAGAGACTGAAAATGATCATGGCAGATGACTCCAGTGGACGGTGACTTGGGAACAACATAGTGGGGAAACTGTTAGAAGCACACAAGAGGCTCCCAATCTCAGAGCCCAATTCTTTGTGCCTCAAAGGAATTGCTGGCATATGGAATATGGCCAAGCTTCTACCTCTAATAAACGATATCAGCTTCCATTTTGGGGCATCCCCTTTCTTACCCTCCCCATCACCACTTAGGTCATCAGTTATCATTCCCTCTGCCATCCAAGCAGCCACTCATTTTTCTTCTCATTTCTGTCCCTTTTGTTCCCTGTATACAAATTCCCACATTCTCACATCTCCCTTCTGAGAATCACAGAATCCTAGGACTGGAGTGGATGAGCAGTCCCTGCCTTTCCACATAAGGCCGATAACCACTGGGATTTACGTGGTGTTCTACAGAACCGGAGAGCTGGGAGGACCATTTCTAGGCATCTGGTTTGGTCCTAACTGCCTTTGTTTCTGGGAATTAAGCATCAAATAAATTTTAAGAAAAAATATTATTTCTTGGGATTTGAATATCTTGAGATGAAAAAATATACATAAATCAACAAGTTTCTCATCCCCCATTTGAAAATATACTTTATTATATTATTATATGTAATCACTTGTTACAGGTGATATAAAATACTAATTATTATTATAAAACTTGGTATGATGGCCTCTATAAAATCTAAAGATAAATCTTTAATCACACATAAAATTTGAAATGCATTATTTTATTATTTTTTAAAAAATGTGAATGCCTTGGTTTTAATTTCAAGAAATCTAGAGCAGCTTTGAAAGGCACTAAAGAGAAAGTGTGTGTGTGTGTGTGTGTGTTTGTGTGTGTATGAGAGTATTTGTGTATGTGTGTGTGTATGCAAATCCAGAGAAAGCTTGGAATTATCTTCCTAACTTCCCATAATTTCATGAATTGAGCATGTAACACAAATGCATATGTGGCTTTTATAGCCTGTGGTACCTTCAGAGTAACATACATTAATCTCTTTACATAATTTGAAAAACCAGCATGGGGAAAGAAATCCAATTTCCAGACTGTAAAACATCATTGGCTACAGGGGTGTCTCAACTAAACAAGAGTCCTGAAGCACAGGGAGCCCTAACAGAGGCTAGCCTTGCTCCTTCTGTTCCCAGCAGGCTGAGTGGCAACCTCCTTCTCTAGGATAGTGCAGCACTGCATCAGTGATGCTTCTGCAAAGAGGGTTTGACAACAATAGAGTTTCCTGCCTGCTAAACAAAAAATGACAACTCCATTTGAAAACTGTCCCTAGATGCATTTTATGTGCAGAAATTATCTGTGACAGTCCTAATCAAAATAGTTTCATGTCACATGGCACACAGATGGTTGATACAATACACTGTACCAAATGTGGTTTTGTCCAGTTAATAGGTGTTTTCTAGTGAGTTTCTCATGGTATTGTTTTTAAAATATAGAATAAAAGTAAGATTTTGTTCGTAATACCTTTTTAAAGCCAGTGCTTTATTTTTGAGACAGCCCAGACTTGCTTCAAACTCTAGGTGATCTTCCTGCCTCAGCCTCCCAAGTGCTTAGATGATAGGTATGAACCACCCATACCCATTTAAACCAATAGTTTTACTAAAAAATATGCACAGTATATTATAAAATGCACACTTTTATAAAGTATATAAAGATAATACTTGTGATGGCTAATCCTGGGTGTCAACTTGATTTGATCTGAGATTAACTGAAATGAAAGAGATCTTCTTGATTGGATCATCTAAAGCCGGAAGACACACCCTAAATGTGGGCGTTACCTTCTGATGGCAGCCAGTATAAAAGACCAAGGCAGAGGAGAACACGGGGCTTTTTGCAGCTTGCCTTCTCTCTCGCTGGTGAGTTTGTCTTGCTGCTGTAGACTGAAGACTAGCTGATATTTTGGAATTTGTCAGACCTTCAGCACTGGATTGGGACTACTGAGACATCCAGCCTTGTGGACTGAGTGACTACAGATTCTCAGCCTCTCCAGTGTGGTGCAGCCATTGTTGGACTACTTGGACTCTATCCTGTGAGCTAAGCTGATAAATCTTTATACACATTCATTCTACTGGTTCTGTTTCTTTGGAGAACCCTGACTAATACAATATATTAATATTAAAAGTAGCTCTGGTCATAGAAAAAATGGCTGGAAAATGGTAGACCACGAACCTACCCATGGAACCACAGATAAATAATAAATAAAGGGAAACTTTAGCCTGAGACATTTTCAGCGGCTCCTAATATTTGGAATTTACTTTGACAACAAACTCTGACATGGATCAACCTATAAAGACAAAGCTGAACATCATTTACAAGCTCTGAATTAAAGGATGTCAACAAGGACACAACCTGCATCTTGTCAAATGTCAGACTACAAGGATCAATTCTCCCTCCTGGTGGCTGATACACATCAGTCCTGGGCTTGAAAAGTCACAAAAGACTTTGTTTGAAAGAATTCTTCCATGTCTACCTGCCTATCAGAGGGCAGGGTACAATTTCAGAGTTCTTTATGGTTCTATTATAAACTCCATACAAGTTTTATATTGTTTAATATAGACCCAGACATTACTTTCTCCAGCTTGCCCTATACCCCACAAAGACTCTATAAATAAACTTGAGGACAGGGGCCACATCTATGTGAAACTTCATTATATTTTATAGTACTTCAGTAGGTTCTAGGCCAGAGGGCCTGCGTGGGGAACTAGGTTTCCCTGGAAATAGTGAGAGAGACTGCTTGTATTTTTTTTTTTTATTTCACAATCCCTGTCCCTCCTTGATAGGTTTTGATATTATTATCACATAAGAGTATTTCCCTTTAATCTTTTAAAAATATTTTATTTATTTATTTTTATTTATTTTGTGTATATGAGTGTATTGCCTGCATGTATGTAAGTGCGCCTGTGCACACAGTATTTGAATAGGCCAGAAGAGGGCATTAGATACTCTGGAACTGGAGTTACAGCTGGTTGTTAGTCCTATGCAGGTGCTGGAAATTGTGACTTTTTTTTTAATTATTTATTTAATAACCACATACTTAGAAGAAGCATTTCATTACATCAGCACTGACATATTCAATAACAATTTTCTGAGCTAATATGCATCTCTTACAAAATTGGCTATACGTTTTTAGGTTTATGGTTGAATTATTACAGTTATACAATATTGTACTCAGTATAAACAGTATTTTAAACAGACATTCACAGTTTCATTTTCATTGACCATAAAACATGCTAGCCCTGGATTATAATCTCAAATTTCTGAACAAGGTTTCCCAACCATGGTACTACTGATACTGGGGTCAAATCTTGTGTTCAGGGACTGTCTTGTGTAGTCCATGGTGTTTGGCAACATGTCTGGCTTGTACACAGTAGATGCTAAGGATATTTCTGCAAGAGTGAATGAAATTTATAATGGTAAAATCACAACTATTAATATTAAATTGCTAGATGGAAAAACTACAGCCAAAGGATATGTGTGTGTATACACACATACACACATCTCCAAAAGCTTTTTAGAAATCTTATCACCCACGTTTTCATGATCTAGGACAGAGACCACATGAATGGACAAATAAATTTCTAATAAAGAGTTTAGGGGGATTTGGGACAAGTGTTCCAATTCTTGAAATTTAGGGTAAGGGCTGAACACATCGGCAAGGGTAAGCACAGGGAATTCGGGAATTGACCCATGGGCACCATGGATAACAAATAAGTTGGAAAAGAGATCTGAAAATACAGAGAAAAATGAAGCCCAGTAAGAGCTATGGGGGTTGCAAAACAAATGATAATGACATTAAATATCAGCCCCCTCCCAATTTAATTGTTAAAGTTACTTTGAAAAGGAACAAGGATAGGATAGGCCACTGCTGGGAGGGATGCTTTGACAGAATAACAGCATCAGAGAAAAGGCAGAGCAACCTGAACTTGTATTTTGCTTCCATTAAAGAATTGCAGAACCATGTAATTTTGGAGCTAGAAGAAACGCTGAAATCACTTACTTCCACCCTCCCGTCTTTGTCGATAAGGAAAGATGCAGAGATACATTAAGTGACTCATCTGACATCTCTGTCAAGAGAAGACAGAAGAGAGGCAGAAAGAAAAGAACAGTGGGAAGGGAAAGAGGACAGAGAGAGAGAGAGAGAGAGAGAGAGAGAGAGAGAGAGAGAGAGAGAGAGAGAGAGAGAGAATACGACTACACAATCCCAACATACTTGAAAGGCATCTATGTTGTTGGTACTTAGACATTACATCTAAGGCACTGAGAGCTGTCAGGGATGACCCTAGAAGCATAGACAGCATTACTAAGAAATTGTACATAATAAGAGATTTGCCTAGATACTGGAGGAGAGTGAGGAATGGTCAAAATTTAAAAAATGAAGAAACAAATTCTAGAAAATCTAAAGAACACCATGTTTCATGCTAATTTCAAACAAAATGCTCTGGACAGTAACAATAGAGATGATCAGAGAAGATACCAGGAGTTGGTGACAAATACAAGGTGTGGAGATAAGATTTAAAAGAGGTAATTGTCAAAAAGAATATTTTCGTTTGATACATCAGCAGATCTGGCTGACTGTAGCTTTTGAAGAGTAAATACTACCTCTGTTCCTTAGGAAGCTTTTGAAGCAGGATTAGATGGAGGAACCATGACATAATGTGACCTGAGGAAGTCCTTTATATAGGAGGACTTGGATAAGAAGTGCTTTCTGGTAGAACTGGAATGGGCTATGTTGCCCAGTACTGAGAACTGAAGACCAGGAGTAACCTGCGGGATTGCTGACCTCAAGAATAAGCAAATTAGCAAACCCAGGCAACCAGCAAGAAGCCAGGCTGATTGGAAGGAAAGAGCATTGTGCAGTTTGGGAGTTTGGCTAGCCTCAAAGCAACAGGTGGTAATGTCTTGAAGTCAGTGCAGCTAAGGGTGGAGCTGTCTGATGGTTCTTCACATAATATGTATTTATCGAGTACCCAGTGCTTTAAGAACTTTGCTAGCACCAGACATACAGTACAGGGCCTGCTTGACGGTCTGAGGGGAAACAAGCAATGACTGATTCCAGTAATGATCCTTCTGTGGCTGAAGTCAACACATATCACTGATGTCAGCAGTGAGTCCTGAATAGCACATGGGCTTGACCCACAGAAAACAGGCAGAGGGCAAACATAGCACTACTTTCTTACACACCAGATTTTTCATACCTTGGATGAAAAAAGCAATGTAACATAGCCCTATAATCGTTTTGAACACATCTTGAAAATATATTTTGCATATACTGGTTTAAATAAAATATAAAATTAATTCAACTTAAAAATGAAAGTATTAAAATCTTAAATCACAAATGTGGTTTACGTTGTATCTCAATGGAGACCTTCTCAGAAGTTAAGAACCTCTATTGTGACACCAAGCTGGGTCTAGCAGTTCTGGTCTCGATTTTGAGTGTTTCCTACAAAGAGAAGTAGTCCCACTAATTGAGAACATCTTCCTGCTTATTGTAATTCTGTGACAATAATTAATACACTGATGTTCAGTCCAAGCCACACGGAAAAGAAACTTTGTTTTCTTGCTTTTTCATTAAGGAACAAATAGTTTTAATAGTGCTATTTTGTTGTTGTTCAAAAACAGACCAAGTTATTTAATCTACAGCACCTGCATTCAAAGGAAACTATGAAACATAGTCTAGAGAGAAAACTTGTGCTTATTTACCTAAGAAGATAATGTACTATTTACTTAATACCAAGCCACAAATACTAGGGTGAAGTATATTATTCTTAAATAATGTTAAATCAAATGATGGAATAAACAGAGCCATTAAGAGTTTCATTTGAATGGGATGTGGTGGGAAAATGGATCACTTGTATAGTTGACACTTCTCTGGGAAGATTCATAGCAGAGGTTGGAAAAAGAAATTCAAATTTATACCTATTCAACTCTGGAGATACAGCATGTTGCTAAAGTGCAAGAGCCTGCCCAGTGCAGAGAGAGGTCTAAGTGCAGCTTATGCACACAGCAGGTTTTACAGTAAAAAGAAGGCAAAAGGGAAAGCCATCCCGTCTTTCAGGAAGCAGAATCCACAGCCACAGGAACATACTGGTTTGTCCAAGAATGTGGTTGCTCACCATCTCCCTGACATGAGGAAAGGACATCTAAAACTTGGAAGGCTAGAACAAGATTTTCTTCATATTTATTTTAAATGGTTTTGACAATCAATGTCAGCTAAGCACTGCCTTACAGTGTTCTAAACCCTTGCTGTTCAATGTGGGCCCTGGGTAGAAGTGTCACCTGTAGCTTATTAGACCAGGACTTGGGACCCTGACCCAGGCCTGGAATCAAAAATCTCCTTTTTAACTCAATCCCCAGGTGATATGAATGCATCAGATCGAAAAGCTAAGCATTTCCTCCTCGGAAACAAACTTCCCTGTTAGAGCTCCCTGAGAACCCCATGGAGGCCCACCACCTTCTACCTCCCTCTTGGCTTATGAAAAGAGCACCGGAGAGTAGGGATGCTGGCTAGAGGCAGCTTTCAGCCCATCACTGGTCAATTAATGCAGCTTTTAGCTGCAATTATTGGACATCACTGCTCCCTAGATGGCTCTGGCATCTGCAAACAAAGATTTTTCTCTCCTTCCTTCAAGGGGCCAGGCTTTCTTTCTCTCAGAAGTACCTATTTTCTTTCCTTTTGCATCATTTTATTTTTATGAGAATGGAAAGGCTTTGAATGATCAGTTTTTCTAAAGCGAACAGTGACTGCCTCTCTAAAAGCAGAACATATTTGCCACTCAACTGCCCATAATTGTAGAAAGAGCTGACCCGGGGACTATTATGCAGCAGAGTGCTATTACTTTCCTCGAGGAAAGGTGCTTTTTTTATATTATTATTATTATTTGGTCTTTATGCCTAGAGAAGAAAAGAATCCAGATAATGAAACAGAATTTTACAGACAGAAAATTTTTTTTTTTTAAAGAGCACAGTAGTCACAGTGGTTAAGTGTTGAGGCTCTGAATTCAGGATAACTAGGTAGAGATTATGGCCCTATCCTTGACAGTGGGCCAGCCTCTCTCTCTCTCTGTAACAAACTTTACTCATTTGTATCTTGGAACTAATAGCAGTACTACCTGATCAACAATAACATACACAAAACAGTAAACAACATACACAAAATAACATAAATAACACACATACACAAAAGAGTAAATGCTTAGTAGTTCTTAATAATAATATTCTTAATAATAATATTTAGTGTTTATAGGGGCTGGGGAGATGGCTTAGTGGTTAAGAGCACTGGCTGCTCTAGCAGAAGGCCTGTGTTTGGTTCCCAGCACACCCACATGGTGGCCCACAACCATCTGTAATTCCACTTTCAAGGGACCAAACACCCTCTTCTGGCCTTTGTGGCCATGCACATGTTTCACATACATACATGTAGGCAAAACACTCGTACATAGGAAATAAAAATAAGTAAATCTTTTTTAAAAAATTAGTGCTAATAATTACTATTATTAGCCGTCCATTCTAGTTCTTATCAAAATATTGCCCTTTGGGGCCACCTAAGCTGGTAGAGGTACTTGGCACAGAACCTGAAGTTGTGAGTTCAATTCCTGGGACCCCCATGATGGAAGGAAAGAACTGACTCCCACAACTTGTCCTCTGATCTCCACATGTGCACAGTTACACACACACACACACACACACACACACACACACACACTCACAATACATAAATGTAATTAAAATTTTTTAAAATACTACATTTTAGTCTCTGAGTTATAAATGTCAGCTGTATTTAACTCAATACACAGAGCAAAGAATAATACAATAACTTCTAAAACAGGTTAAAACAAGTTGCTCTCTTTTCCTTTAGATTATGAAGAAAACCTTGAATTTCTCTGACATGAGAGACAATAAAATCATGCCATTCCCATCACACAGGCTCAGAACTTCACCATTGCCAGTTGGAGCCAGAGCAGACCAGTGTTGTCTAATTAACATCTCAAGACTTCCAAGGGTCTCATGGGTATTTCACAGGTTGCAGAAACTCAAAGAAAGTTGGAGAAAAGGAAATAGGATTAACTTCTTGATTAGGAGGGTGATTAAACTCTGGAACAGGCTACCAAAGGAGACTGCGGGATTTCTACCTCTAGGGAACTTTAAAATTTTTTAATTGAATTTTTGTGCATTTTGTACACGACATCTTGAAATTTAGAGCCCTACTCTAGCCGCACTGCCAAAGCCACCCCCCGCCACAGGCTTCATGTACTCTATGTGTCAAGGCCTATTGAGTCAAGTTTGTGTCCCCAATTGTAGGGAACTTAACAAAATTAAAAAATTTTCTTTTATTGAATTCTTGTGTTTTTCATGCAATATAATTTGATGGCATTTAAATCTCTTCCCCTATCTCCAGCTCCCTTTATTGTCCCCTCCAAATTTAATGTACTGTGATATATATATATATATATATACATATATATATGTATGTATTTTTTTTTAAGGCACACAGAGTCTAATTTGGGTCCCCAAATGTCCTTTAGTATGGATCCATTCACTGGAGCCTGGTTAACCTACCAAGAGTCCCATCCTTGAAAAAGACGTTTTCTCCTCCCAGCAGCCATCAGTTGCCAAAATTTCCTTAGATTGGGTTGGGGTTTCTTACCCACTTCCCCATGTCTATGCTGGGATTTTTCCTGGTTTGAGCTTGCATGGGACTTGTATGTGTTTTCACCATTGCTGTGAGTTCATATGAATAACTAACCAGATGTGTGGAAAACTGTGTCCTTGTGGTCATCCACCATTTCTGGCTCTTACAATCTTTCCTCCCCCTTTTCTGCAATGATCCCTGAGCCCTGGGTGGGGGGGGGGGGGGGGGAGAAGTTTGATATAGGTGTCCTGTTCAGGGATAAGCAGTCTGTAGCCTCTTGTACTCTGTGCAATGACCAGTTGTGGGTTTCTGTGTTAATCACCATTTGCTGCATAAGGAAATTTCTCTGGTGAGAGTTGAAAGATGCATTAATCCATAACAATAAGTCATTAAGAGTCAGTTTAATACAATAACCATTTAGTAGAAAGCTGGTATTAGGCTCTTCCCTATGTCCTGTGACCTGTCTAGCCTCAGATTCCTCAGCCTGATATCAACGTAAGGTATGGGCTCCATTCTAGGAAGCAGACCTTAGATCCAATTAGTGAGTGGTTGGTTACTACCATAATATTTGTTCCTATTGCACTGGTGGGCATATTTGCCAGGCCGGTTGTTACTGTAGCTCACAGGATTCACAGCTGGGTAAGACTGGTGATTATTTTTTCCTTCTGGTAGCATGCATAGTACCTTCCAGCACTATAAAAGCTAGCCAGTAGAGATGAGGCCTTGAGGTCAGTACTAGCTTGATTGCTCCTTGTTTGTTCTACAGCTCATGTACGTAGTGTCTTCAGCAATGGGGTTTTACCATCAAGTTCTGGTGGGTAATCAAGAGCAGAGACAATGACCAGTATTGTTTGAGGGTATATGGCACCCCTGATCAACAGCTTCTAGAGAGGAAGTCTATTTCTGGCATTGAGGTTTATTTTTCCTCCATTAGCCTATTATGTCTAAAAGGTGCAATGTCCCCTGTAATAGAGTAACTACTTTTAATATATCATTTTATAATATATATGTATGTATATATTTTAAGATGCTTCTATCATGGTAGTTTTCCATATGTTTCTTTTAAAAGTCTTAGTGTTACTTATTCCTCCCTGTTTTAGCTTGTTTCTTCATTGCTGTGGCAAACTCTGACCAATACTAACTTGGGGAGGAAAGGGTTTATTCAGCTTACATCTCCCAGGTTGCAGTTCATCAGGGAGCCCAAGGTAGGAACTCAGGGCAGGAACCTGGAAGCAGGAGCTGCAGCACAGGCCATGGAGGAATGCTGCTTACTGGCTTGCTCCCTTGGCCCCTGCTCAGCCTGCTTTCTTATGCAACACAGGCCCACCTGCCCAGGGGTGGCACCACCCACAGTGGGCTGGGCCCTCCCACATCACTCATCAAGAAGATGCCCCTCAGACATGGCCACAGGCCAGTCCAATGGAGGCAATTCCCCAATTGAGGCTCCTCAACCCAGGTGTGTCAAGTTGACACTAAAGCTATTCAGCACACTCCCCTTACTCCCATTTCTGCTTTACCCTCCCATTCCCCACTCTGGCCTGAGTGATTTGGGTCTTATGCCTAGAAGCAGAGGACTGGCCTGAATAAACTCAGAAAGATAAGCATGCTTTCATGCTAATGATTTTTTATTGGGCAGAATTACTTCCTTGCAACTTGTAGGAAAATGTATATTTTGGACTTTCTTACCCTGAGATTCCTCCCCTCTACCCGCTCTGGCTGCTTGAAGCTGTATTTTCCATGGCTTGGATTTATATGTTGGTGTGTCTGTATCTCTCCCACTAGGTTATGTGATCTCTGAGGCAGGGGCATTGTCATTGCACAGCATGCATTACTGTTCAGAAGAGGAATATTACCGGTCATTTGCTGGGCAGATGGAGAGGCATTTAAAGGAGGCTTTGGTGTCTTAATAACCAACCTCTAAGTATTATTCATTTATCCAATATTAATTGAGTTAAGCTATAACAAGTAATTTTTAAAAAATATTTTTGCAGCATCTTTTACATACACAGCATAGTGAAGAATACAAAGGAAAACTTATCCCCAAAGAATCAGCCTAAGGTAGAGCCAGATGCGCAAAATCCATGTTTCCAGTACCAAGAATTTGAGACTTAAGGAGTACCCACTACAGCTTGAAAACACCACACTGCAATTCTTTGTCTGTTCCCCAGCATTAGAGCAGCTTCTTAAAAACCCCATGGGTCTGCCTACTCTAACGCAGAACTACCCAGCACACAAGTAGGAAATAAAATATGCCTGGTTACCTGCCACGAAGGTTTTAGTGAAGATTCCCTCAATAAAAACACTTTTCTAGTCCATTTTCCTACTTGGTAGCTTTTCCTCTAAAGGAGTGTCCCCGAGGCTACTGCCACAGCTCGGTGATGTGTGGAGCAGGCTGGGTTTCCCTTCTGGAGAAGGCTGCTTCGTTAAAATGCTCTGGATAAACACAAAGGCCACCAGCTATCAGATTTCTGTTTCGGTGTGCAAGTGACTGGCCTATAAACATAATTTTTAACAGCTTTTCTTCAGCAACTCTGACTGTTTAATTAATCTTCAGCCATTAACCATTCATTTAAAATGCCACTTACGAAATCTTAATTCTGCACATTATCAGCTGGTTCACAAATAGCTAACCATGAGCAGAAGTGTAATGATCTTGCTCCCCCTGTTCTTAGAGCTCACCAAGCTTATAGCCAATTTTGGCTTCTTAATTAACCATATGCATATTAGCATTTAAAATTAAATGACAGTTTTTTTTTAAAGAATTAATGTGCAGTGAAATGCTAACACACATCATTCTGACTTCTCAAGGGTCTCAAAACAGTGTCAGGCAGGGCCAGGACCCTAGTGGGTGCCCAGTGATGACACACCCATAGAGTTCTTCCTCTCCTCAGTTGAACACTGAATGAATTCTTGCAATGCCATTTTGGACTCATTGTTCAGACTCTCTAGCTTTTATGTTTAAGAATGAGTATGACTGTCCTTTGTTTATTTATTTGTTTAGGGGGGTTGACACCAAACCTAGGGCCTTGTGTATGGTAAGCAAACACTCTACTACTAAATACTCTTTACTACTGGGCATTCAGACATGAAAACAAAATCATTTTTCAGTGGATGACTTATATTGGGTCATTTCAAATCAAATATGCTGCCTGTGCTTGGACCTGTGCTTGGTGAACTGAAGGGAAGGAAAGTGCTGTGCAGACCACAGAAGAATATTCTGGGCTCCCCCATGATCAACTGATACCAAAATGAATTTTGTCTAACTAGAACTCTCTCCGTTTATTAATACTTACTGGGGAGTCACTTGTACTTTGACAAGTGTTACCTAGGGCCAAGGTCCAAAGTAAAATCTGGGCACAGACTAGCTCAGCTGTGCTCTTTACAATACACAGAAGACTTTGGACCATGAGCCCCTGTGCAGGGTGACATCTGAAAGACAGATTTCTTGTACCAGAATCAGCTTGAAACTCCTGTGACTATGAGTCTGCTTACAGATAGGGCACAGTAAGTCACTTCTAGATTTTATGAGTATATTTTGGAGAATTATGGTAAGCTTAATTTCTTTTTTTTTTCAGGACTGGGGATTGAACCTAGGGCCTCACACATTAGGTAAACACACTACCATTGAGCTACAGCTCTACCCCAAATTATAATAATTTTAGAAATGCTTCTTTTTCTTTTATCGAAACACAGAAATCCAAGGAGAGACATAAATAAAGAATTGCGAATGAAAATTATGTTGCATCATGTACTCAAACTCCAAATCCCTGGAATGAGGAACGTTGTCTATTAAAAATGTTTCACAACATTGTGAGAGTGAAAATGGGGGAAGATAGCAGACTGTTTTCTGAATCATAATGTGAACTGAGGTATAGCACCTCTGAATTCATTAGCCTATGGTAGGCGACACATTGGTGGATATGAGCCTCATTTGGGGTACATTATACCTGTGCAAATTGCTGGAGCTAGTTTAGACTGAGAATGCACGTGCAGGTGTCAAAAAAAATTAAGGCTGCAATTAGAAACAGAAACGTACTGATTGACGAAAGAACTTTGAACCAAATATGAGCATAAACAATCTGAGACTCAGCAAACTCGGCATTTTGTAATCCTGTTAGCATTTCAGCTTTTAATCCAAATAAGTACTTAAAATGCAAGCAGATCTTGACTCTGCAATTTCTAGGGCCATTCTCCAAGAGAATGACAATAATTTATTCTTTTAGAAGGCCTTTCAGCCAGAAAGGAATTAGAAGAGCTTTCCAAAGAATAATGCATAAAACCTACTTCCAAAGTCACTAAGCCAGATCCATTCTACAGTTCCTTCACTGATCAATTGACTTGACAAACATGTATTTGATAACCACTCTGCAAAGCAGTAGGAAGATGCTTAAGGTGAGTCATATCCACATAGAGGGTTGCCTCTTTATGCCAGTGGAGTACCTAGCATTTTCTTTGGAATCAAGGGACAACCTGTGATGGTTAAATTGCCGAAAGAGGAAAGACACCTTAGTCAAGTGTACTGCCAAGTATGGGCTCAGATTGGCAGCATGAACACCATCTAGCAGCTTGTTAGACATGGGAATTTTAGAGCCTAATCTCAAAACTAAGGAATCAGGAACTCTGAGGGGCAGGGTCCAAGGGATTTGGGACTTCACACTGCAAGTGCTTTGAGTGCATACTTGAATTTGAGAATCTTGGAGCACAAAAAGGTGACCTTCAACTGTAGGAGCAAGCACTTATCAATTAATCAGGAACCTCATAGCTCCGTAAGTGATGTGGAGGAAATAGTTAAATCTCTGGGAGTGTGAAGGTGCATGAGCCTGAATAACTTGAGAGTGATGGGTACCCTGAGATTTGGTTCTGAAAAAAGTGGGGAGACTTTTCTACATGCTACCTGTGCTTGGACACACCTCTTGGTGAATTGAAGGGAAGGGAAGTGCTGTGGAGACCACACTCATTCAATCACGGAACTTCTGTTTTTTATTTTCTCTCTATTGCCTGTAAGAGGGCTTTTTCTTCCTTATACACGCCAAACTCTTTCCACATCAAGGCATTACCTCATGTGCTCTCCAGCTGAAATGCCTTGTGTGCCCATCTTACAACCAAATTACTAAGTAATAATTCTTCTAATCTTAATTTTAAGTGTTACTTTCTCAAAGAATAGGTCTTCTACCTTCAACAATACCAAAAATGCTCACAATATCCCAGACCACTTCAGTAATACCCAGTGAATGGGTATAATTAAATGTTTAATTTTTATTTCCTCTAGAAGAGCTCGACTTCTTTTAAGGTAAGGACTGCATCCTTATTTTACTAAATATATGTTTAGTGAAGAGAATTGCTAATTTAGTAAACATAGAAATCAAATGAGTGTTACACATCATGTTCCTGAACCTCAGCCTGGGAGCTAAGGTGATTGATGCAAATCGTGAGACCTTCTGCAACCCCCCTTTTTATATTTTCAGGTCTTTCTATTTCATACATTTTTCATACATTTCTACTTAACTGGTCTTGTAAAGAGTATCTTAGCTCACAGTGATAGAAAACCCAGGAGGGAAAGGATGGCTAATATTTTCTGAGAAGTTAATAAAAGTTATCTCCAGTGCTATAGGTCTAACATACATTAACTAGCATAAGCCTCTAAGGATTCTGAAAGACATGGGGGCACCTTCACCTTATTGTTAAATAAAGGCCCAAGGATGCTATACCATATAGCCAAAGATCACAGAAGTGGCAGAACTAATATTTATATAGACAATATATTCTCAGCTTCAAATCTTGTTACTGAACAAGACAAGAAAGATAATGGGGGCTGGAGAGATGGCTGAGAGGTTAAGAAAACTGACTGCTCTTGCAGAGGACCCGGGTTCGGTTCCCAGCACCCACATGGTAGCTAACGACCATCCGTAACTTCAGTTCCAGGGGATCCAATGCCTTCTTCTGACTTCTGTGGCCATTGCACAACATGGATGCACTTATATAGATGCAGGTAATACGTTCATACACATAAAATAAAGAATAATAAAAATTTAAAAAAGAAAGATAATGACCTTCAGAGAAGTATTATGTAATAAACACTGCTTAGGAGGCAAAGAAATGCATGTAAAATGTCTCAATACTAGACAAACATAAAATATTCAATGCATTCTATTCATTGTCATCATCATCATCAGCAGCAGCATCATCTCTATTATGTTTCTGTATCCTAGGTCCCACTTCTAAACAGACTCTAACAACCTTTTATCTGAGATAGCAAAGTTTGGAGAAATACTGTCTTGGAAAAAATGACCAAAAGGAAATTTATGAAGTGCATATCCTCAAAGCTGCATTTAGACTCAAATGATCTGAAAATTACTACTGAAATATACTGCTTTACATCTTTTATGTTTTCCAGTGGATTAGTTTTGAGACTTGGAAATCATACAGATTGATAAAAAGTTGTTTTGGAGATGCTAAACTGGAAGCCAGCTCATCCCAGCACTGTGGTAGTGTAACGTTCTGCATTGCTGAAACACTCAGAGCTAGTTCTGCTTGTCTTCCTGGGCATTTCTCAGTTTTCACTCACATGAGTCCCTGGGTAAATTGATTTATAAGACTCTTGCCACTTTTTACTAACACTGGATTTACTGCCAGGAGAAAGAAGCTGGGACAAAGGTGCATTGCATAGAAAGAAATGACAGAAACTTGGCAATACGTAAGAAAGAAAGGTAAAGTTGAGTAACACCAGCCAAGCAATCCTTGGTGGGAGAATACTGAGACCTGGGCTTTAAGAGAAGGAAATAGACCAATTACTAGTTGTGCTACTGAAATGCTAAGAACGGCCAAAGAGTCTTTGAGTGAAGGCCTGGTGGGGAAAAGTAGTCTTTGGAAATGTGATATGAAGTTTATATTGTAACCAATGCTCACAAGTGCAAGACAGTGATTCTTGTTCTATAGCAATTCAACAAGCAAGACCAGAAGGAAAAAAGTGAATGCTAGTGACCAATCTCTTCTACAACTTTTTCAAAATAAATATATACTTAAATTCAAATCTAAAATCATTTGTGAATTTCTAAACCTTTTACATGTTACTTTCTCACACATTAATTCTTTCAATCCTTTTGTGTGTATGGTGTGCTTGAAGGCACATGTGTATCTATGTACATACGTATGCTTGTGCCGAGGTGTGGAGGTCAGAGGTCAACCTCAGGTGTCATTCTTTAAGAGTCACCACCTTTTCTTCTTTTTTAGAGTTAAAGATGGATCATTATTTGAAAATCTGCTATACAAGTTTAGTGTTTTCTACCAACTTGATGAAAAGAAACCATCACAGCCTCACACTCTTTTGCTCAGGAGCTGCCTTCATGGGAGCATGACACCAGCCACTGCTTCTTTTTAGATACCTGCTTGGCATTTTCTACATCCTCGAGAGTGCTGATAGCTTGGTCTTGTTGAGCTTTCCTAACGTGATTTCTTCTTCTCTTGCCCATCATGTCCACAAGAGATGCACCAGTGTTGGTCTTCTGAAGTGACTGCATGTCACATTGTTTTCTAACGAATTTCTTTTGACTGTCCCTTTTTGAGCTTTCTTCTATAGAGAACAGTCTAGTTTATCTGTCTAGGATTCCTCTTGCAAAGCAATGTGGATTAGGATTTTGCACTGAGAAACTACAAAACCTTCCAGTCAATCCTGGCATGGCACCATCTATACGTGGTATAGATCTTCAATTTGCTAAAGCTTCACAGCCTGACCTTCATGCTGAGAGTTGGCTGCCCCAAAAGTAGAAGGATGGTGAGCAGGGCATCTTGTTCTTTGAGGCAGTGTCTCTTTTTATCTTGGAGTTTGTCTAGTAGGCTACACTGGCTGGCCGGCACCTCCAGAGATCAGTCATTCTCTGCCTCCCCAGAGCTAGAATTAAAAGTATATGCCACTCTGCCTGGATTGTTTTTTATATGAATACCAGGGATTAAGTTTAAGTCTTCATGCTTGCATGACAGGCACTTGCTGACTGAGCCATTTCTCTGTCCCTCTTTCAGTTCTTCTAACCATATATTATCATCACTTAGAAAAGAGGGACCAGTGATTTCCACTTTTGGTAATGGTAAAAGAGTTTACTGCATTCTTATTCTTATGAGAATAACCAGAAAAGTTGAAAAAACTTGAGAAAAAAACCCCACAAAGAACAAAACCATTTGAAGGCTTTGGAAAACTCCCAAGGTAGCTAGTACCCAAGAGGCCAAGACTGATTTTTGAAGAGTAGGTAGGTGAGCATATTGAAAGGAGCCCAAAGTTCTGTGGCACTTTTCTTTAAAAGTCATTCGCTAGTTCACAAATGGCACAAAATCAAAGCAAAGAAAATGAGCAGAGTGCAGTGACCACGATACTTGGAGGCTGAGAAGGGATCCTGGCATTCTTGTAGAGCTGGAAGTAGAAACTAGAATTCAAAATTGGCTAAGGAAGAAGGGTCTTGGTAAACAGCTCCTATTTCAAGGTAGGTAGGCTCCTACATAGGATATGCACTAGGAGTAACAGACTGTATCTGATAAGAATTAAAACCCAGCTGCTCTCCTTTGTGACCCAATAATGGATTAAGGCTGTATGTCCCTGTTCCAACTGTCTGACAAAAAACCAAAAAATAAATCCTCTCTGGAGAAAGATAGCATAAGCCTGGGATTATGTCTACAGTTTTCAAGAGTGCTATGTCTAACATTTGATCAAAATTATCAGGCATACTAGGAGATAAAAAAAACTGAAAATAGGTAGAAGATCAGTGAATATCGACAGATGCACAACTAATTCAGATATCTATATTATACATGGCTCTTAAAATAACTACAAATAATAATAGTTTTTTTAAAAAAAGATAATAAAGGGGAGAATTTCATCAGAGAATAACATTGTCAGAGTAAAATCAACCAACTAATCAACCAACCAAAAAGCAGACAGACATGTAAAAGTAAAAATTGCAGTAACTATAATGAGGAGTTCACTGGCCAGTATAAAGGAAGACTGGACACATCAGAAGTCAAGACTAAATGACAGAACATTGTAAAATAACCACACTGAAAGATAAAGAAAAACATGGAAACATACAGAATATAAGAAAGTTCTAATATTTTTATTTCATTGGATTCCTAAGAGGAGGGAGAGAGACAGAGAGAGAGAGAAAATGTTAGCAGGGATATCACTAATTTCCTACTAATAAAGACATTAAACCATAGGTATGAAACTGTATACAGCCTGCTACATTTAAACACCACACATATGTGTACATATTCACACACAGGCACACACATGTACATCATAGCAAAACTGCTGTAAATCAAGATCAAGAAAAAATTGAAGCAGTCAAGAAAAGAAGATATGTTATTTTCAAAGTATTAATAGTAGTTTTGACAGCAGACTTTGTTTTTTTTGTTTTTTTTTTTTTTTGACTTTTTCAGGACAGGGTCTCTTGGTAGTCCCAGGTGGCCTGGAACTCACTATGTAGACCAGGCTACACTGGTAATGTAGACCAGGCTGGCCTCAAACTCACAAAGATCCACCTGCCTTTGCCTTCCAAGTGCTGGGATGACAGGCATGCACTACCATGCCCATCAAAATAGTAGCAGGTTTTATTTTTTTTTCTCTTTCTGTTTTTTGTTGATTGTTTTTTGTTAGGGTCTCCCTAGTCATAGCCCACCTAGAAGTCATGATGTGAACCAGGGTGGCCTCGATCCTGCAGAGATCCACCTGCCTCTGCCTCCCAAGGGCTGGGATTAAAGGCACACACCACCACACACACTTTGCCCAGGGCCTGACAGTAGACATTTATGAAAATATTGAAAGCTAAAAACATTGGAATAATATCTTTAAAATATCGGTAATTTGTATGTGTGATAACAGTGATATCTATATGCCCAGAGAAAATGTTCTTAAAAAGTAAAGATGAATTGAAAACATTTTAATAAATAAACGTTGGAACACTTTGCCACATTATAAGTACTAAAGGAAGCCACTAAAGAAAAATGAAATTGGGAGGGCATTGAGGGTGTGGGTGGGGGAGGGGTATAAAGATGATTAAGATGTTTTGCATGGAATGCAAAAAGTCAATAAAATAGACATTATAAAAGAAAAATGAAAGTAAAAGTATTCAGTAATAAAGAAAAAAAACCACAAAGGTTAAAATAAGTTAATATGCCATCTAAAAAAGTAATCAATAGGGTGCAATGTGGTATAAATATATTTACATTTCAAACATAGGAAACATAACCTGAAATGTCAGAGGTTTTAAACTGGGTTAAAATATTTCAAAGTCTATGAATTGTTCAGTGAAACTGTTTCTGTGAAAGAAAAAATTTACCTTGACTACATAAGCCAACAATGGTTGTTTCTTGTCTTGAGTAATAAAGGTACCAAAATGACAAAAGAATGTACAAAAACTTCTAGATAAAAATATCTTCGCATATAGTGTGATTAATAATTCACAAAAGTCAAGAAAATAAAGAAAAACATAAAACAAATGGGACAACTACAACCTAGAGACTATGATAGATTTAAACCAATTCATATTTGCATTTCATTAAATATAAACAGGCTAAATACTGCATTTAAAATACAGCTATTTTCTGACAGGATATGAAAACAAAACCCAACTATATGCCTCTTACAAAAGATACACTTTAAGTACAAAGCTCTAGAAATATTGAAAGGAAAAGAATAAAGAAGTGTTACCTAAACACTAAGCTAGTGATGGGGTATCTACATCAATATCAGACAAAGTATAATAATGATTAGAAATAAAGTGAGAAGATTCATAATGATAAAAGGGTAAGTATTCTTGAAGATGTAATGATCGTAACCAAACTTAGAAATGCAAAAAGCCAAAACTGTGATACTGAAAAGACAAATAAATCTACAACCATAGGAATATAGAGTATGTTCTGTGATCAAATTGGAATAAAAAGAATGGTCTACAGTAAAAAAAATAGGAAAATCCCTTAACTATTCAAAAGTGAACCACATAGTTTCCAAAACATAGAAAAACAACAGTTAAAAATAAAAAGAGAAAAGACACAAGCTTCAAATATCAAGAGGGAAATGGGACACCACCACTGGCCCTGCAGATTATTAGGATAATAAGAAAACATCTCATCAATAGGATAAGAAGGAATACTACAAATAGCTCTACCACAGAAATTTGATAGAAATGGACCAACTCCTAGAAATCTTAAAATCAGCACAACTCACATAATATGACATAATTTGAACAGACTCATAATTATTAAGTCTTTGAATTTAAAATTAAAACCTCCTAAAAAGAAATGCCAAGGCTCAGACAATTTTACTAGAGAGTTCTACCAAATAGTTAGAGAAGAATTCATACCATATCTACCCAATCTCTTCCAGAAAATGAGGAACACGCAACACTTCCTTACTCATTCAGCGAAGCTGGTCTTACCCTCATATCAAAGTCAAAAACAGTGTAAAAAAATAAATGGGGGCTGGAGCGATGGTTGGTGGTTTAGAGCACTGGTTGCTCTTACAGAGGACCCAGGTTGAATTCCCAGCAGCCACATAGGGGCTAACAACAATCTATAATTTCCAGTCAGGATTCCACGGAATCTGACATACTCTTCTGACCTCTGTGGGCATTGCATGACATGGGTACACTTACATACATGCAGGCAATACACCCATACACACAAAATAAAAGATAATAAATAAAAAACAAACATATAAACTAGAATCCCTTATGAATACAGATGCAAAAAGTCTTATCAAAATAGTAGCAATTAAGAAGGGTTAAGTAAAACATGGAAATAGTTATATACTACCACCAAATGGGATTTATTTAATTAAGATGGGTTTTCTGTTTGAGAAGCAATAAATACAATCCAACATATTAAAAGCCTAAAGAAGAAAAATAAAGTGATAATATAAATTGAAGTAGGAAAGGCACTTGATAAAACTCAGTATTGACTTAGGATAATTCTCAGAAAACTAGGGATTAAGGAGAATTTCCACACTTTAATAAAGACATTTATAAGAGCCCTACAGCTAACATACACTTAAAGGTGAAAACCAGAATGCATTCCCAATATGATCAAGGGAAAAGAAGGAAGAATCTTCACTCTTACCATTGCTGTCCGTAACACTGGAAGTTAAAGCATGTACAATAAGGCAAGAGAAGGAATAAAAGGCACACAGAGAGGAATGGAAGAAATAAAACTGTCACACAAAAGCATGCAGGGGGTTGCTCCTAGCATCTCTATAGCAATCACAACATGGACACATTCAAAATGTCCTTCAGTAGGTGAATGGTTAAGCAAATTGTGGCTCATCTCTATCAAGGATTACTACTCAGCTATACAGAAAAATGAACTTTTGATGATGACAGCAATGTGGGTGGATATCAAGGGCACTGTTTTGCGTGAGAAAAGCCTTATGAATATAGATGCCAAAATTCTTATCAAAATAGTAGCAAATAGGGTTAAGTGAAATATATATACTATAACCAAGTGGGATTTATTTAATTAAGGCTGGTTCTCTGTTTGAGAAGCAGTCAATACAATCTCAGAAGAGAAAAGCCAATCTCAGAAGGTCATTTTCCATTCACATGGTTCTGCTCTTGTACCATTTTAGTTATGACCCAGTTACAGAGAAGGGAAATAGATGGGTGATTGCTGAGAGTTAGAGACGGGAGAAGTGGGGGAAGGGTATGTGACTATAAAGTGGTAGCCTGGGTGATCTTCTTGTTGCGATGGAAATAGTTATGTATCCCGATTGCAGAAGTGGTTATACAGATATATACATGTGATAGAATAAAAATATACATATAGAACCAATGTCACATTCTTAATTTTGATACTATGCAAGATATAATCACTAGAGATAACTGTTTTTATTGATTATTAGGGAGTAGGGAATAAATAAATGGTATTTTTAAAGAAAATATTATGCTATATAGTCCCAAGTGATCTCAAATTCATGATTCTCCTGCCTTAGACTTCCAAGTGCTGTGATTATAGGCATGCATTGCTGTGCTAGCTTCTAAGGAATTAATAATAATTCTAATGGCAGAATGGTATAAATTATAAATCAACTTATATAACATTAGCTTAAGCTGAGATTATGCTTATAAACTACTAGATGCTTTTTTCTGCTCATATCTACAAACACAGTTAAATCCTAGTAACATCATTCTGATGTAGGTACTGTGTTTACACACATTTTTTTAGATGTGGAAACCAAGAGACAGAAGGTAAGGAATTTGTTTACTGTTGCACAACAACCCTGAGTAACAGAGCCAATCCTCAAAACAAGTTTTAGTTTCAGATCTATTATCAGTCTCTTAAATTTTTCCTTGTATGTAGGTTTTCCTTCCTTGCCTCTGGTCCATATCCTGACTCTTAAACTGCAATGCAAACATCAATGAGTAGAAGTGCTTTAAAAATATTTTTATTGATTCTTTGAGAATTTTATACAATATATCTTGATCCTATTCAGGCCCTCTTCTCCATCTCCACTCCTACCTTACTCCCCCCCAACTTCAAGTCCTCTATTATTTTTTAAGTTCTATTCAGTCTAATTTGTTCTTAGGTGTGGTTCTACCCCCTTGAGCCTGGTCAGCCTACCCAGCATCACACCCTTAAAGAAAATGACTCTCCCAGTAGCTATCAATAGCCAATAGTTTCTCAGCTAGGGCTGGGTTTTTTTTTTTTTGCCCACCTACCCCCTTCCATGCTGAGTTTTTTCTGGCCTGAGCTTGCATAAGCTTTGTGCATACTGTTACAATTGCTGTGAGTTCCTATGTACAACAGTCCTGCTGTCTGGAACACACTGTTTCTTGTGGCATCTGCCATCTCTGGCTCTTACAATCTTTGTGTCCCTCTCTTCTGCAATGATCCCTGAGCCTTGGGAGAAGTACTTTTAATATCATGCTCACTATACTTCAGATTGTTTTCAGGGTGATTTTGCCTGTGAGCTATTCTTGCTTCATGTCTGACTTTAGAGACTAACCTTCCTTATAAGACAACTGTGCTTTTGGCTCCTGGCGTTGAGTGCAATGTCCTTCTGGTTTGGAATTTCATGAGGAAACTAATAAAGGGAAGATGTGTTATGAGGAGATCTGGTCAGGCCTTGCTCTAAGGATGAGCCCTGCTCAGGCCTGAGCCCTCCTACTAACCTTCACATAGAAAGTCTACTGAGTCTGCATTGAAGAGTTTCCTTCTTAGGCTTGTATATTCAAGTATTGGCAATCTGAAAAGTGAGAGAGTATTAAGCAAATTTGAGGGAATCCAGAGCACTTGCTCAGGATTGCCTGAAAGCCCGTAAAAGGCAATGGCTCTTGAATTCCGTTTCTGCATGAGTTCATATCAGTCCTCAGTCAGGCTTGTTCCAGAGGGGGCGGGTAGTCCCCAACATATAAATATTAAAATGTCTCTTTAAGATGTTGGATATTTATGAGTACTAACATTAAAACTATCTTTTACTGCCCTTTCTTATCCCACTGATTATTTATTGTTTGAAAAGATAAATACAGGAAAGTAATTGACCTAACAATGGCCTATTCTTGATTACACATTGCGTTAAATGCAGAAATTGTAAAGAGGGCACTTTGGAATCTATTTTTCACATCAGCAAAAATTGTGTAATGAAAAGGTATGTGGCTTAGCCTAATAGATGAATGCAAACCACAGGTCACAAGAGGCCTAGAGTAACTATGGTATATTAGTATCAATCCGGCTCTGCTGGAGGAGGGCAAACTCTAAGGCTTCTAAAATGCTTTTGTATCTCTCCACAGACTTGAACAGAGTGCCTAGTATGTAACAGGCATTAATGATTTACAGAATGAATGAATTAATTAATGAGGGAGTGCTGCCTGATAGACGAAGAAAAGAATGAATGTTTTTTAAGCATGTTTAGGCCATCAGAATCTCATATTCTCTATTCCCTTTGTGTTATTTTATGTTTAATTGAGAATATCCTATACTTACCCTCTAGTCTCTGCCTAGTAAATAGACTTAGGTAGATGAATAGATCCCAAAGTTCAAGTCATTTGTTTAGAAAACATTAAAGTCAATGATTACATAATAGCTCCAGCAACCAGGATGCAAGTAGTCTCCAAACATGCTCACTTATCTGGGGTTAGAGTGAGGAGTAGTCTTAGAAATGGATGATCACTCAGTCCCATCAGAGTGGGACAGTTGGAAGGCTGTCAACATTTTTCACCCCTAGAATCTGACAACTTAAGTCTACCATCAGTAGTACTGTCCTAAGAGTAGAGCTCTTTAGAACATGGGACAAATTACTGAGAACATCAAGTGTGAAATAGATAAGGAATGGAGCAAAGTAGACTTAATGGTATATACCCTTAGCACTTATCTGGTCATAGAGATTCTTTCATTAAGAGGATTCTCATTATTGTTTAAAAGTCACTTAAACATTGATAGCAGTATGTTCTGAGGGGAAAAAATTCTGATTGCTTCATTCAAATGATGAGTTAAATCTCCATGGAAATGACATTTATCACTGGAATTCCCAGAGTGAAATGAGATGGTTGTGGCTCTGTTGAACTAAAAAAAAAAAAAAAAAAACAACCAAAAAAAACAAAAAAAAAAAAAAAAAACCAACAAAAAACCCAAAAAACCCCCCACATCTCTAAGATCCCACACACAGCTTTCACAAAGTTGTGAGTCAGAAGGAAGAGCTAAAATACAGTGAAACTGAAATAAAATTAAGTGGAAAGATCACTAGGGAGGAGACTAGGAACAAACATCAGTCTCATGTGAGCTGTCTATGATAGAGCGCGACTTAGTGAAATGCTAAATCTCTGCAATTAATACACTGTTGTGACAAGAGATATCAATTATCCTACATTGCCCCGGTAGCACGATGTATTCATTGCCAGCTGTTCCCACCTGGCTCCAGAGCTTGCCTGTTAATACCATTCACATCCATCCTTACTCTTTTCTTACAGTTTTCCAAAACAAAATTTTTTAGTGATTATGAAAACTTAGACTATAAGTACCCCAGGTGCTTTAGTTAAGTAATATCAGAAGTTATTCACATTGAAATATATCAGTCTGAGCCATAAAAGAGGGGCTGCTAATAAGGCTAGCCCTCCCACAAAAGTTCATTAGAATATACTTGTTCAAAGTGCTGTGTATCACTAATCTGTGACTTTTGCATTATTAACGGGAAGTGAAAGGGGGAAAAGGAGAAAGTCATCAGGAGTTACTCTGTGAAGAATTCCATGGTGACTTTCTAAAAGCCACTTGTACTTTCTTTCTCTCTCCTTTGGCTTTGTTTACTGGAAAGATGAAACACTATTCCTTGGTATTCTCTTGCGTGTAGACATGACCCTTTAATTTGTACCAATGTGAAGTTATTGGGGACTTCTGGAAAATTTTACAAAGGGATCAGCTTGGCTAGAGAATTCCAGTGGCTATTGGGCCCTTTCAAATATTTCTTTTCAGAGAGTGGACATAAAGTCATCTTAGAAGTATGATGTAATAGAAGCCTGAGGCCCAGCCACTGGCGAAGGCAAGAAGGATTAACGGAGGCCATTTTAAAAGGCAAGGGCTGCCTGAATTCCTTAATAGCAAATACAAATATAGCCATTGGGCTTTCTCTTTTGTAGCCAAACAAGATCTGATTTCACACACTGTGTCCCTGGCAGCTTTTCTGGAGATCATGGAAATGGCTAGCCAATTCCGTGGATAGTTGGATATTTAAGTGAATGGCAGGAAGATAATGGCTCTGATTACCATCTTAGGACATTTAATGAGCTGTAGTTTAAAAATAATTGTCAAATTATCTCACTGTTTGATGACCAGATTATTCAGTTAATACAAATATGACTAATCTCACAGAATTGGAGCTGTTTTTCAGTTGTCCTATATATTATTACTGTACTTTTTTGTTTCTTTTTTTTTTTTTGTCTTTGATGATTGCAATATACCAACAGAGTTAGGATTGAAGGTAGAATTGACCATTAACCACGTGACCATAACAGATGGACTCTACCAGGTACTGAAATGCATGACTTCAAGGGTAAACAGCTAGATATAATATTAACCTTCTTGAATAGTTATATTTAGTTCACTGGCCTTCTCAACATATAGCCTAACATGTTATATGGTCCAATGTTATTGTCCAAAACTTCTCCTGAAGAACTGTAGTTGATAGTTAGGGATCCAGGCAGTAGGCTAATTTCATCTAAGTCACAAAAAATTCCACTGAGATAGAGTGTCCCCTTGTCTTCATTTTACAGGACTAAAATGAAAGGTTTCAAAAAATTAATACATTTTAACCAAGGCCACAGAAAGGGCCACCCTTAGCTAGAGAGTCATGACAAATGTTACCTATTTGGTAACAGTATTTGGGTGGACATAAGTGGACATTTCTGTACCAATCAGTATGTTCTAAAGTGAAAACAGATGTCTCAAGTCTTGTCCCAGGAAGACTGAATCAAGTGACATGAGGAATTTGGAGGCAACATGGCTCTGATGAGTGGTGTGGGTACTGATGGTCGGTCACATCCAGCTCTAAGACTATAAAACATTCACTCACTCATTCCAAAGTTACCTATGGAGTAGCAATTGCCCCCGGAACTGGGGAGGCAATGCTTAGCAAAAGCAGGGATGGTGCCCACTGTGATGAAGCTTGAAGTTGAGCAGCATCTCCATAGTGGGCTGTGTGCCTCCCATTTGAGAGCAGGAAAACAATGAGCCCCACTGTTGATGTTATGATGTTCTATAAACTTACTCATTTGTTAATTCCTATGTTTGGTATATGTTTTATAAAACATTCACGAAGAGGGTATCTTACATCCAAGATTATTTTTATTGATAAGGCATGTCAATTGCTAGTCAAGAATGTCAAAAAAACAGTTGCTCTGTGGGTCTTTACTGCTAAGCTCACTGCTTTTCTGAGTTCTAACTCAAAAAGTGTGACTTTTCTGTTTCTCCTTTTCTATGTCTTCTTTGAATACTGGCCAGAATCCTAAGCATGCTTGCCCTGACATGCTGGGCTTTCTCACTATTATCCTGAGGACTGTCCCCTTTTCTACAGCTGTTTGCAGTCCTCTATTGCTGACTGCAACTCAAAAGGCAAAGGCACGCCTTTCTCTCTTCCTTTTTCCATCTCCCATTTCTTGCCAGTGGCCGGAATTTATAGCTTGCTTATTTTGTTAGTTTTCTCTCAAATTCTAATACAGTGGTCCTTAAGCTTAAAGCATCATGTCAAATAATCACAAAACTAATGTAGAACCAGAACTGCAGATTAAGGGACACCAATGCCCTGCAGTCCCTGAAGTCATGATTTGGGACCATTCTGACCTCATGTAAACATAAATCCTGAATGTTCAGGTACTGTGAGAACCCTTTACATGCTTGTATTATAGGGGTAGGACCAGCATGCTAGTATCCCAGGGGCTGCCACGCTCAGAGGGCAGGACTTAACCCAGGCGATGTTCAAATCCTCAAAGAAATAGCAGTGCGAGAAGCAGTCATGTGTCACCATCATGGTAATAGGGATCTTTTCTAACCATTGCCATTTACAGGTAAATCCTGTGTAAACCAAGGCTTTTTCTGAGATGGGCTAGAGGTTTAGGGTCAACTGTCTAGAATCAAGGAGAGAAGAGGCAGAAGTTGTCTCAAGTCAGAGCTACTGTGAGACAAATGGGTACAGGGTCTGGTCTGAATATGATCAGAATACATTACATGAAATTCTCAAAGAATCAATAAAAGTATTATTTAAAAGATGTATGAACAAATAAGATATATTTTATGTAGGGAAAACAGAATAAAAAAGTTAAATCATGATCAACTAGCACAGCATTTGAGGCCATTATTATATTAAGCAACCGTCCCTCCATCTTGCAGAGAGGAGGTGAGATATTCCACATTGGTCAGCCTGTGGGATTCTAGGATTGTGAATCATGCTCAAACCCTCAGCAAGCCCCTTTTCCTCACAGCTGTCTATCCCGCCTCTCTCACTATGAGTGTGTACACCTCATCATGGTGACCAAGGCTCTGTCTTCCCCTCTTCAGCTCGGCTCTGGGGCCTTCCTATTTTATTTCTTGCCATTGATTCTGTTCCACTTCCTCTAATGCCCAGCTTCTAAAAACTGTGGGTCATGGCTGTATAAGTGGCCACAACCGAATATGGGGGTGGGGGTCACAAAAATTTGGTAACAGTGAAAGATTTCTGAATGTAAAATTGCCAAAATTAATTTAAAAAAATCAAACACATAATGAATTCAGGGTGTTTCTGGCAACACTCACCCATGCTGCTCCCAGGACTTTACTACAGCCTTGGCTCTGAATACACAACACAAACACTTTAACTGCACATGCCATGCACTGCCAGCAAGCACTACCTGAAACACCTTGGCTCAGATTTGAGACTACTGTATGTTATGGGCTGCAGTGTTTTTATTGTAAAGATGGACTTTTAATATTTTCCTACTATTATTTCTCGGCATGTGAATGTCAAATTTATAGACCTTTGGATTGTATTGTGTTAGAATGTTTGATTTTAAAAATTGCTGTTAGATTTGCTGACTTGTGTTTCTCTAAAAAATTGTTATATGAATTTTGGCTCGGGATGAGGACAGAATTTCCAACAATTTCTAAAATGGCCCTAAACAGACTTCTGTCATTTTGTACTATGTATTTATGTGAAGTGGTGTTCTCAGCATTGACAATTATAAAATCAAAGTATTGATCAACACTGAAAATATTGAAGTTGCTTTATGTCCTACAGCATCAAATATTCAGCCAAGATTTAATTCTTTATATAAAAATAAACAAGCATACTCATCTCATTAGAATTCAAATCTACTTTCATCTTTAGAGTGGCAAAATTATACATAAAGAATTGTTTCAAGTAAATTGATTTATGATTTATTATCAGTAAATATTTGGTTTGTATATATATTTTACTTACCTATATACTTGGGGTTGCATAAAATCTTGGGTGTAAAAGGCTTATAGTGAAAAGAATTTAAGAAGCTCTGCTCCAACAGACCACAGTTCCTTTCACTTTGACTTTCACTCATGCTCCCCCATTCTCTACCCAAATAGCCCCAGCCACAGTGGCAACCATGTGCCAAATCTCCAATGGCCTTTTGTACACTGCATTGTCTTTGCATGTTTAGGTCTATATATCCCTCAGCATATAGCGGCCCCCCTACAAGGGGACCATACAGTACTCCCCCATTCCCTAGTGAACTCAAGCTAAATCTCCAGTTCTGGCCCTTGGTAGATGCTCAGTAAATATTTGTGGCATTGTTTACACAAAGACATAACATAGCCTCTTGGGCAAGTTATTGAAGGTCATGCAGTAGTTATCTGGAAGAGAACTGAACCCAGGTCAGCCTCATTCCAAAAGTCATGGTTTAATGTGCCATTAACATGTCAAAAGCCCAAATTGAGCCACTTTATCTTGGTACTATACTAGTTCCTTTAACTAGGAACTAGTTATGCAGTATGGGTCTAAGTGACAGGATGGGTTAGGGAAAAGAAATCTATGAAGGCCTAACTTTAGGGAAGCTACTCAAGTTCTCGGAGGCTCAGTTTCTACAGAATTATCATGGGATTTTTCTAGAGTGGCTACATTCTCATTTGTTCTAAAGCAACATCATAGATACAATGTAAGGTCACAGCCTTCTTCATCCTACAGCTCTGCTCTCTTTACCATTGAGTCCACTCTCTATAGTCTCACCTCCTCATCAGTTCTCATTATAATTCTTCCTCTGCTCCTACTGAGCTATTTACACTGCCCTCTCTAAGTTCACCAATGGCCTCTTAGTGACAATACTACACACTCTCTTTGTAGTCCTTATCCTCTTGACCTCTGTGGAGCAATTCATAGCATCATTTCTATGGTATCTGCTAAACATCTTTCCCTTTGTTTTAACCAAAGTTTTAGATGGTTTTCACTTCTATCTGTCTCTAGGGCTATTCCTTTTCTCAAATGCTTGTCATCCTTCACTACTCTAATCATATCCCAATGTGTCTTACAGGCTACTGTCTGCTTAGTCTGCCACCAAGCTACATGAGCTGTTTTCCCTAAATTCAAATCTATCAGCTAATTCTCCAATTATACACTTGACTATTTCCCATTGGTCACAGGATCAGAGCATATATCACTGTCCAGTTCTCACATGCCACCACTCAGGTTGCTGGAGCCTAAGACAGAGAACTTCAGAATCCTTTTGTAATGGCTAATCTTGGTTTTCAACTTGACTGGATCTGGAATCAACTAAAACGCAAACTGCTGCTTGATCAGATTAGGTGAAGCGGGAAGACCCACCCTAAATGTGGTGGCACTTTCTGGTAGCAGCCCAGATAAACAGACAGGGGAGAAGGAAAATTTGCTTTTGGCCTGCTTGCCTTCACTCTTGCTGGCGAGTTTATCTTGTTGCTTAGCATTTCTAGCTGATACTAGAACCAGCTTCTTCAGGCTTCCAACATAGACTGAAGATGATCATCTCTACAGGAATCCTTCAGAACTTCAGCACCAGATGGAATCTCTGGGACATCCAGCTTCATGTATGGAACAGCTCCCAGATTCTTGGCCTTTCCAGTGTGAGACAATCATTGTTGGGCTACTCAGACCACCATATAGTATAAGCCAACCTAATTATATATACATATACATACATATATATATATATATATATATGGAGAGAGAGAGAGAGAGAGAGAGAGTGTGTGTGTGTGTGTGTGTGTGTGTGTGTGTGTGTGTGTATGTGTTCATTCTATTTCTATTGGGTCTGTTCTTTTAGGAAGCCCAGGCTAATATTCCTTCTTACGACAACTTCCAGGTAGTTACTAACAATCAGCAAGTATCACCCTAAGATGCAACCTATTCATCCACAAAGTGACTTAAGCCTGGTATGAGCCTCATTTCCTATGCCTTCCTTCCTACCCAAGCTCTATGCTCTGAGCTTTCCTAACACACATGCTCTTTCTAGCTACTTGGCCACAGTCCTCATTGTCATGTTGTGATTATCTTCCTATCTTCCCCAGATCATTCTACAGAATCCAGAACATAGTAGATACCAAATAAATGCCTAGCTATGGAAGAATGACTAGATGAGACCCTTTAATTTTAAATAAAGTAGGTTTAGAACTTATAGCATCTGCATGGAGACAGTGCTTGGTTTACTGCCCAAAGGAAATTTTCTTAGATTCACCTGGACCCAGAATTTCACTGATGCAAGGACAGTATTAATGGTAACAAGAGTAATCATGATGACAATAGCTACTATCCAATAAACTAGTTAGGATTTTAAAAAAAAAAAAAAAAAAAAAGAACAGATCAGTCTTTAATTATACTTAAAGATAAGAGCTAAATAAAGACTATTCTGGGCATAAGGAATTCCTCTTTGATCTGCTATCCAAAATATGACAGCAGTCAAAAAAACTCTGCTGAAAGCAGCTTTAGTTCGTTTATTAACACAGAGGTCAGAGCCAAAATTAAGACTCCATTACTCATATAGATATCTGGGCTGAGCAGCAAACAAGTAATTTTTCTTGACAGCATTTTATAGTGGCTGTCTTTAAGATTATCCAAAGATATTTCTTTCTTGGTCTAATCTACATCGGTAAAGATTTTCTGTGCCTGTTATGGTTTAGGTCTCAAATTTCCCCTATTGATTTAGTGTTGAAAGATTGGTCCTAGTGCAGAAGTATTCAGAGATGGGCCTATTGAGAGCTGACTGGGTGCTAATGTCATCAGTGGGTTAGTCAATTGATAAGGTTTATCTATTGATAAGATCATAGCTAATCAATCAGAGGTGGAGCCAAGTTTGAAGTAGGTCACTGGGAGGGTACAATCCATCAAGGTGGAAAAGTCATGGCAACAGGAGCTTGAGGCAGTTGGTCACATCATCAGGAAGTAGAGAGAGAAAAATGCTGTTGCTCAGTTTGCTTTCTTTTTATTCAGTGCGGGACTCTAGCTCCTGAAATGGTGAGACCCACGTGAAGGTGTGCCTTTCCACTTCATTTAACCCAGTCTAGAAACTCCTTCACAGATGCTCAGTGGTTTGTCTCCCAGATGATTCTAGACCCTGTCAAGTCGACAACATTATTCATCATATGGGGAATGACTTTGACAGGTATATTTTGTTCCTACTCCTCTCCTCCAGCCCTCTCTGCTTCCCCACTGCCATGAAATGAGCAGCTTTGTTGCAACACATATTACCTACCATGATGGGAAGCCAAGAAACAATTTGGCCAAGTGGCATGGCATGGACTGAAATCTCTGAAACTGTACTGAAATAGAGCTTTCCTCCTTCTGAGTTGTTTAGCTCATGGATGTCATCAGATGGGTGGGGAACTAAATAACCCAAAGTCTTAAAAAATAGCTATTACATTTAGGGGAAAATCAACTTTAGGTGACAAACATTTGGGGTATGATAAGTACTAGTTATATGGTGCGCTTAGAGACTAAGATTGTATATTAGCACACTGGGCATAAGAAGACTATAGTCAGAAAACTTGTTTCCATGGTGCAATTCTGCTTGTGGATTTGGTATGAGAACCTCTTCATACAGAATGCCTCACATTTAGTTCCATGAAATTAGTATTGGAAGGCACTGACTTGAGAGGATCTAAGAAATATAGTCTTCCTGTCCTACTCTATCAGTAGACGTATGCAAAGGGGATTGCAATGAAGCCCTTTCTGACTTAGAGAAAGGAAGATTGACTATGCTTTAGGCCAGAATAGACTCAAGTATAGTATTATTATTTACATGATAAAATTCAACCCTATATGAAGGCTGGAGAGGAAAAGGCCAACTCTTAATCAATCCTTTAAATTAGCAATTTAGTTATGATGGCCATATCACACAGCCATAGGAATTTATATTTTCATTTTGTCCTAAAGAAAAACTTGACCATCTTTCTTTAATATTATCAACCTGGAAGCTTGACAGTAAGGATTAAAAATTGCTCCTTCCTTCCTACTTGGTTATTGGAAAGGCTCTGAAAGGTAATCATTCTTGTGAAGCTACACTTTACAGTCTGCATAAAAATGCCATGATTTCCTTTCCTCTCCCCAACCTAATTGAAAGTGCATAATATCACCCAGCTGGGGAAATGTAAACCGTAAACATATGCAATATATCATGCTATCACACAAAAGCTGGCTACTGTGAGGGACTGGGTAGTTGTCAGAACCCTGAGAAATCTGGAAAATGAGTTTTTTCTTTCATCTAGAATAAGAGCTTTTTGCATCTTCCTTGCACTTCCTCCCTCCAGATTTCAAGCAGTAGCAGTCAGATTAGAGCAAGGTGGGTCACCTCCTTCCTTGCATGTGCAACTCCAAGGGTCACCTAATGGTGCATATTCACTGGAGCTCTTTTTGATCAGTCTTTCAAGATAGGGCATTTTTCTTTTGGCAAGAGGTGGGGTTGGAATCATCTCTGTCCTTTCTTGCTTCAGTTGTACTGAAGGATGCTCTCACCATCTCTTTCCTTTGCTGCCAAAGCTAAAGGTCACCTCCTATCTTTCTCTCCCTCACCAAACTCCTAGTGCCAAGATCGTCTCCTTTTCTACCTCTGCTCATCCATGAATAGCTAGACAGTCAAGGTTTTCTAGAGTATAAAATCCCAATCTTATTTTTCCAAATTTCCTGGTACTTCTACAGTTATCTATAATCTACTTCAATTAAACCTATTTGAAAGTCATTTGCTCTTCTCTGACTTCTCACCTCCAAGTTTCATGCCATCTTCTTGAATAATTCTCTTATAATAGGGCTCTTAGGACAAAAGACAATATTCCTTCAAAGTTTTCATCATTACTTCTGACACCGTATTTCTGCAAAAATTGCTCCCTGGTATACTATCTGCTCTACAGTGCCTATCCATTCACGCCACCTTATAAATGGGTATGGTTTTATGTCAAAGTAGAGCACTTGTCTAGGGTGCCATGTCATTTCAGTTTTCATAGATCGAAGGGCATATTTTTATTTACTTCTGCAGTAGAGATGATTTGAAACTTACTGAATTAAAACTGCATTCATCTTTCACTAAGTCATATTACCTGTCAACTGGAGCTGGTGGATGATATGGCTTGTTGACCTTGGCATAGAGACCCTCTAAGTGGTCTCTCTCTGGAGACAGTGGACGTCCATCCCGAGGGTAACTGAGTGGTCCAACCCGAGGAGGAGATGGAGATCTAAAGACATTTGCTGATGCACATGGTTCCCGAAAGTGGTTGACTCTGGCATAATTGGGGTCCATTTCATCATCGTCCATGTCGTGCACTGATCCAATCACTCCAGTGGCATAATCAACAAGACCTCTTGTCTGCTTTTCCCTTAGCTCCTGATGTTTTGCTCCAATCCTGAAAAATACAGAAGAGAGAGCAGAGATGAATGTGAGTTTCATCTGCTGATACAATGAAATGCTCTCCTGAATCCATGTTAACTCTTGCTAGCCACTTAGCTGACACTTTCCTGTTTACTCGAGATCACACCATGCAGAAATGCCATCGGCATAAGAGGATTAATTTTATATCCATAACCTTTTTTTGTCACAGAGTCTTCACTTTGATAGCAACGCTATAGGCATTTGGGCTGATAGTCATCCCTCCATACAAAGGAGTGGTATTTGTGGAAACAGTACAGCTCTAGAGTAATACCATAAAAATCTTTCATAGGACAAGGATGTATGTGAAAGAGCCCATCAGAATCCTACACTTCTGCTGACTTCACTCTTTAGTACCCTAGAGTTTCAGTGCATTCCACTGGAGAAGGGTTTGCAAAAATTGATTTAAATATGAAAAAGAAATACAGAGGCTGTCTCATCACTAAAAGCAGTGGAATCTAGGGTAATTTATAAGAGACTCTAAGTTTTTTGGTTACACAAATGGGGATCATTGTGTCTCATTATACAAGGGCTAGGGACAGAGTAAAAATAATGAAGAAATTAATAGGCTTGTGACAGAGATGAATTGGCACATATAAGTGAATTAAACACCATTACTGGCAGAACTCCACAGTGCTAAAGCTTTAAGTGGTATTACAGAATGTTACTGCTATTCAGTGACACTACACAGACCACTGGGGATGGAGCAGAGATATACATTTAGGTGGATTCCATATCTACCTGAATTATGAGAATCTGATACTTTATCTGGAGAGCATTAGATCGGTTCTCTTCGACTCCCACTTATGTGGTAAGGTGGAAAGATCATGGGGATGTCCTATTGGACGATGGTGGTCTGGATGATGTCAAGAAGCCCTCAGCACTAATTTGAAAGGATTTAACTTTCCATTCCTGAGAAAAGAAGATGCAGAATTTATGAGATAAGAGAGTAATATGGGGGTTGGAGAGATGGCTCAGTGGTTAACAGCGTTGGCTTCTCTTGCAGAGGACCCAGGTTTGGTACTCACATGACAGCTATCAACTGTCTGGAACTCCAGTTCTAGGGGATCTGATGCCGTCTTCTAGCCTCTGCAGGCTTGCATGCATGGGTGCACTTACATTAGGGCAAAATACTCATATACGTAAAAATAAATTTAAAAATTAAAGAGTAAGATGATACTAGCTTAGGTGGCTAAAGAGAATTCAAGGAAAGATAGCAACAGAGCTGAGGTCCAGGACTCAGAGAAGATATGAGGACTACGGCTAGTGGTGAAGGATCCGCCTGGACCTGCGCACACTGACAGAAGGGCTGCGTGAGTTACAAACAGAACCCGAGGCCCCTCAGCATCATCTCCTCTTCAAACAAAACAGTTGTTTTTGTACATGGAAGCTAGTTTTATTTTACAAAACATCAAATCCTTTGTCAAAACCTTTAGAAGTCATGATCTTTCAAGGTACTTTTTCTTCTGACAGGACAGTGTTTTTATTTTGGATTTTTTAGTAGAAAGGAGAAGAAATCAGTCAAGAGAAAGAAAAAGCAACAGAATAAAACAGTAAGAAGGTACAGAGTGAAAAAGCAGCATCTGTCTTCAGGTCACACCACATGAAAATAAATGCCAGGACACATTAGTGAATATCTGTTTCGGGTAGGCCAAAAAAATGTACCTTACATATAAGTAATTGGGATGATTTATATTTTTGTATAAGGCATTGAGTCTCTAAGGGATTTTTAATTAAGATAAAAGGCAGATTACACAGTAGTGTACTCGTTAAGGGGCCTTGCCTGTCCCCTTTCAAAGCATGTTAGTCCCAGATTCACGGATGTTTGTTTTGAATATTTTTTTATAGACAAGACAACTTGCTCCATTTTCCAATGAAACAGTGTTTCCAGGGATTGTTTTGACTGCATTATTGGAGAATGCTCATTGCACTATGAGGATAGTGATGGATTTCCCCTACAAATACAGAGAAAGTCGTTGGTAAAATCAGGGGTGGGATATTGTGTGTATAAGCCCCCTTATAAGTGGGATGCCTTTAAGAGAACTCTGTCAGTAGAGCGATAAATGGCTCATGGCTTCCACATGGGGCTACACTTGTGTATTAATGGAAGAGGAAAATCCCAAACCAGATTTTCTAAATCATAGAACACTGGGATCTGTGTTTCCTGATTTCACCCTTTCCCTTTCTTAGAGGTTTTCTTATTAAGCTTGCTGAGTATGTACAGATATTCTCAGATGAAAAAAGCTCTCCGTGTGTGCCAAGCAGTATTGTATCTTGTATTTTTCCTTTCTAAAACAAAACCAAATTCCTCCTCCATCTTCTCTGCACCACTGAGGGTTGGAGTAACTAATTTCATATTAGTCACTCAGTAGGTGAAATAGTAATTTCTCTGAACCATCATTATTATGCCATATATCAGGGTATCTCCATGTGGGGGAGGACAAGGCAATCTCTGAAAGGGGGTGCATGGAGGCAGAAGAGACTCTCTCAAGAGAGTGCCAAAGAAAAAAGATTTCATTTCAGTATCTCTGACCCACCCCCATCCCCAAGTAGAATAGGAAGTCTAATTGTTTCTAGTTGTTTCCACTTGGAGGTCTCTCTACCATTGGGAACTCAACCTGTTTAAATATCGAAATTTTAGAAAGGCCTTTGCTAATATAGCCCATTTTATTTCCTGGTACTACTGGCATACCCATTCTCTTGGGCACACCACCTCTGAATTATTTAAATCTCCATTTTCTCTCTTTGAAACACTATTGTCTCTTCTTTCCATAACACTTTTTGGATGTTCCTTTTCAATTTTCATTTCCTTGGCCATAGTTAGTAACCAACTTTTGTATTTTCTAGCTCAGCACTGTCTAATTATGCTAGCCATTTTCTGTCTATGCTCTATACATTTACATTTAAGTTAATTAAATAAATGCATTTTTTCAGTCTCATAAAACACATTCAAGTGTTTAATAGCTACATGTAGCCAGTGACCACTGAATTGGTAGTGAAGATGTCGACTAACTCCATGATTGCAAGAAGTCCCATTGGACTGTGTGAGTCTAAATTTTTCGGAGAGTTTTGGCATATCACGTTATCCCACTCTCACCTGTACCAGAGAAGCTGCTACAATAATCTTCTTTAAAGAGCTTTTCCATTGCATCAGTCAGGTCAAGAATCTCTGCCCTGGAGATTATCATAAATGACTAAGTGAGAGCCTGGTTACCTCACTATTCTCACTGAAACTCTACCTGAGCAAATGATCAAGAAATAGGGAAGAAAATTAACCTAAAATGGAGTTAGAAAATGGCTACAACCCTACACTTTGCACTGAAACTGAGACCCATGTAAAAATGGGGATTATGCCTAGAGCTAATACATGTTTACATTTCTAGGAGGGCACACATTTCCCTGAAGTAAAGGAAAAAGTCTGCAAGAGTATAGTCAGCATACTTTTACTCAGAAAAAAGAGTCTGAGAACAGGAAAGGATGCTGGGATTGTGGGTAGGTCTTTTTGAAGACCCGGCTTCAGAGTGGAGAAGTGGGGCTGGAAGAGCTAAATGCCTTGTGATGAGTCCCCTGTCTGTGAGTAAACGTCATGGAGATGAAATGGGGAGAAAAAGAAGGAGCAAACTGTATTGTATTTGGAAGGTGTGAGAGTAGAGATAAACCCAGACTCATCAAAATAAAGCCAATCATTGAGGAGACCTCATGGAAAAGCAGGTTCATCTGTTGTCATAACCTTCTCCCCTGAATGGAAGACCATAGAAAATAAACTCCTAGGACAGTGACATAGCGAACCGGGAAAGGAAATTAATTTGAAAGAACAAAGAATTGAAGCTATTGGTGACCTTACATTACTATTCCCGTATTACTTAATATGATGTTTTAGCATACATTTTTCTTTAGATTTCAAACATTGTAGGTCAGGAAGCATATTTAATTGGTCATACAAATATCTGAAAATTAAACTGAGTAAAAGAGAAAACAGAGCTCAGTGCATGTAATAAACTTAAGTATTATTTCAAGAAGGAGAAAAACAAAGTCATCTGAAATTCCGGCAGATTCATGGTGGTCTCAATATGAACAAAGACAAAAGGAAAACACTCTGAGACACTTAAAAACACAAAGGGAATATTGTACTTGCAGAGAGTCATCTTGAAAAACTACTTAATTTAAAAAGTAGCAGTATTAGCTACTTTTTGTATTCTCTGACAAAATTCCTAACAAAAAACAACTTAAGGGAGGAACGTTTTATTTTGGCTTGCAGTTGGAGGGGATACAGCCCATCATTGTGGGGAAGGTGGGGGCATGAAGTAGCTGTATTCACAATCAGGATGCAGAGAGCAGATGGGAAGTAGAACCAGGCTCTAAATCCTTAAGCCTGGCCCTAGTGAAGCACTTTCTCTAGCAAAGTTCCACTTCTTAAAGGTTTCGTAAATCTTCCAAAACAGTGTCACTAGCTGGGGATCAAGTGTTCAAACACATGAGTTATTGGGGGCATTTTGACATTCAAACCATGAGAGCAGATAACCAAGAATTGAATCAAAATGAAGAAATCAGCCTGGTTCCTCTTGTCTGAAGGTACTCTCAAATTTGTGTGTTACAGGGTAATTGGCGTTGTGTTGGTGTCAAAGGATGGGGTCTTCTGGAAGAGGCTGAATTCCCCAACCTCCATTACTGTGAGAAAGTAAGTTTCTGTATTGCCTGCATGTAGGTAAGTGCACCTGCGTCATGCAATGCCCACAGAGGTCAGAAGAGGCTGTTGGATCCCCTGCAACTGGAATTATGGACAGTTGTTAGCTGCCATGTGGGTGCTGGAATTCGAACCTGGGTCTTCTGCAAGAACCAGTGTTCTTAACCATTGAGCCATCTCTCCAGCCCTTATTATTTTTTATTTTATGTGTATGTGTGTATTGCCTGCATGTAGGTAAGTGCACCCATGTCATGTAATGCCCACAGAGGATAGAAGAGGCTGTCAGATCCCCTGGAACTGGAGTTATGGACAGTTGTTAGCTGCCCTGTGGGTGCTGGGATTCGAACCTGGGTCTTCTGCAAGAACAACCAGTGTTCTTAACTGCTGAGCCATCTCTCCAGCCCCAAATTACTTAATTTTTAAGTGTCTTGTTATAACAGCAAAGTTGGTCAAAACAATGGTAAAGCTGTTGAATGAAAAGTCTAGAGGTGAACAATACATTCACTTACAGGTAGATGTGGGGAAAAACATCTGTGGGAATAGCAATGACAGGAAAATGTAAATATTATATGTGCTGCCAATATTTAGATATCATCACTAATGAAAATGAGAAGGTATTGAGGAGGTGAGTTAGGAGACTATGCTGGGCTGTTTATTTCCTCACCATCCAAAGCAGGCTTCAGTAGTTACTGTTTACAGTTGATAAATCAAGAAACAGATCTGAATATAGTAAACATAATTACAAAGAAACCACTAAAAGAGCAAATTATCAGCAAGGGGAAAATAAACAAAGCAAAACACAACCATGGAGCAGAAAATAGAAAACAAAAGAAGCATTAGAAAAGAAAGCCAGAGGGACTGGAGAGATGGCTCAGTGGTTCAGAGTACTGGCTGCTCGTCCAGTGGATCTGAGTTTGGTTCTCAGTACCCACATAGAGGCTGACAACCATGTATAACTCCAGTTCCAGGGGATCTGACACCCTTTTATGGCCTCTGCAGGCACTGCACAGCATGGGTGCACTTATCTACATGCAGACAAAAAATACTCATACACATGAAATAAATATTAAAAAATAAAATAGCAAACTAAGTTGATTGAATTTGTTTTATGACAATAAATGTAAATGTAAAGGATTTAAAATATGACCCCAAAACACTGAGTGCTATTGTACCAGGGAAAACTTCGGAATAACCTGAATATGTTTTGATAAGGGACAATGAAAGAAGTACTTTCAACTGCAAAAAGAAAAAGAGTAGGGTCATAGTGTTCCTATTCCAAAGGAAAATAAGACATACATACAGGTACACACAGAGGTATATGCGATATTTGTAAATTATCCATAGATGTCCTTGTATGGAAATGGTTGTCAGGATGTACAGAAAGTCCATAGCAGTAGTTATGGACTACTCTAGAGAGTGGTTGCTTTTAGAAGTGTGGTTTCTTTTTTCGCTGAAGGTTTTTTTTTTATTTCTAATTATGTATATATGGATATGTCTGTGCACAGGAGTGGAGGTGTCCTCAGAAGTCATACGTATCAGATCCCCCAGGAGCTGGGGTTACAGGCAGTTGTGAGCCACCTGATGTGGTTGCTGTGAATTTAATTTGGGTTCTCCAGAAGAGCAATATGGGCTTCTTAATTGCTGAACCATCTCTTCAGCCTTAGAAGTACATCTTAAAAAATTATTTATTACTTTTATTTTATGTGTATGAGTGTATTGTCTGTATGAATAGAAGAGCACCTGTGTTGCAGGTCCTCTGCAAGAGCAGCCAGTGCTCTTAACCACTTAGCCATCCCTCCAGCCCTAGAAGTACATCTTATTGGAGGCTTTTTGCTTTATGTTTTGAAATCTATATTTATTTAAATATTTAAAATATAAAAATGTATCTAACAACCGTAAGTCTTCAATGAATCAAAACTTAAAAACAAGAACTATTACTCTGCACCAGTGGACCTTACTTATTTTGCAAACCATATTTTTTTTGTGATTCCACTGTCTACTCAGTTATATTTTTATTCAAATTATTGTTCATTGTAGTTGTGTTTGGTCTTTTCAGATCCAACTACTTCTATGAAGGGTATTCATTTTCCATTAGTCAAGTGTTCAGCTCTTAATCTTTTCCATCATAGGACTAAACTTGTTGATACCTGGATTGTCTTCTCTTCAGCTGATATAGCCAGCAAATCTTTTATTTATCTGAAATATTACAGTTATACAGCTCTTTAATCCATTGATTTTTTTTATGAATTTCTGTGTCTCTGTTTCATTTCATAATAAGATAAAATTAATAAGGACAGAGATAACAGCATTTACCCCACACGAGCTTTTAGGAATTAGGCACATTTGTATTACATAAGCCTTGTAGAAATTTTCCCATAACTTTTACTAAACGGCTTTCATAGATGGGTGGTGAGTGGATTACTCAAACCAATCTACTTCCACGTGTCATGTTTATACCCCAGCACTGGAAGACACTGCTTGCCCATGCCCTTTCCTTATGCCCTTCGTTCTGACTGGAGAACACTGTCTTATTTCCACATGTTGGAACAAGACTGCAAAAACAAAACAAAATGAACACTTTTATTGATTCCTTCTTGACATTCTGCTTCCCTAACTGGAATACAAGCTATTCTGTGCCATCTGAGTATCTTTTCTGCTAAAATCTGACTGTTAATGAAGTCAATATTTGCTGCAATTATACCATATATAAGAAAGAAAAACAGAGTCACACTTTGTCCCTGGTTCAACCTATAGAGGAGACATAAGAACACATGATTCAGTGGCAAGGAGGCTGCTGTTTGAACATGGCGTGGGGGTCAATCCTGCAGGGAAGAATTATAAAGCAAGGCCATGTGGTCTAAGTTCTGAATTTGTGTTATATGTCATTTTTTATCTGAATTGTGGAAATGGTATGAGGTGCTTTAGTCAGAGGGCGGGACACATGTGGACAGGCAAGCACATGCAAAGTTTACTCAGTGCTGGGTTATAAATGTGATATGGAAAGTGTCTGATTTGAGTTCTCGCATTTTCAGCTCCTCTACAAAAGGGACACTTCAGTAAAGGTTATTAAGTATTAGACATGTATGTTTAATACTTAAAAATGTTGGCAAACTAAATCTTATTATACTTTCTGTTAGTTTACCTGTATTATAAAATGAAACAAAGACAGAAATTTAACAAAACAAAGCCTCACACTAAAAAGCTCTTACAAACAACAATATTTATAAAAAAGACAGAATTCGAGAGACAGAGCTTTACCGCATACCTCAGGAGGTCTCTGTATTCATTCATTTTCTGTTACAACCATGAAATACACGAGGCAGTTCAGATTTAAAGAAAAGAGGCTAATATAGCTTGGGTTCTGGATGCTAAAAGTCATAGTAGTGTGGTATAGGTTCTAATGGAGGACACCTTAGAGTCTTCATCTCAGGGAATAGGAGGAGCATGTGTGACACATCACTTAAGAAAACAGGAAGACAAAGAGGCTTGAATTTTACAGTCCCTTCTGAGGTTCCCCACTGGACTTAGGGACCTTCCATCAGACTCTACCTCATAAAGATCCATTGTCCAACACTGTCATGCTTAGGACCAAGCTTCTGATACATGAAGCCTTGAGGGACACACTCAACTGTGTTCAAATCATAGCAATCTCCATGAGTATCTTCTTTCTTCCACATTAAGAATTCTGCTACTTCAGAAAACAGATGCCAATAGAAGTAAATATCTTATGATTATAACTAGCTTTATGCTATCCTTCCATTCCTAAATTAAAAAAAATATTTATTAGCATGAGTGTATTGCCTGCATGTATATGAGTGCACCATGTAATGTAATGCCACAGAAGGCAGAAGAGGGAATTGGATCCCCCGGAACTGAAATTAAGGACAGTTCATAGCAACCACGTGGGTGCTGGGAATCAAACCCGGGTCTTCTGCAAGAACAGTCAGTCCTCTTAGGAACTGAAGTTAAGGATGGTTCATAGCTGACATGTGGGTGTTGGGAATCGAACCTGGTCCTCTACAAGAGCAGTTAGTCCTCTTATCTGTTGAGACATCTCTCCAGTCTACCCCCGTTCCTGAATTTGTACTATACCTACACTGTAAAAGCACATTCTGTTCACTTATCTTTACTATGTAAAGATAAGTATGTTTAATAAAGACCGACAATCCTTAGACTCATGGATATTCAGTCATCTGGTAGACTCCTTGAGAAGAATGCACTGGGGCATCATTTCTTCAGCTGATGAAAAGTATGCCTTTCCTATCTGAAAGCTGGTTTCACTAGAGCATAATATTGGCTCATACTCTTTCCTTGAGAACAAACATGTGATTTCATTTTCACACGACATTGTTGCTGTTGAAAAGTTGGATGATACCAAACCCAGTTTTTCCTGTATGTTACTAATAAATACCTTGCTTTCCTTGCTTATTTAGTTGAAATATTTATTTGCTTTCTGTTCTAGCTTGTTTCTCCATTGCTGTGACAAAACACTCTGGCCAGTACCCACTTGGGGAGGAAAGGGTTTATTTGTCTTACATCTCCCAGGTCACAGTTCATTAGGGAGCCCAAGGTAGGAACTCAGGACAGGAACCTGGAGGCAGGAGCTGGAACACAGGCCATGGAGGAACACTGCTGACTGGCTTGCTCCCCTGGCCCCTGCTCAGCCTGCTTTCTTATGCAACACAGGCCCACCTGCCCAGGGGTGGCACCACCCACAGTGGACTGGGTCCTCCCACATCACTCATCAAGAAGATGCCCCTCAGACATGGCCATCGGCCAGTCCTATGGAGGAAGTTCCCCAAATGTAGCTCCCTCAACCCAGGTGTGTCAAGTCAACACTAAAGCTATCCAGCACAATTGACCCCTTGTCAACTTGACACACAAACACATTACTATTAAACAATAACCTTTCCGAGGAAATCTTATCCCAAAGATATGATGCTAATACTACAACATAAGACAGTACAACCTTAAAAGCCCGACAGTCCTTAAAAAAATACAAACACTTAAAAGTCCACAGTCTGTTTTAAAAGTCTCTTAACTATGGGTGGGCTTTTGTAAAATCCAAAACAAGTACTGTCTTATTTCAAAGGGAAGAATAGGGCACACCTAAGCAAAACCAAAGGCCAGCAAAGTAGCTCGAGGCTGGACATCTGGGATTCACTCATGATCTTCTGGGCTCCAAAGGGTTCTGGCAGCTCCACGTCAATGACTCTGCTGTCCACAGCACACAGAGGTCCTCTTGCAGACCCAGGCCAGCTCCATTCCACACCTACCACTGTCCTTGGTGGTCGTCTCCATGACCCCTTCAATCCTGGGGTCTTCACTGCAACTGAAGCTGCACTTTAACCTATGGCCCTTCCTGGTCTCTTAGAGTGCCAAGCCTCAGCTGCTCTTTGTGACCCTTTCACGCTTTCAACACCAGAATCATTCAGGAGACTCTTACACATTATCAAGTCCTTTTAGCTAGAGATGGAAGTTTGGGTCCCATCTGTGTGCTGACCCTGAGGAAATACCTCCCCCCGCCCCTGAAGATTTCACCACAAGGATGCTGGTCTCTTGTTACTTATAGCTGATTTTTCCAGCCCCAGATAACCAGCATCAATTGTCCAAGTAAAACAAAGGTTTTACTTCAGGTTCTGGTCTCTTCTTAATCACAGCTGATTCTTCAACCCCAGCTGACCACAGATTCTCAATTCAAAACATCACACAAACAGCCCTGATAGTCTCTGCTTCCCTTTGAAGCTTCGTGAGGCCACCATTGTTCACAATTCTTTCAGCATAACTGTTCCAAGCTCCACAGCAACAAAATCTAAGCACTCAATAGCCTTTCCAGCCCAAAGTTCCAAATGCTTCTACAATCCTCCTTAAAACACAAAGGTCCGGTCCATCATAGTAATACCCAACTCCTGGTACCAATTTCTGTTCTAGCTTGTTTCTCCATTGCTGTGACAAAACACTCTGGCCACTACCAACTTGGGGAGGAAAGGATTTATTTGTCTTACATCTCCCAGGTCACAGTTCATCAGGGGGCCCAAGGTAGGAACTCAGGCAAGAACCTGGAAGCAGAAGCTGGAGTACAGGCCGTGGACCACTGCTGCTTATTGACTTGCTCCTCTGGCCCCTGCTCAGCCTGCTTTCTTATGCAACACAGGTCCACTTGCCCAGGGGTGGCACCACCCACAGTGGGCTGGGCCCTCCCACATCACTCATCAATCAAGAAGATGCCCCACAACAACTTATAAGCCTGAGAGGCTGGGAGAGCAGGCAGTACTTCCCCCAGACTCTACAACTGCCCCAGCCCACTGGAAAGGAAAGACTGAAAAGAGAAAGGTCTTTAGAGATCTGAGAAAAGGTAGAAAAATCAACAGACATGGCCACAGGCCAGTCCTATGGAGGCAATTCCCCAATTGAGGCTCCCTCAACGCAGGTATGTCAAGTTGACGCTAAAGCAATCCAGCACACTCTCCTTTAAGGTTCAATTATCTTACTAGGAAGCTGAATCTGTATTGATAGCTCTTTTAATATATACTTCAAAGTATATATTTTAACATCAAAAAAGTCTTATAGTTTTATTAACACTAATATAGGATACAATTGAATATAAAAATCATTTGCATTTCTACATACTGAGTGAAAAATTAGATAAGACAACAATATTATTTAAGATAACTCAATACTGTTATAATGTCAATTCACCTATATTTTCTCATAGATTAGATACCATTCTGGGATATATTTCAAGTTGTATCACATCAAATGCATGTAATATCTGATTATCTTACTTTAGTGATTCTAAGAAAACTTTATTGTAAAGTTCCATGATCAACTTTTAATTTAGTTATTCCTTCCCTTAACAAGTTTTGCTGAAATGTTTCATTAGAGGTTAAAAAATGGTCATTTTGGAAGACTGTTATTTCTTATATTTATAACCTGGAGCTCTTCTTTACGAACAGCTTTCCCTTGACAGTTTTTGGGATTTTGATTTTAGTGAAATAGTGCAGGGAAGTCAGCATAAATGCTTAATTTCCAGATTGAGGAGTTAGTGCCCTAGATACTTCCAAAGGAGATAAATGAGTCATTAGAGATTTTTTTTCCCTGGGTCTTCTGTTAAAACGGTTATGAAATTAGTATAAACTTATTTTTAAGTAAGCCCATGATATAAAAACATGGCATATTTAGGGGTTTTAGTTGCTTGTGTTCCTTACTCCCTTCTGTTGCACATGGTGCCCATATTTGGTCAACAGAGACCGCTTTGTGTCAGCTGCTTTGTCCTTGTGACTTGATTCATTTGTCTGGATAGCTCCTTATCTATCTGACAAACAAGTGGCCTCAGGTTCACATCAAATCTTATGTCTCTAATTTGGAAGAAGTCGTTCTTCCAAGGACCTTTTCTTTTCGGTGAGGAATCGTGGTTAGAGTTCAGTGTTAACTCAGGCCTGCTCACTGCCCAGGCTTTTCTATGGATGAATATGGGAAGAGCACATTTATTTATATTTATTTTTATTAATTTTTAGTAGGCATACAAAATAATGAGTTTTTATGACATTTTAATACTTGAATAGCATTGTACTTCACTTCTACTCATCACCCTATCACCTTTGACTGTCCCTTTGTTACCCCCTCCATGTCCTTCATATATATATGTGTGTGTGTATGTATGCACACACACATTATATATACACACATACACAAATGATTCTTTTATAAGAAAAACTTTCCCTCAACAGTTTTACAGTTTTGATTTTATTAAAACTCTCAGTGCAGTGAAATCAGCATTATATATATATATATAATACATATTTTATATATATAGTCTACCTCTCTATATAGAAGATAGTATAAATTTAATTTCTCTTTTTTCTTCCAATCTTCTCTCTTGTTTTCCCTTAAACTCTCTTTATAATTTTTACTCCTCACAAACTATTTCCTATTCACCATTTATGTGTTACGTGTGTGTGTGTTCTTATTATAAAGCCTAGTGTGGTGGTTTGAATGAGAAATGTTCCCTATAGGCTCAAGTATTTTCATAATTGGTCCCCAGTTGGTGGTACTGTTTGGGGATGTTTAGGAGGTGCAGTCTTGAGAGAGGAAGGTATGTTATCGGGGGCAGACTTTGAAAGTTCATATCCTCATCCCACTTCCAATTCTCCCTCTCTGCCTTGTGTTTGCAGTTGCAGATGTGTTCTCTCTTCGTGCTTTAGCTGCCACTATGGAGGCTTAGTCTTCTGGAATGTAAGCCAAAGTAAACTCTTTCATAAGTTACTTTTGGTTATGGTGTTCTATCACAGCATCAGAGAAGTAATTAATACACCTACATTGTACATGTGAGACAAAACATGATATTGATCTTTCTGAGTTTGGCTTATTGCACTTAATACAATGATCTCCATCCATTTCCATCTATTTTCATGTAAATGACATCATTTCATTCTTCTCGATGGCAGAATAAAAATCCATCATGTAAATATGTCACACTTTATTCATTCATCTGATGATGGGCATCTAAGCTGGTTCTATGCCTTAGGTATTAAGAATAGTGCTACAGTAAATATGTACCTGTAAATATCTCTTTGTGGTATACTGATTTAGATTCCTGTGGGTATAGACCCAGGAATGGTATAACTTGCTCACATGGTAGATTTATTTTTAGTTTTTTTTGAGGCATCTCCACATTGACTACCATTGTGGCTGGAAGCACGTAGTTGAAAAACAATCATATTTGTATTGATAATTCTGATCCAAACTCAACATTGTAGAAATCTTACTTAACTTTAAATAGAAACTTATAGTGCTTCTAAAAATGAAAATCTTGATTCTTTATATTGATATAATCATGTGCTTATTATATATGTAATTAAAATATATATGATTTTTAAATAACAATACTAATATTACCATTTCAATCTGATATTGTAGACTGGTTGGTTTATCAATAACAGTAACTTAATTCCCATAGTGCTACAGGTTGAAGTCAGAGAGCAGGGTCAGGTTTTAGGAAGGAGTCTGTTCTCAGACATAGACTATTGACTTCTTGTTGTGTCCCTTGCCTTAAGAAGAGGCAAGGCAGCCCTGGGGTCTCTTCTAAAAGCATTGATCTCATTTGTAAAGATGTTGACAATCACCTCCCCAAAGTTCTACCTCCTATTAATATCATACTGCCAACTAGGTTTCAATGTATGAATTTTATGAAATGGTACCTAAACATTCAGACCATAGCAATTACCACTGAACCATTAAAGTTTAAGATGTCTTCTTAGCTCTATTTTCTGTTAGACTATCATGATATATATGCATATATATATATGTATATACACATTCACACACATATACCACAGATACACACAAAGTTTTATATGTGTGTATCTGTAGTATATGTGTGTGAATGCACATGCCGGTGTGGGTACACTTACCTATGTTCTTGCAGAGGTCAGTGATGGGTATTGTTCTGTATCGTGTTCCAGCTTATTTTTTGAGACAAGACTTCTCCCTGAACCTGGAGGTCATGATTAGCTAGATTGGTAGGCCAGTGAGCTGCAGGGATCTGCTTTGTCTCCCTGCCCCGCCCCCCCAGCACTGGAATTACAGACGCATGCTGCCAGGCCCAGTTTTCACTTGGATTCTAAGAATCCAAACTTAGGTCCTTATACTTTCATAGCCAGCACTTTACCAACTGAGCCACCTCTCAACCTGATATGTATGTTTTTATTAATATTTTTGTTATTAGTCTTATTTTTTATATGTATGAGTGCATTGCCTGCATGTATGCAAGTGTAACCCCTGTTGAGCAATACCCACGGGGTTCAGAAGAGGGCCTCAGATCCCCTGGAACTGGAGTTACAGATGGTTGTCAGCTTCTGTGTGGGTTCAGGGAACCAAAACCAGGTCCTCTGCAAGAGCAACCAGTGCTCTTAACCACTGAGTCATCTCCCCAGCCCCATGTTTAAAAATCCAGTATAACAAAGTAAGTTATATAGCTGTCATGTCTATTTTGTACATCCTGAATAGTGTGACTATATTTGTTTTTTTAAGAAGCCATGTTCATATATTCATATCCCCTTTTTGTTGGCATACAATACATATTTTTCTATACCTTGCTTTTCACATAGATAGTCAGAAGAGTACTTCATATTAGCAAACAGAAATTTGTTCCTTTTTTAAAAGAAAAAGTTTATGCATGGACATGCTTTTATTTATTAAATGAGTCATATATTCTTGAACATTGGGTGTTTCAATTTTTTACTAGTATAGACATAACTTCAGAGACATTGTGGGTTCATTTCCAGACCACTGCAATAAAGTGAATATCACAATAAAATGAGTCATGAATTTTTTCATTTCCCAGTGCATATAAAAATTATGCTTATACTGTGGCATAGTCTATTATGTGTATAGTATTTTGTCTAAAAATCCTATTGCTAAAAAATTCTAATGGTCATCTGAAATGTTGGAAATCTGGTAACATCATACTTTCTTAACAAGGGTTGCCACAAACCTTTAATTTGCAAAATAAAAATGCAATATTTGCAAAGCACAATAAGGTTAACGGGAGGAGGTGCCCTCATAGATATTGCTGCAAGGAGAAATCTTGTGCAAAAATGAGCCTATATTTTTACTACTGTGGCTTTGGAATAAATTCATAGAAGTAGGATTGCTGGGTCAAAGAATAACACACATATCCTTTCTTCCAGATTGCAATAAATTTCCTTCCATATTTATTTTATTTTGCGATGCCACCTGCATTATAAGAGGATGACTGTCTCTCTAGTCTCACCATCAGAGTGCATTGTCGAACTCTGTGAAATTTGATAAACATAGGTGAGAAGTCATGTTTCCGTGAGGTTTTAATTAGCCAGGTTCTTATTATGTGATGCTGAGTATCTTTTCATATACTTAGGGGCCATTTTCATTTCCTCTTCCATGAGCTGTCCATATCTTTAGCTGATTTCTCTATCAGATTACTGGGTATTTTTCCCTTTGATTTTTTTCGAAGAACTTTGTATAATAGTGATATGAACACTTGGTGATATAAGTCACCTATTTTTTTCCCCAAGTCTCCCATTTGCCTTTTCTGATTTCAGTGAAAACCACCATTCAGCAGCATTCCACTCTTCATACTCCCTCTTCTATGCCTCTATAACATGCTGGCACTTCTGCGAACCATTCTTGGTTAATGTTGTTACATGCAGTTTTGACTGTCCCAACCAGTGCTAAGGAGCTCTAGATACTGCTTGTTGATGCTCTGTGAGGGAAAACAACAGAGTGGAGATAAATAGAAAACAAGAACATTTGCTTTCTACAGTGGTGACAGTATTTGAGGTCACTAAAGGATTTTTAGGGGAGGGCCATAGGGTAAAAGCAGTAGTATCATTAAAAGAAATTATAAACTACCTGCTGCACAGCTTTCTTTTTTGACAGTGGAGATAATGCGCCTGACTCTCATTTCTGCTCTTATAACAGAAGCTGCAATTAGGTCACTACAATTATCCTTTGTTCCAGAGAACAGGCTGAGTCTCTTCAGCTTTTCCTTATCAATATGGTTTCAAAGCTGAAAGCTATACCTGGTCATGAACAATTACAGCTTTTGATTATTACTGTCAAAATTATTATTATACCGACCAGCCAATACCATCTTTGCGATCAATGTCTCATCTTTTCAACAAAGGTGTTTTAATTGCATTAATATTTTCCAGCATTTTCTCATTCCTGCCTGGGCATCTATAATTATTTTCTAAATGATATCCTTTTGTATCATTCATTTTTCTTCTTAGTCTAAACCAGATCTGATGTGGTAAAAGAATTTAACTGAGAGGATAATTTATCACTTTTCTTATAATAAATAAGTATATTTCTGTACAGCAATTTAATATTTTTATAACACTGACATGAAAATTAGTTAACATTGTTAATGTAATCTTTTAAGTAGATTTTTCATCCTGTTGTTTTCTTTGCATATACAAACAACACATTGAGTCCTTTCTGGTTTGTATAATCCAATACTTAGAAATGTGTGTGTGTGTGTGTGTGTGTGTGTGTGTGTGTGTGTGTGTGGTGTGTGTGTGTGTGTATGGTCAGGCATGCAGGATGCCAGGGTATTCTTCTCTATCACTTTCTACCTGTTTTCTTTGGAAACAGGGTTATTCACTGAGCCTGGAGCTAGGCTGGTCCCAGCAAATTGCATCTGAGAGCACTGGGGTTACAGGTGCATGCACAGCCATACCTAACCTTTATGTGCATTCCAGGGATCTGAACTCAGGTCCTCACATTTGCACAGCAAACACTGGGATCTGCTGAGCCATGTCCTCAGCCTCAGATATCATTCTGAAAAGTCTCATGGGTTGTCAAGGCTCAGGAGGCAGAAAACAGTCTAATTAAGAAGGATCCTGATTGGTTAACTGGTTCTTGCCCAGATGACATCATCAAAAGATTTCTATATCCCAGAGAGCCCCAAACCAACCAAATCTGCTGTAGGGAATGATTGCTATCAATTACATAGTCTAAAATCTTGATAGTTACTGACAATTCTTAAGTTGTCTTTTTTTTATAATTTCAAATGTAAAGATTATTTATTACTTCCAACAGCTACTAAATACCACAATTTCAAGAGAATTATCATGCTTCTAGGTTCTCCTGTTACTGCAGCTTACATTTCCCTAAATCTATACCTTTCCCAGACCCATTAAACTTTCCCCATTGCTAATGCATTGAGTTCCTGTAATTTGTATTCTCATAATGTGGATAAATTTCTCAGAAATGCTTAGTAAACATCTCTAGCTTTCCTTGGAAAATTAACTTCAAAGTGGGATGGGGGTGGAGGGAAGCAACCTACAGATTTCTTATAATATTCTCTAATAGTGCATGATTCCCTTATAGTAATCCTATAGACTGTACCCCTACAAACGGTGTCATTAAGCACTGATGACATTAAAAGATGCCCCCAGGCTGTGGGCCAAAGTAACACCAAAAAAAGAGCTATAAGAATCTGCCCTTGGGCAAGCTCTGCTGCTTGAATAAAATTCATAAGTTGTTGATGTGATTTATTCTTATTGTTATTGACATCTGCACATGGCAAGAGATGGCCTCTATTTTTCATAATCCCCTAGTTTGTATGTGGCCATTATTTGTAGCACCATGAGAAGCAGAATGGAAAATAAGGGCTTTTTTTGTATTAAAATTTTTTTGAATACAGCACTTTTTAGTCCTAGGAACTTCCAGGGGTTCTATTTCAAAAGAAATAACACACTTTGACATGGTGGTACTGCTATCATATGGAAACGGATGAAGATAATTCCCTGGTGTTGAATGTTTGGGGTATTGTAGGTCTACACAAACTTCCTAGGGAGGAAACAGGAAAAATTCAGAGAATAAAAGGAAACTAGCTTCCTTTCCTTTCCTTTCCTTTTAAGCCCCCTTTTTCCTCTAGTTTGTCACCTGGAATTCACACCTGGTCAGGGCTCTCCTGGACATTTTCTGACCTTTGTCTCTAAACATTTACTCACAAAAAAATGTGCTGAAGCATGGGAATGTGGTCATCCACACAGCATGTGATATTCTGTTTCCTGTTTTCTGAGATGCGAACACCAGACTTCCCAAGTCCCTGAACACTCATCCCCACGTTCCTCAGAACATCTTTAAACAAACTTTGGGTTTAGGAAGACATTTAGAGATAGCATTAGCCTCCACCAGGGCTAGCAAACCTGCCTTAGGTAGGCAACACAGCTGTACTCAATAGAGTAAGGTGACACAGACATAAGAGATGTTAAGGAGGCCAGAAAAATGTTTCATTTGATCACAGTATTTTCTGTGGTTTGTATTAGAAACTGTCATTTAAGGTATGATTTTATCCTAGGGAAATAATACTGACATACTCCACAAAAGTGAAGCCTGTTAACTATTTTCCACTCCAGTGTTTGCTATGTGCTAAGAATTTGCTAGCCTAGATGAAAAGGACAGGGACACAACTACCAGGTGGATGGAGAACCACAGGCACTGTAGAACCCTGAGGCCCTCTTCATTCACCTGCTACCCCCGAATCCCTCCAGACCCCGACTAATTGCTCTTTTAGCTTCTGTAAAATGCTTGGCTGCTTCTTTAGACATGCCTAGACATACCCTGGCATGCCCTGACCCCCGCCTGCTATTCCCCAGCCCCCTTCCAGGAAACTATAGATTAAGCAAGCCCGCGCATCGGAGACTCCTGGCCCCACAGGTAACAGTCAGCACATTCCACAGCCCTGAGAATAGCACCTACCAATAAGAAACTTTCAGGGCTGCATCTTATACATCCAATTGGTTTAAAATTATGTTGGCGCGCACGGGCTTCTTGAACCAACCAAAATGTATCTTCGGTATCCCTCCCCTTCTTTGTCTAAAATCTATAAAAGGCTCCACTCTCCCTTACTCTGGGCTCTCAGCACAGATCCGTTGAGTTGGTGAGGTCTGAGAGCCCGAGCTTAAGCCCGAATAAACCATAAACCTTTGCTTTTGCATTTTGGTGTGTTGGGTCCTCTGTGGTCTTTTTGGGGTCCAGTGGATGAGGTACAACAGCACGTCCATCATAAGCATAAACTAAGGCTCCCAACTCCTCCTGATAGAGTCTTTGTTACCAAGGATCTAAGCCCAAGGGGTATGGCTTGGCTACTGAGTTCTCTTCTCTGTGACACATGCATTCACTGAGGACAGACCATAGAGAAAGTCAATAGCTACTCAAAAAGTCAATGTAAGCCATTAGAGACAGTCTAATAAGCTAATCTAGACTTGTCTTCTGTGTCTCTGACAAATCTACCAAAGAGCTGGTTGGACTCCTGATCATTGTGTCTGAGACCTGCAGACTACCCTGACAAGTATACCTGTCACGACTCACAAGAATCTTCTTTTTGCAACATATGGAGACTATCACAGAGTTCCACAACTAGTCACACACAGAGAAGAAGTGTCTGTGAGACACCCAGCCCTAAGTGGCACATCTACAGTGGAACCTCTACACCTAAGGCTCACAGAACATAGTGGAACAGGAGCAGAGAGAGCACTAATGCATCTTTCATCTCTCACCAATGAAGCTTCTTCATGCAACAGAGGGCAATGAACACAGAAGTCCACAACTGGCCAAAGTATAGAAAATAAGAGACTGTAGAATGCATGTTCTTCGATAGAACTCCTTTTTTAAACCTCATCCACCTAGGGCTCAGGGACCATTGTGGAAGAGGGACAGATTGTAAGAGCCAGAGGTGGTGGATAACCATAAAGAAACAGACTTCCAGGTTTGGGGGAACCTCTCATATGAACTTATAGCAATGGTGACAGCATGCAACAAGCCCCATGCAAACTCAATCAGACAAAAACTCAGCATAGAACTGGGGAAATGGGCAAGAGTCACCAACATTAACCAAGAACTACTGGCAGTTGATCACTGTGGAAGAGTTGGTCATCTTTAAGTGAGTGACACTAGAGAGGCTGACTAGGCTTTAGTGGGTGAATGCGCATGGAGGGACACCTGGGGACACAAACTTGATAGGCTTTAACATATATGACAGAATACATGAAATCTGGTGGGGCAGGTATTTGGGGTGTGGCTGGAGAGGGGTCTAAATATCATTAAGGTGGACTGTATGAAATGCATAATGGTTAGGTTCCTGGCAGGCTCCTAAAATGGTGGGTGCAGCTCTCAAAATTCTAAAACAGAGTGTTCAAACTTAGCCTCAGGGAAAGTCCCTTTGTTTATTGGGAGACCACCCAATACTGAGCTAAACTGCCCAGCCTATGTCATGGAAAGTTACCCAATCACTTAACTGCCTATAAAAGATGTCAGACTGCCCCTGCTCGCTGTTGTTTCTCTGCTCCCTGAGAGGCAACCCAGCCTCTGTCTGTTTGCTCTCAAATAAACTGCTGTCCCCCCATCCCCCATGGAGTTGTCTGGTCAGTGGTCTTCTCTGCTCTGCTTCCATTCACAAAAAAGTTCAATAAAATATATATTTGAAAAAAAAAAGAGTTGGTTGGCAATTAGGGAACAAGGAATGACTCTATTCCAGTTCAACTGGTTGTCAACCATTCTACCCCAAACATTGGTTAACACCTGAGTGTAATGGAGGTGAGGTGTCGGGTAAGCTTTATAAAGGATGTAATGGTACATGTGTATGATATTGAGAACTACACTGAGAATATTTTATATGACATATGGATATTTGTACCTAGGAGTCTAATTTCTGATCTATCCTTATCTGTCTCTCCACTGTGATAATATACTAAGCAGATACATTTGAATACTCATCCTCAGTTCTGTCTATTACTCAGTTGGTTTCTTAACACTTCATCTACCTGTGGTCCTTGGCTCCAGGTTTTGTGTGTATCTAACAGAGGGCATCTCTTACATTGGAAAAGAGGCTTGGCTTACCTGTTACTGGAAACCAAAGTTACAAATGTGTTTATAAACTGCTGGAAAGAAGGGAAGGCTTAGCATTGTGGTTTTTGTGGTTATTAGCAAGGTACTGCAAGGTATGTCTGGGTTTTCAGAAGTGGATAAACATCCTTCAGTTCCCTTCATGACTACCTGAGATTTAGATCATATTTATGTCATACCTAATACCAATAAATGCACATATGTTTTGAAAGGGAAGAAATGTATGTTTAGCTGTCTCATTTCAGGGAGACTCCATTCTTTAAATGGCAGTTTGGGTAGATCTCTTAGTAACTGCTTGTCTACTTAAAACATTTCCAGTATTCCTTTATCACTTAAATAAAATCCAAGCTCCTTGCTTAGATTATATGCTTACACACTATATAATTGGTCACTGCTTCCTTTGTGACTTCAGCTAACGTTACTCTTCCCCTTAATTATCAGACTCCAACTATGCATCCTCCATGGCCCCAGGCTTGATGAGTACTTGCTGTCCTTTCTGCCCCTCTTGTGACTATCTTATCATTTAGATCTGAGTCTGAATTTCCTTGCAGCAGACACCATGCCAAATCTCATCTTCCCATCACATTGTTCTATCTGCTCCCTTCATACATTTACCACTACTTGATGGTCTCTTTCTCACTTACCTGCTTCTTTACCATACAAGCAGACATTATTCGCCTCATCTATTGATAGAATGCCCAAATCTACCACAGTGCCTGAAGGTGATGATGGGAGCCAAGAAAAGCTGAGTCTGATACAGAAGGTCAAGCAGAGCTGGAGATGTGCTTCCGAGATGGAAAAGGGGGCCAAAACTAGGAACACAAGCAGTCAACTAAAAGGCCCTGATATTGAGCCTACAGAAGGAATTGGCCCAGCTGATACCTTCTTTTTAGTATAGTATAACTGATTTTAGAGATGTGGTCTCAAAATTTTCAAGACAATAAATTTGCTATGAGCCACCAAATTTGTGGTAATTACTGCATACTGTCATACTGATTATGAATGAATGAAACCTGTGTTTTTAGATCTGATCTATTTTCTCTCAAAGCCTAGGCTAATGCATCATTCTTAATTTTTCTTGCAACTTAGGAAGATGAACAATCAAACCTCACATCTTACATCATCCAAAGAGAAGAGTAAACTAAATTCTAGATGTTTTCCTGATGTGTGTCTTAGGAAGAACGGGGAATGTATGAGGAAGAGACCGAGTGAAAGAGTCCATGTGACAGTCCTAACAGTTACACTGGGACATCACTGTGTATGACACCTATACAAGCTGGTCCTGGTGCTCACATCTGTGCCACAAGAAACAACAACCCAGAAGGAGAATTGTGGTTTTAAGGTGGAGACTGTCAGGCCATTTTCTAAACAAAGATATCTTCTTATCCTCACTCAAATACATTATACAGCACACATTTCCTTTTGCATTTTTAATAAAGCAAAACTTGAAAATGAGCAGCAATCCTTTTGTTCCCCCTCAGAAAATCTGCAGTGACCTGCTTGCAAATAATATCCTGGAAGTATCCCAGAAGAGGCTCTTGGTTCATTAAAATAATCAGCATATTCTGATATGCATTCGTCCCTGAAATAATAACAATTCACTTTCAATAAATTAATTATGGTTTTAATGAGTGAAATTTACATTTATATTTCTGCTTTAAGATCTCCATGGGAGGCAGCATCCTCACCCATGTGGTGCCTCCCAAAGCACTGCCTTTTGCAAAGGAGGCCGCAGCTCCTGATGGATGTACAAGCACGGAGAGGCAGGATGGGATGAGGAGGCAGAGAGCCTAGGATGGAAACTGAGCTCCATTACTTTCCAATTTTGTGGTCATGAGCAAATTATTTAACCTCTGTCATCTGTAACTGAGAACTGTAATAGTACCTACCTCAAAAGAAGGCTAAATAACTTAAATATAATAAAAACTATTTGAAAAGTATGCTGGCACACAAGTAACCATGTTCTCAATGACAATAGCCCTCATGACCATGCAGGTATGGTGTAGGTGAAACGAAGGACCAAGAGAAGAGATGCTTATGCAGTCTTTACATGCATATACAATGAGTCCCTTATGAAAGTGTACACAGCTTCTTTCATCTCCTTCAAAATCCTCCTTAGAACCTTAGGCAGAGCATACATACTTTTAATAAATGCTACATAGCCTGAGTTGGCCAGAATGCTCAGGGGACCAGGTGTGTGGTGGTTAATTGAATTTTCTGCTTGATAGAGAGCAAAGCAGTAAATGCTTTTGGTTTGAATCTATTGGCTGCAGATTTTTCTAGAATATATTAATCCTTTAGCTTGCTTTAATGGAAATCACTGAACAGAATTTGTTTTGAAGAGTGAGGCACAGACCTTACTTGAAAGCCATGCTATTCAGCTCCAGCATTTATCCTACTGTACTTGGACTCTGAGGGGCAACAATGGAGGAACTGAAGATGAGCTGTGAGCTGACTACCCAGTTAATCCACATTTTCCAAGTGTCCACCATGTGCGTTGCATTGGGAAATGTGTTTTATCTTTTATCTCCTGATTCTTCTCCTTTCTGGTGATGTTCAAAAGAGAATGAGAGGTCTACATCCTGATTAAGTCAGATAAATTGAAACCACCATAAGTAAAAAGTGCAGTGAGTAGTCTTAACCTACAGACCATGGTCACTAGATGGGATCCCTTATACTCATGACAACATGTGGGACAAAAACATTGAACTCTGGTCACCTTAGTTGGTGTGGTGGTTTGAATGAATATTCCCCATAGGCTTCAAGCATTTGGACACTTGATCCCCAGTTTGTGGTACTGTTTGAGGGGGGGGCATCAAGAAACTTTTAGGAAGTGTGGCCACAGTGGAGGAAGCATGTCTCGAGGGTGGGCTTTGCTAGTTCTTAAGTCTTGAGGGATTTCCTGTCTCTCTCTGCTTCCTGTGTCTGCTCCAGCCACCTCCTTCTGCCATACCTCCCTGGCCATGATGAACTCTTACCCCTCTGGAACTGTAACCAAATAAACTCTTCCTTTTATAAGTTGCTTTGGTCAGAGTTTTATCACAGCAACAAAAAAGTAACTAATACTTGTTTAGTTTTTCTCAAAATCATAATTAGAGCTCACTTTTCCCCTCTTGCTTTTGACTGTTTTAATGTTATCATACATATGTAACACAGTACTATGTACAAATGGGTGATACACAGCCCACTCACCTCCCTATAGCTATATTCATATCCATCTCTAAGTACAACTTTGCAGACTACTAAAATTGTAGTTTATAGTTTAAATAGACTTTCTACGTATCTGCAGAAAAAAAATCTTTAGAAATATAATTTAGGACCTGCACTTACCTGCTTGACTCAACTAACTGCTGTTATTCCTACGAAGTTTTGCCCTAAACTTCTCAACTGCATCCTGCCAACTTCAGAGAAATTATAATAAAAGACACGGATTGCTTGGAAAATCCCTTAGATTTCAAATACGTATTTTTTTCATTGAGCCTTAAATTGCTCTCTAGTTAGCAAAATTATCATGTATTATTGATAGGATTACAAATTTAAAATTTTAAAAGTCTCTTTTAATTTGCTGCACAGTTAAGTTGTACTTTATAATTGAATTTAATGATTTCATTGCAAGTGTCTAGAAATACTGGATGATAAAGAGGGTCTGTTCTACTGTCCTGGCTCTGACATTATTTTTGCCTAGCTGCCTTCTCTGTGATCATTTCATAGTTTTATACCCTATGATAGCACACACTGAAGTTTAGCTTTAGCATTATACAATTCATTGTGTAACAACCTTTCTCTTCTCTCTTAACCATTAACTTGTTGAGGATAAGGACTAGGTTATACTTTACTTATCTTGCCATTTCTTAAAATGTCTAGATGCTCAATTAATGTTTGCCTCAAGGTTACAGGAGCTTGAGACAGCTGGTCACACAGCATCCAAATTATAGAAGTAGAAAGCAACGGATGAATTCTAGTCTTATACAGCCTAGGGAATGGAGCTACCCACAGTGGGCGAGTCTTCCCATATCAATTAATATTATTAAGATAATCCCCACAGGCATACCCAGAGGCCTATCACCCAGATGATTCTAGAGTCTGTGAAGTTGACAGTTAATGCTATCAGACTGAATTACTGAAGAGAGTCATATAATAAATTTAGAATTAGTAGAAATAATTACTAGAATAAATTTTAAAAACCACAAGGGAATCATGGTAGCAAATATCTATCTAATTCCTCTAACTTTAACATCCTCATATTGTTTCAGTTTAACCTTGGATTCAAAGACATAATAACACGGCTCAAGGAAAAAGATCAGGGACCTAAAATAGATGTAGGCTCTCTATGTGACCAAATATACTGAAAATCTTCAAATTATAATTTTAAAGATTAAAAAAAAATGTCTGTGGATGTTTTTCCTGCATGTATGTATGTGTACCATGTAATGCCTGAGAAGGCCAGTAGAGAGTGTCAGATCTCCCGGAACTGGAGTTACAAACAGTTGTTAGCTACCATGTGGGCGCTGGGAACCAAACCTGGGTTCCCTGTAAGAGTAGCCAGTGCTCTTAATTGCTGAGCCATTGGTTCATGAAGTTTTATACCTGGACCTACTTCTTGTCCACTCTCTCTGTGACCAGCTTTTTTAATTTAATTTTATTATTATTATTATTATTTTTGTCTTTTTGAGACAGGGTCTCCCTGTAGTCTCAGCTGACCTGAACTCACTATGTAGACCAGGCTGGCCTTGACCTCACCACGATCTACCTGCCTCTGCCTCTGCCTCCCAAGTGCTGGGACTAAAGGCATGTACCACCATGCCCGGCTGTTACACTCTTGCTGGCCATGTCTTTCAAACATGGACTGCATTCGTTTTTAAACTGTAAGTCAAAATAAAGCCTTCCTCCTTTAAAAATTCTCTCTTCTCTCTCTCTCTCTCTCTCTCTCTCTCTCTCTCTCTCTCTCTTTCCCCAAAATGGGCATTGAGCCTAGGGCCTTGGAATGCTAGGCAAATGTTCTATCATGGAGCTATATAACCAATCTGAAATGGTTTTTAAGTGTATTTTGGACTGAAATTGTGAATGATTCAACTGAAATGACCTAGTAAGGTGGCCTTTCCTTTAAGAAGTAAAAATTGTTTTAAAGGGAGAAAAAGGTTGAAGAGAAGAAAGAATACCAAATAGTATCAAAGGATGAATTCCTGTTAGTGAGACACAATTTGTCAGACTTTCAAATGCATACAAGTGACTGGGCCCCAGGGTGGCCTATACGAGGGCCAGAGGAGACAGTGAGCTTCTAGAGGATGCCCTGCCCAAAAGGGGTCCAGAAGAGCTGCACACATAGATCCACAAACATTTCTGCACTAGAGTAAAGGGTAAGAGGGTCTGGACTGATCTTTCAGGAAAGGCTACAGCATGTGGGGATCAGGCAGGGAATAACTGAGGAAAAAAGTGCAGAGATAGATCCCCGAAACCATATTCTGTGTACCTGACTGCCTGCTTGCCCAACCCTCATGTCCTCAAAGGAAGACCCTGAGAATAAGGGTTCATTTGTTCGTTACCTTGAAGGCCTCTGCCCAAGAAATGTACTTTTAGAAGTTTACCTAGGGACAAATGAGATGGCTCAGCAGGTAAAGGCCTCTGCTGCCAAGCCTGAAGACCTGAGTGCAGTCCTGAGACTCACATGGTGGAAGGAGAGGATGTACTCTGCCAAGTTGGCACCTGACCTCTATACTTGCCTCATGGCATATGTGCACACATGAACACACACATACACAAGCACATATATAAAAATGTAATAAAAATAACTTTTTAAAAAAGCTGGGTGTGGTGGTGCATGCCCTTAATCCCAGCACTCAGGAGGCAGAAGCAGGTGGATCTCTGTGAGATCAAGGCCAGTTTGTTCTATATAGCAAGTTCCAGGCTAACTGGGGCTACAGGGAGACCTTGTCTCAAAAAGAGTTTCAAATTCAAAATCAAAAAAACCAAAAAACTTAAAACTATTTATTTTTTATGTGTATAGGTGTTTTGCCTGCATGTATATAAGTGCACTACATGTGTGCGGTATCTTCGGAGGCCAGAAAAAGGCATTGGACCCTCTGGAACTGAAGCTATTGATGCTTGTAAGACAACATGTGGGTGCTGGGAACTGAACTCAAGTCCTCTCCAAGAGAAGTTAGTGCTCTTAACCACTAAGACATCTGTCCTAACCCCAATAAAAAAAATTTCGGAAAATAAAATTCACCTTGGGTTGGAGTTACAGTTTTTCACTACTTACAAGAATTCCAAAGAGATTCTTACCAAGCTCCCCTCCCCCCACAAAAAAACCCTTTCCTTTAGAAATAAAACAAGTCACTCTCTCCTACCTGCAGGCCTCTCTCTGAGACCAACCCAGCTCCTCAGTGCAGTCTCCAGGAGTCCTTGGGGCCTTTTCCTGCCCCATCTGCCTTTGCATCACTGGGTGGCGCAGCCACCAGCTACCCTAGACCAGCATCTTTTCTGGGCCAGGCTCCTAGGCCAGTCTAACCCCCAAATTTCTGAGGCCAAAATCGTTCTTGGAGGGATCCAGACCTTAGGAGAAAGCCTGAAATCATCTGACTCTCATCTGAATTGGGCCTCTGTGGGAACTCCTGAAGACAAAATCAATCTGGCCACTCCAATATAAAATCAAAAGAGAGAACCGGAAGCTTAAGACGAACAAGCTTTTCATGCCCA